>NW_020172369.1:1933514-2003539 GCF_003031525.2 Neophocaena asiaeorientalis asiaeorientalis
ACGAAATCTTGTTATTTGCAACAACTCAGGTGGACCCAGAGGGTATTATGCTAAGGCAAATAAGTCAGATAGAGAAGGAGAGATACTGTATGATTCCACTTATATGTGGAACCTAAAACAGAGTTAGATGCACAGAACATGTAGGTGGTTGCCAGAGAGAAGAGGGGTCAGACAGGAAAAAAAATAGGTGGAGATTAAGAGGTACAAACTTCCAGTGACAACATAAATGAGTCACAAGTATGAAATGTACAGTGTGAGGAATATAGTCAATACCTAAGTAACATATTTCTATCATTTCAAAATGTATAGAGATATAGAATCACTATGTTGTGTAACAGGAACTAACATAGTTGTGTCTGTCAGTTATACTTCAGAAACAAACAAACAAACAAGTAAACTTATAGAAAAAGAGGTAAGATTTGCTGTTACCAGAGGAGGAGTGTAGGCAAAGGGGCAACTGGATATAGGTGGTCAAAAGATACAAAATTTCAGTTGTAAGACAAGCAAGTACTAGGGATATAATATACAACAATGATAAATATAATTAACACTGCTGTATGTTATATGTAAAACTTGTTAGGAGAGTAAATCCTAAGAGTTCTTACTACAAGAAAACATTTTTTTTCTTTTTCTTTAATTTTGTATTTATATGAACTGATGGATATTCACTAAAATTATTGTAATAATCATTTCATGATATCAGTATGTCAAATCAATATGCTGTACACCTTAAACTTACACAGTGCTGTATGTGAATTATATCTCAAAAAAATGGAAGAAAAAAAAAAGCTCTGCTTGGGTATACTCTTATTTATTTATTTTAAAATTTTTTTTTTAATTTAAATTTAATTTTTTGAAGGTCACTGACTTTAGTTTTTTATTATTTAATTTATTTAAACTAAAAACAAAATAAAACAAGATCATTCACTAGTATCTTGTCAATTCCTAGTCAAACCACACTATCCAGCCTCAGGCAATCATCTTTTTAACTTCTAATTCCATAAATTAGTTTTACTTTTCTGTTATCATACATGGAATGCAATATGAGCTATTTTCTGTCTAGCTTCTTATGGGGTTTTTTTGTTTTTTTTGCAGTACACGGGTTTCTCACTGTTGTGGCATCTCCCGTTGTGGAGCACAGGCTCCGGACACACAGGCCTAGCGGCCATGGCTCATGGGCCCAGCCGCTCTGCGGCACATGGGATCCTCCTGGACCAGGACAAAAACCCACATCCCCTGCGACGGCAGGCAGACTCCTAACAACTGCGCCACCAGGGAAGCCCTAGCTTCTTATGTTTTACATAATGTCTGTAAGATTTATCCATGTGGGTCCATGTGTTAGTAGTTCCTTTCTTTCTTATTGCTGAGTATGAATATTTTAAAAATCTTTTCAAGTGTTTCACCCATTCTCTTGTAGATGAATATTTAGATTGTTTCCAGGTTTGCCTATTATAAACAGGTTTTCTGTGAGCACTAATGAAAATATCTTTTTGATGAAATTCAAGATAGGAGGAGAAGGGAACTTGCTCAGCCTGAAAAAGGGCATCTACCAAAGTTCTACAGTTAATATCATACATAATCATGAAATATCAATCTTTGTTCCCCTAAGGGAAGGAACCAGGAAAAGATGTCTCCTATTACCATTTTGTTTCAACACTGGAATATCTAGCCAGTGCAATACTCTAAGAAAAAGAAATAAGAGGCATAACAATTGGAAAGGAAGAAGTATAATGGTCATTATTCTTAAACAACATCATTGTTTATGGAAAATATCCTCATGAATGTTATAAAAAAATCTAGAAGATCAATACCTCAATTTTATAGCACTGTAGGATGCAAGGTCATCATACAAAAAAATCAATTTTATTTCTATATAATCTAGTGAACAGTTGGAAAATGAGATTTAGAAAAATACAATTTATAATAACATGAATCTTTTTTAAACAACTTCATTGAGATAGACAAAAAAGCTGTATATATTTAATGTATATAACAATAAGTTTGGAGATAAGAATAATAAATAAGGAGGGTAGGAGGAAACTTTGAGGTGATGAATATGTTTATGGTACAAATAATCTCTTAAAAATAGACTGTTCTCAAATCCTAGCTCTCCTTTATATCTTGACCTGGCCAAGACTTCTACACATTCTTCTGCTGGCACACTGAACCCTGTTTCTGCTCTTTATAATAATTGTCAATCATGGAAGCAACCTAAGTGTCCATCAACAGATGAATGAATAAAGAAGATGTGGTACATATATACAATGGAATATTACTCAGCCATAAAAATAAATGAAATTGAGTTATTTGTAGTGAGGTGGATGGACCTAGAGACTGTCATACAGAGTGAAGTAGGTCAGAGAAAGAAAAACAAATACTGTATGGTAACACATATATATGGAATCTAAAAAAAAAAAAAAGAAAATGGTTCTGAAGAACCTAGGGGCAGGACAGGAATAAAAAGGCAGACACAGAGAATGGACTTGAGGACATGGGGAGGGGGAAAGGTAAGCTGGACCAAAGTGAGAGAGTGGCATGGACATATGTACACTACCAAATGTAAAATAGCTAGTTAGAAGCAGCTGCATAAGACAGGGAGATCATCTCAGTGCTTTGTGTCCACCTAGAGGGGTGGGAGGGAGACGCAAGAGGGAGGGAATGTGGGGATATATGTATACGTATAGCTGATTTACTTTGGTATACAGCAGAAACTAACACACCATTGTAAAGCAGTTATACTCCAATAAAGATGTTAAATAATAATAATAATTGTCTATGGTAACAAAGCATGTATTCGGTAGTTAATATACTCAGTGATCTGTAAATTCAGATGATACTAAGCATTATATTAATATAAAACATTAAAGGAATATTAAAATATTTAATTTATTTTCAACCTTTTTCATGGAGTACTTTTATTTTACTAGCTCTTTACTTTAGAAAACCATCCCTCAGTTTCAGCAGAAACTAATTACAACCAAGATTATTAAATCTACTTTTGGCACACATTCATAGCTGTGCTTTATTGCTCAGAAGCAGCAATCTGCAGGGATACAAAAGTCATTTCTCCACTATTACTAGTCCTTCTACCTTCTACCAGGGACTCTAGAAAATGGTTTCTCTTTTCAGCCCAATAGAAACTACAACACTCTATTTTGAACCCTAGCCTATCACTACATTTTTTGACTTTCTTCTCCCCATCTCCTCTTTGACTTACTTGCCTACCTCCTCCAAAATTCTCTGTGTATCTTTTTGCAGAGTAGTTTCTCCCACCAAGCTTTTAAGCTATCTGTTTTTCTTACTCTATTCAATTTAGGATGTGCACAGGAGTCCTTAATTAGAAAGCCAAAGGCATTCATTAAGGTGCCTTGCTAAACAAAGACAGTTGTCTTCCTAAGGGAATCCTGTAGAAAGCTCTTAAAGTAAGCATTGTTTCCCTCACTAAGGCAAGATCATTACAAGCACCAATGTACACTCGAACTCAAGATCATTAACCCATTTTAGTTTTCTTTTGATAATGATAATGAGTCATAGTCATGAATTAAAGTGCACCTTTCTATTTTATATTTTCCAGTTATTCTTCATAATGTACCAAATTTGGGATATATATTAGATGAATATCTCTTGAAGAGTTCAGAATAATATTTTGTTTATATTCAGCTTTAAATATAATCAATTAATAACCAAAGCCTATTTATTTAACAACAATAAGAGCAAGGGCCCCACTTGTCTACTGGTTTACGGGTGTTAGCAGATTAAATTAAAAATACAATTGTTAACTATTTCAAGTAGGAAACAGCCTAAGCTCTCAGTAAATATCTGGGAATTAACTGATATCAATTCCTTTGAAAACGAAGCCACGTGCCAGTATTACCTCTCTCTCTCTTTTCAGTAAGATTAGTCTGTGATGCTACTGTGGGTCAGAATCCATTTGCCCAAATCTGCTTTGAATACCAAACCTCAGGATGTAATTTCCAACTTCAGTCAAAGCAGTTTACAACTGCTGGACATTAAAAGATGTTCTGATTATCTGAAGTGGTTAATGTTTCCAAATTCTCAGCAGACTAAGTAATCTACACTGAGAAGACTGGCTCAAATGGAAAACAGCTGGATTTTAATTAAGAGAATATTTTGTAGTAACATGGATGGATTCGGAGGGTATTATGCTAAGTGAAATAAGTCAGACAGAGAAAAAAATACTGTGTAATATCACTTATATGTGGAATCTAAAAATACAACAAACTAGTGAATATAACAAAAAAGAAGCAGACTCACAGATATAGAGAACAAACTAGTAGTTACTAGTGGGGAAAGGGAAGGGGGGAGGGGCAATATAGCGGTAGGAGAGTAAGAGGTACAAAGTATTAAGTATAAAATAAGTTACAAGGATATATCGCACAACATGGGGAATGAATATAGCCAATACTTCATAATAATTATAATTGGAGTATAACATTTAAAAATAGTGAATCACAATATTGTACACCTGTAACTTATATCGTACAGCAACTATACTTCAACTTTAAGAAAGAGGACACTTGAGAATTACAATTCATGTTGTTTTTAATATCTAGAAACCAGACTCAGGAGGAGGAGGCAACAGTATAAGTAGTAGCAAAGTAATCTGTAAAGTGCACTTCCTGCTACACTGCAATTTTCCTCTCTTATAAGAATAATCATTAATTATACCAACAATATACTAGAGTTTCCAGAATAAAGTCCTCTAAAGTGTCAACTGATTGACTATTTTAAAGATATGAATTAAAATAATTTGCAAATAACTATTCATTGCTTTCCAAGGTGAAATGTATCCTTAGTTTTGGAACATCAGGCACTATTTGAATCTTAAACACAGATTCCAGTCATTTGGGGGAAAAATCTTGTGCCATTTATTGTGGTTAATAAAATGGTTGGCCCACATGTCCCTTTGTGTTTATTCTATGCTGCCCATCTTCGATTACAATGTTTATGGAAGGAAGCAGGAAAGATCGATTTCTGCATTCAAAACAGGAGCTTCATTTTAAGCATCCAATTGTCATGTAGTATTTATGTATAATGATGATGAACAGTCATGGTCTTCAGGAAAAGAAAGCACATTTAATTTGGAGTATTTTGGAGATTTTAATAAAGGAATTGTTTACAAAAGTGTGTGAGATTAAGGGGAAAGCACAAGAGACATGCAAAGCCCTGTCCGTACCATCTGAGTGGATAAAAGGGAGGTGGTGATGACACAGCCTGAAGAAAGTATGTGAAGAAGACACCTCTGAGCAGAAACAGTGAGACAGAGAAAGAGAGAATGACTGCCGGCAAATTAGTGCATGGAAGCCAAGACTCTCCTGGGCAAACAGGATGTATGATTATCTTATTTCCAGAGGTCATTAAAATAATATCTAGAGCTTTTTAAATTACAGAGAAACAGTTTCCATCCCCAGATATTCTGATTCAATTTATTTAGGGTAGGGCCAGGCATCTGTAATTTGTAAGGCCAAAATAGATGATTTTGACATATAGACAATATTGATAGACTGCTCAGTATTTTTGCTTGTGCAAAAAGTGATTATCATAGAAATCTGGAGGTTGTAGTTATTTTTATTTAGACATTAGGTCAGATTTCCTTTTCTCCCTTCCCATCTTCAGAACATGTTATACTACTTTTTATTTATTTCCTTATTTATTTATTTATCTACCTTTTTGTTTTTCCTCCATTTGGTGATAAATTCTCACCATAGGGGGCAATCTCTTCACCTCTTTAACCAGGATGCATTTATGGCCTTAGCAGTGATAAATCAGTAATATTATTAACAGAGGTAAGGATGGACTTCCTTAAGGAATAAATAAATAAACAAATAATAAATAAATCACAGATAAGTGACACCTGTATCAACATACATAAACAAACATACAAGTGTTTTAAATTTTATTTTTTTTAATATTTAAAATTTATTTGTTTATTTATTATACAATTATATAATATTATATATTTATTTATTTAATTTAAAAAATAAAATTTATTTAAATTTTAAATTTTATTTAAATTTTAATAGCTTTAAAATCTAAAATAGATTTTAAAACTATTAGTAATCCACATTAATACATATTTTGTATCACAAAGACTTTTACTGATAATTTTGGACTGAGAATTCATGCTTGCAAGAAATAGGGAGTTTTAAAGTAAAAAAAAATTAAAATGTTATTCAAGCTGTGAAATATAAAAAAAAATTCATTTATTCAACAAGTATTTAGTTGGAGACATTACAAAAATCAATGAAAACTATTCCTCACCTATGGAGTAAAAGGAGTTTCTATTCTGATACTCTTACACTTTACTTGTTTGGTCTGATGCAATTATTGTTTAAGCCTATTTGACAGGTATCATAACTTCCTCTGAATCCTGAAAGGAGTTAAAGATATCACTGCTAATCATTTTATGAGAAATAATGCTAGAAATATTATTGTCTCTGCTCTGAGAATCAAGATGAAATGCTAAAAATCACTTTCTGTGAAGCTGTAATCCAATTCTTTTGTCTGAAATGCAACTTCCAAAAACTGCTTAGTATTTTTTCCTTTTGCCTAAAGTGATTATGAAAAGGAACCAGGAGTCACAATGAATTTTGACAAATAGAGAGAATGCTCGTGGTGAGAAAGACACAGGGTTGGATTCTAAAGGAGAAACCTCAACACTTACAATCTGCCTAACAAAAATTAGATGTAGATGCATGAATGATGTAAAGAAGTTCAAAGCCTTCTGTGAGTTAGGTCAAAATGACCAATACAGCCACTGTGGGGATAATAGGAACAGAAAGATCTGAGATTTAATCTAGAAAATAAAGTATGGGTAAGATTTGTATCAATACTTTACAAAAGGATAAGTGAATCAAACAGAAGCAAAGAAAGTGGCATATTATGATCCCAAATCTTCTATCACAATGTTTTTACCCTGCGTGAGGAGCACGGAGGTCTTCCTTGTGTTCCTTTTACCCTATATTATATCACTGAATCACCTCACCTTCCAAAACTGTGCCTTAATTACCATATAAAAATCTAATGCTACAAAATCTGTTTTGCTACAGGTGTATTTACACCTGAGCTCCAGGTGTAGTTACTGCAGTTACCTACAGGGCCTCTTCAAAATGAAAATGTTCAAAACTGAATTAAAACTTCTTTCTAAGGTTGCACCTCTTCTACATATTCTGCATCATTTTATAGCTCAAACATTTTCCCCCAATTAGTAAGACATCACAAGCCTGGGAGAGCATGAGAAATGTGTTTGCTCTGGTTCCATGGATATCTTTATAAGTAGATTAAATGTATTTGAGAAATGTGGCAATGAAGGAATAAAGGTACTATTCTGATGGATATGGGTTGGAAGAAATAGTAAGTGTGAGTCAAGAACCTTCAGGTATCAAAAAGAATATGACGAATCTTTAGAGATTATCAGCAAGTAAACCTCAAGGGAATAATGATAAGAGTTGAAGGAATAGCATTTTGATGAGATTTAAGAAAAGATTAAGGATACTTCAGCTTTCTTGATTTTGATCTTTTTAGAAAGCAAGGCAGATTTTCCACAGAGTCAAGGCATTGGGTATATAAGTAGAAGCTTGAGACATGTTTTGATATTTATTAGGTTGTTTGTGGAATATAAAAGTTTTATACAGAGATGATTCCATGCTAACTTTCCTTTGATATAAATAATCAATTGGATATATGAAATAGGATTGCATTCATCCCATGTTTTAATGAGCATAGCCTCTGATCTCCCCAACTAGTCAAAAAGCTCCACCACAGACACATTCCTCTTCTTAATGGTGATTTTCCATATGGACCCTAAAACCACCTCTATCTCAGACTGTAAGATACAGAAAGTCAGGAGCTGTATCCATTTTCAGTCACCATTTTATCCCTGACACAAGGTAAAATAACTCAAATATTTGTTGAATGAATGTCTGTTATTAGTATAATCCTTCCGACCTCTTAAACTGATTCATATTTCACCTCGTGTCATTTAGTAACCTTAAAGCCAAATTGAAAAATCTTCTCTACTGTCGTTCCTTTCACTAAATAGTTAATACTTTTATATATCATGCATTCAACCAAAATACTCCAACCTAATACGTTTTCTTGAAAGAGTTCATTAATACAACAGACTTGATCCACTCCAAAGTGAGGAGACAGTAGCAACTGCAGTAGGTTAAAAAAAAAAAAAATCCTAGAGACCATACCTCCAATAATTTCTTTAGCCACTAGGTACCAAAAACATCTTCTCTACTAGAAACTTCTTTTAACATTATTGTCTAACGTACCAGCTAAAATTTATCACAATTCACAATCCTCATAAAAGAAACTATAGTCCCCCGTCTTCAGTATACATCTAAACACATTTTTCTATCTTTCTGGCCCTTCACTAAGCCCTTGGAAATTTTATAGTAGAGACTTTTCCAATCTGTCCAAACTTGTTTTATACATTTTAAAATGTCTTTAAAAAGCAGTTGCCTTTACATCCATGATTTTTCTGTCTCATTTTTTAAAAATAAATTTATTTATTTTATTTTTGACTGCGTTGGGTCTTCGTTGCTGTGGGCAGGCTTTCTGCGGGGAGCTACTCTTTGTTGCGGGGCACGGGCTTCTCATTGTGGTGGCTTCTCTTGTTGCGGAGCACGGGCTCTAGGCATGCGGGCTTCAGTAGTTGTGGCGCGCGGGCTCAGTAGTTGTGGGGCACGTGCTTCTGCTCCGCTGCATGTGGGATCTTCCTGGACCAGAGCTCAAACCCGTGTCCCCTGCATTGGCAGGCGGATTCTTAACCACTGTGCCACCAGGGAAGCTCTGTTTCTTTATTTCAAAGAAATAGAGAGCTGAGTACAGAGTACACTCACCACACAAAACTTAGTCTAACATACTTCTAAAAATCGAAGTTTCCTCAGCAAATGCACTTGTAGGAAGTACATTTGCAGGGATGGCTCCAATGCAATGGAGCTGGACTTTTCAACTTCAGTACAAAGTCAAGATAAAGTCTGAGAGATTATTGCATAATATAATTGCAAATATATTCCCTAAGTAATAACCTACAGAGCTTGAAACTCCATTGGAGGAATTTATTCCACATGTACATGCTTTAAAGAGCTAGAACATTTATTATAGTTCCATGTAATTTGCTCATAAACTTGCACTTATCCCATTTCCTGGTTATAACAATAGTTTATAACTAATTAACACACATTTTAGTAGGGAAAAATAATTAGAAATTTACTTTTCCATAACAGTTTCTTACTACTTTTACTAAAAAGATTTTTTTTAAAACTCAAACAACTCCAAAGATTTCCAAAATTTTGGGCAAATAACAATAAGACTTTTACAGGCACAAGCATGAAACTGTTGAAGTGGAAATTATGTGCTATTAAAATTTTGTGTTCAGCTAATTTAACCTTTCTGCTTTGAAATAATCTTCAGTCAACACTTCATTTCACTATTAAGTATCCGTTTCTTTCCCATTTTAAATTTTGTAGCAAAGCTGGTGCCAATAGTGGCGAAGCTGACAAGAAATCATTATTAAAACAGCAAATAAACCCAACTTTTATTTCATCCTATACCTGATAATGACAAGAATCTCATAGTTAGGCTACTTAATGCATCAGAAGCATTAATTCCCTGAATTAGAAGGCACTTTAATATAAACAAGAATTTCATATTGATAAACCAAATTCCATTTTATTCTTTGAGGCAGAGATTTTTAAAAATTAATCTTATTATGCATACCAGTGATAATATTATAGTATTTATAATAACAATACCAATAACACAGAATACTTTATATAGAAGGAATTTATTTGCATATTATGCAGGTTTCGTATGTCAGACCAGGGTAATAAATGTAACATAAATAATATGGCTTGGCACCTATAAATGTATGGAAATTTCATTTCTTGAATTAATACTGCCTTCATCTAACAGGTTGAAATGTTAAGATTTTTCCAACTTAAAATCATTTCTAATAACTAATGGAAACTCAAAGCACATTGTTAAATTATGAAATGTACACAAAATTAACACATACAAAAGTGTGAGATATATAGGATGTTTTATATTGTATTAAAATACTTTATCATATGAGGATTATTTTTTTAAAAGCAAAAAGATCAAATAAAGAGGAAGATTTCATTCTTTAAAACATCCAAAGTTTGAAACATAATTTAAAAAAGGAGATCTATTAGTAAAAGTAATAAGTAAATTTGAGTATTTTATACTAAATGTTAATTGCATAAACTCACTTTTTATTTATCTCTTGGTAAAAGTATTTTAAAGATTATTAAACATTTTAAAGATGATGATGATGATAATAAGAGCCTAACATATCCCATCCAAGCAGAGTCAAGTGTATTCTAACATTATTTACCTAACTGGATTATCTGCTCAATGTAAAACTTTTCTTTGACATTTCTTTGCTTTTAAGTGTATAATTTAAATTAGAGACTTCTTAAGAATTTGTAGCACAAATATTATATTACATATGGAAGTTTAATTCTTAAAGAAATATGAATAAATCAGTTGAAAAGACTAAAGGGGAGCAAAAATAAACCATACTATTAGTATATGGATCGTTCTAAAGGAACCACCCCTTCTCCCCACAGATATGTACAGGAATGTAAAGGACTACTACAAGAAATTCTTTTAAAGCTTCCTAAAGTTTTCCTTTATTTTTTATTTATTTATTTTTTGCTGACAGTATTCTAAAATTGTAAGCCACCAAAGTCAAGGATTTTGGTCTCACAGCTGCCATAAAAAGAGTTTTGTGGCAGAGTTTCAAAGACAATTCCACTAAAATAAATCCTTATAAAGGAGTAAGCTAGTATGTGATCCACATAGAACAGTTTTGGGAAGAAAATAATAATTTTGAAGCTATTATAATGAAGGAGAGATTGCAGAAAAGTAAAAATAAATAAGTCATAAGGCATTTTCCATCCTCATTCAAGATCTAAGTAATATCCAGCTTGATTTCATTAAAAGGTGTGAACTCATCTACTCTTTTCCAGGTATGAATGCACACACTCTGCCATTGAATAAAGCACAAAGTCCTCATTTGCATTCAAAGCCCTCTATGAGCTGGTCCAACTATATTTCCAATCTTATTTCCCCCAGCCCCTCTTTATGTACTTGATGTGTTCCAGTTAAATGGACTAGGTCCCCAACACTAAGATACTTTTCTTGATCCCCTGGTTCTATAGTTCTCTTTGCCTGGAATTCTCTCTTTACATGTCTCAAACTATTTCTTCAGCTCAATTTAAAGCCTTCCCAAATCTCAGAGAGAATTAATAGATCCTCTCTTCTGAACTCCCTCGGGACTTTTATCTTCATCTTTCTTCTGCCACCAAACAACTTTTTGTAATAGGGAAGAACAAATCTGACTCCACATTAGATCTATTCCTTTTCCTGCGCTTAGTCATGCTGGATCTGCATCTTTTGTAAAAGAATGTTACTTATAGTCTGAAATATACAGGATAGCCTATTCTCAGGGCTCGGACATTTAAGAGTCCATTCATATAGAGATTAAAATTTGCAGAACAGAGAATAATATTTGTCTTGTTGGAGGTTTACAGGAACATAGTGACCTGACCTACATGGACAGCTACAAAAAAAAAAAAATATTCTGACACCAAGAAGTTTGCAACAACTAACCACGCCCCTCCCTCACCTTGCCTTTAGAAGTGCTTTGCTGAAACCCTTCAAGGAGTTTGGGGTTTGGGGAGAACGAGCCACCCATCTCCTTGCATGGCCCTGCAATAAACCTTTCTCTACTCCAAGCCCTGACATTTTGGTTTCTTTGTTGTGCGTTGGACACACAAACTTGCGTTCAGTAACATTTTATCCCCATGTATTATAAAAATTCATATAGTTATCTCCCTTGAAAGGAGAGGCAGAACACCTTATACACATATGTATAGCCAAGGACACAGTAGATTCTGAATGAATAAATAAATGATGAATGAATGAACAGTCAAATGAAAGAATGAATTGACAAAAGATATTTTTACCAAGTTGTACATCAAAGCATGGCTACCAGATTAGCAGCAGATGAGATATTAGCTAATCCAGGGTAAATTTTTAGAATATTTTGTATAAAAGGGTAAAGATTAAAGTACCAATCATGAATGAAGTCATAAAAGTGTTTTTACTGAGAAGTTTGTCATGTAGTAGACAAACACTGAGCCCCTAATTTCTATGTGTAAGTCATTGTCCAAAGTATTGTAATTCAATATACTGCCAAGATTACCAGATCTATTTATTTTAAATAACAAACACTCCATAGTGTTTTTTGTGAGCCAAGTAAATGTCCCAAGAACTTTATCAATATAATTCATTTTTCCTCATAAAATCCCATGAGAAAGTTTAGCATCCCCATTTTATAGACGCAGAACTGATGCTCACAAGGTTAAGAGATTTACCCAAGGTCACAGTGAGGATACATGGTCTATGCTGCATCTTTCAAGTGAGGTTTGCTCTACAAAATGCTTATTTGTTTATTTTTGTAGAATGTTGGCTGTAAAATAATCCTATATGTCCTAATTTATGGTAACGTGACATTTGGGAAACTGGGAGACTTCTAATCCTTGTTGTTTTCTGTCTTACTTTAAAAAGCCTCAAATCAAAAACGTTATTTTAAAAATCCCTATTTCTGTTTACAGCAATAACTTTGAAATACAATAGTTCAATATGTTCCCCACCAGGTGTGGTGTAATTTGATTTTCTATGTAAAAAACAATTAGAAAATCATCACAATTTTTAGGAGAAATCATACTTCTGACATCATGTCTGTGTATTGATTCATTTCACCAAACAATATTAAAGCCAAGAGGCAATGTCCAATGTTACACAAAAGTGACATGGTGAACACGACACCAAAATGGTCCTTCTGATACATCAACAGAGTCTGATTTGAGGAACTCTAAGTGATAGTAATTTGACATCTGCATTTCAGGGAGAGTGAGCTCCTGCTTAAATAATTGCAATTAACAACCAAGGCTTTATGTACTAACAAGCCAAGTTTGATTGTAATTCATTTGTGTAATCATCCTCCTAACATATAATTATACACAATGACCAGGGAATTAGGAAAAAACAACAACAAAAAAAAGGAAATGGAATAACTTTCAGATTTAAAGAAGCAGGCTCTTGAACACAAGCTGGCTTTCAGCCAGCGTACTGCTGCTATGTCATAAGAGCTACTCCACAAAATCATTCAGAAAATCATTGGGAATAATAACAGCATTCACATGTGATGTACCTCGCAACAGGCCAGCGGGCCACAATGTCTGTAAAACAGCAAACTGCCAGCAAGATTTCACGTTGCTACTAAAATCTGAAGTGTGCAATTACTTTAATTTTATACCTCTCTTGTTCAGCTCAAAAAGACATTTTTTTGGCAACAGGAAAAAAAAAAACCTACATAATCAGTCATACCTTGGCCTTTCAATCCATGTTTCAAGAAAACCACCTCCTGTTTTTAATTTCATCTCTAACTATATGACTACAAACATTACAAAGTTATAGTTTCTGAAAACTCTGCCCCTGGGAATTCAGTTTTCACCTGAAAGAAATAGATAAATATTTCCAAAATGGTGGTACAGGGCTTAAGAGAACTATTAAAATGCCATTGTCTATATTTTATGGTAATAGATGTATTACATATCTTTATTCAATCAAGTAATTTAATAATAATTTTATAAAAGAAATTTTTTTATCTTTTTCTCAAAATATATTAATTGGATTTCAATACAATTATATAAAACTACCTTTTCTTCATATATCAACAAAAAGAAACAAACTACTGATAAATATAACAGCATAGATAAGTATCAAAGAATATTATGAAAAGTGAAGGAAGCCACATCCAGTATGATTCCATTTATATAACATTCTGGAAAAGGCAAAACTATAAAGACATCTAGTATATTAGTGGTTACTAAGGGTGGACCACAAAGAGGCTAGTGGGAATATGATGGGTGGTAGAATCATTCTATACCATGATTGCAGTGGTATGTACATAACTGTATGATCTGTTAAAACTGATAGAACTGTGCACTAAAAAGGATGATTTTTACTATATGTAAATTATTCCTCAGTGAACCTTACTTAGAAATTATTTTCATATATGTCTCCATATTAATTTTCTAAAACTCACTAGAAGATAGATGGGGCAAGTATTGCTATCTTCATTATTTCACAGAGGAGGACTTGATGCTCAAAGAAGTTAAATAACTTACTTGTGGACAACTGCAAATATGTATCAGATACAAGATAAATTTGGGTCTTCCAATGCCATATCCAGCATTTTTCTTATTATAGTACTTTGGATACTTTAGTATAATGCTCAGTTCAATTAAAATTAGTCCCCTACTCCTACATTCACTCAAGGCATCTCATAGTGACATTTTCTATATTTAAGAAACAATATTGAATATGACCACCAGGCAAATGTTAACTTCATAATGAATTTAATATAATGGTGTATTATGCCATTTTGGCAGCAAGAACACCAAAGATTTAAGGCTTACTTAATAATTCATTCTGATTAAGGTGCATCAATGTCACATTAGGAATGTTTGAAAGAACAGAAAAGTGTTAAGATGAAAGAAGGAGTGAGGGGCACTCTAACATCTAACAAAGTCAATAGAAGAGGAAATTGATGTTTGTATATTGCTCAAGAGAATTGCACCAAGATCTTCTAATTTTAGGCTCAGTGTAACTTCTTAGTCCAATATCTGACATATAGTGAGTGTGCAGAATGAATGAATGAATTATAACTGGGTTATCCAACCAAGGTATGAGTTGCTTTATGAAGTCGTCACCTGCCCTTTAATAAGGATTTGATGATAAGCTGCAGGAAGGCTATGAAAGAGATTTCTTCTTTAGACAAGGGGTGGGGAAAACGTGGAAGATTTCTTCTAAAAATGTAGTATTCTGGGGAGAAAACTTGCAGTACAGAGTAGAAATGAGTTTGAATACCTGCAATTTGTGAGTGGAAATAGAAAGTCAATAGATAAAATAGAAAAAAAAATTTTTAATGAAAGCTTTTCAACAAATGGCGTTGGAACAACTGAACATCCACATAATAAGAAAGTGAATCTATACAGAGACCTTATGTTTTTCACAAAAATTACTCAGAATGGATTATAGACCTAAACATAAGTGCAAAACTATAAAACACCTAGAAGATAACATAGTCAAAAATCTCAGTGACCTTAGGTCACTAGAATTTCTAGCTTCTGCCTGAAATCAAAATTTTGCAGAGATTGTACTTATAAGATATGCTCATCTGAATGTTTAATGTAAGTTACTTCTTTATTGTCAGTTATGCTGAAGTTGTAAAACAAAATGGCCATTCATTTTAGTTGTACGTTATGTGTGCCTTCTAACAATCTATATTATTCTTCATTAATTTTTTCTTGGAGACTCATTCTTGCAATATTCTCTTAATTTATATAAGTGAATATATTTTATTTATGATAACAGATAAAAGTTCTTGGTAAGGACATGTGTCACAAGACTGGCCTTTTATTCAAATGTAACATACTATAGAAGAATCCACATTTATCTCTATTAAATTTTATTGCAAACTATCCAAAACATGGTTTCCACATTAGAAAGAATGAAGTTTTAGGAATTATTGACAGGTATTTTTTAAAAATACTTTTCAACTTACCCAAATATAAATAATGCATATTCACTGAGATATATTCACAATGTTCTTTAACAAAAAGAAGAGAATAAAAATTGCTTGCAATACAATCTTATCACCTGTTATATTCATACTGATATTTTGGGGTGTACGTTCTTATCTTACAGTGCCTTCATTATATACCCTTATCTTTTGAATTTTCTCTCCCCTGTCCCCAGACTCATTATTTTGAACATTTTTCCAAGTCACTAAAATGAAATTTTACAATAACTTTTATGTTTAGATTTGTTTTATCAATAGTATGAGTTTTTTAAATTTCCAAATAGTAATATAGTCTTATGATTCAAAATTCATTAAGAATGAAAAGATGTACAATAAAATGGTTATGAAAGTTCTTTCTCCATTTCTGTCCTCCTCACCTTCCAAATTCTCTTCTCACCAATGACTAATGCTATTATGTTCTCATAAATTTATCTGAAAATAATTTGTATGTATATACATATGTATGTAAATATATGTATGAACTTTCCCCTTTTAATATAAGATGGCATTATACCACATGTTCTGTTCTGAACGTTGTTGTTTTACTTTTCAAAATAACAATGTATCTTAGAGAACATTTTACATCAGTAAAGAGTTTTCACATTAAGTTTTTATAACTTCATAATATCTCATTTAATGGATGTACCATAATGTTCCAGGCAGTTCTTTACTGATGGGCATTTTACTCTTACAAACTACGCAGCTACAAACTACCTTATTCATTTTGCATGTGTATAAATATATCTGTAGGGTAAACTTGTAGAATTGGAATTCCTGATTGAATGACATTTGCATATAAAATTGATGGACAAGGCCAAATTGCTTCCATAAAGGTTCTATTAACTTATTCTTCCATAAATATTTTGATTTATCATAACTTGTTTAAACCTTTCTCTGTTATAGCACTTCTAAGTTTCTGCAATCATTTGCTATTATTTACAAGGCTCTGATGAACATCCTAAGTTGTTAACAATATTTGTGCCACCCTAAATTATTTCCTGGTGAATAATCATAGGAGTAAAAATAATAAGATTCTTTAAGACAATTGATTTTTTAATTACATTTTCACTTCACTCTCTTATTAAACTACATCATTGTTTCTTTTTTTGAATATTTTTTAAAATATTTATTTATTTGGATGCACTGGGTCTTAGTTGTGGCCTGAAGGATCTAGTTCCCTGACCAGGAAAAGAACCTGGGCTCGCTGCTTTGGGAGTGTGGAGTCTTGACCACTGGACCACCAGGGAAGTCCCTACATCATTGTTTCTAAAAGTCTTTTAGGTGAATCTCTTGAACTTTCCCAAAATTCCTCCACCTTTAAAACCGTAAACTCCAGTATTCTACACTTTCAACATCTCCTTCTATCCTTTCAAGATTCTTATACCCTCATGTCCTCTCCACATATTCTAGACTACTAGGCTTCAATATATAATTTATCTGCCTCAACCTGTCTTCACCCCTTCTGTATCTAGTCAAGATTCCACAGCTCATCACTTTGGCTGCTTTCCAACACCCTTAACTCTGTTCCTGTTTCCCATATTTGATAAAGCCTAAATTTCACATCAACCTAAACTGAGATGTCTGTTCTTTAGGGACTTAGCTGCAGTGTTTTCTGGCCTTTCTTATAGACTTCCAAGCAAGGAGAAAAAGGACGTGAACAGTACCACGATAAACTGAAAAGGAAGCTTGACAGTGTGCAGCAATCACTTCTCATAACTTCCCCGGTCAGTTCTCTGCCCCATTTCCACACAGATGCTACTATAAGTCTTCACCATCTTCCATAAACACACTACTCCACTCTCCTCTTCTTCACCCACAGGGGACGATTTCAGCAATTTACTTATAGAGAAAACAGAAACTATCAAAGAGAAATTCTCTGCCTTCTCTCCCAGCTCCCTCTCCCCTATAACTACCGATATCTTTGCCTCCAGTGAAAAGAATGTGAGACTGACATTGGCACTTCTGCTTAACCTCTCAGTAATTCCCCATTGCCCTTAGGATAAACTCCTTAACATGACCTACACTGTCCTTTAGGATTTGAACACTTGCTGTCTGCTCATTTCTATGTCTCTTCACTTCTATGTACAGATTATACTCCCGCACAACTCCCTGATCTGCCATGTTTGCCTTAATGTCTTACCTGTTAGAAATGCATTTCATTTTACTTACTATTCACCTAATTATGCCTCCTACTTTTCCAAGACTCAACCCAAATGCAACACTTTCTAGAAAAATTTTCTAGACCTCTCATCTTGGTCAGATGTCACTTCTAGGTGGTCTCATGAACACTTTTGTAGACTTTAACCATAGCATTTATCACATCGTATACAATCACTGTTAGGTAGACATTGATTCCATTAGATTTACATACAAAGTAGAAGCTAAATAAATATGTTATAAAAATATTTATAAATAAATTGGCATGGACTTGTTATTTAACTTATTATCCTTTTTTTTTTTTACGTTTCACTACTACGTCTCAAGAGTTTCTAATACCAGATGCTTTGATTTGAAAATAAAATCAAATTAATTGATCATTATGATTTTGCTCCCATGAGAATTCTTCATTCTTGTGCTTTCTCACTTCATTTTAAGGAAAAAAATAAATATATACTTCATTTGGGGTGGACAGTGATCAAATAAAAATCATTCACTTATGATATTTTTATAAATATCCATTTATCAACACTAATATTTTCTGATTTTATATTTTAAGGCCATAATAAATATAATAAAATCTTTTTTGAAATTTCTTTCAAGCTAACCAAAATGCTCTTTATGTGTTACATCATTCTTCTTATCAGTTATAAACTTAAGGTAGCATTATAAATACTAGTAGGTTCCAGCCTTGATGTACCTTTTCTTTTTATATGATTGTGAAATATATTTTATAAGTTTGAATTATTTTTTCTTAAATGCTTCAATGTACTTTTTTAATTAAGAAGAGAGCAAAGATAATGGAGTAGCTCTATACTAGGGGAGAAAGCATATAATAGTGTCATATGAAACAAAATTTGGAAAAAAAAATGACTTTCTGTCCCAAAACTCAAGACTTGATAAAACCAACATTAAACATAACAACAATTTTAGATACAGTATTGAACATTAACAACATCCTTTAAAATGAGTGGTGGAAAGATTTAATTTTGAGTCATGTTTGGAAATAAAGAATTGTACTTTTGTGACCTCATTTTTTTACCTATATGGAAATTTCTACAACTATGTACACTGGACCAGTATATGAAGATGCAAGACTACACATTAATCATATTTGACATTTGTCATATCATCTAAATAGCAAAGAATCAACTGTCACATGCAGGGAACTATTAGAGAAAAATACAGATGAAGTTGATTATTTCATACAATTTCAACATTATTTCCTGACAAATTAAAGAATTAAGTTGTAGTTAAACAAGGCATTGATTTATTTGGCTGTAAAAATTAATTGTTGAGCAGATGCCTAAGGCCTTTTATACTATAAACTATTCAGCAGTTTAAAAAACACTTACTGAGGATCTACTCTGTGCCAGACAGTATTCTTGGCACTGGGGCTAAAAGCATAAATAAGATAGAGTTTGATATCTTGTGGATGTCATCATATAATTCAGAAGACAGACTGTTACCTAAACGAGTTCACTATAAGGTGGTAATTGGAAATAATATGAGAAAGCAAAAAGAGTTGTAGATACACCAAGGAAAGGAAATCTAACTTTTTCTGACCTAAAATTCATTTCAGAAGGGTGAGTAATTCAAGTTCATTCGTTCAAGATCAATGGAGAGGAGAAAAACATATGCAAGCAATTAGGCTTAAAAAGAGTACAAATTTAGGTAAACAGCATTGTAATTCAACCATGATCCATGATATATATGTATTTTAAAAAGACAAATTAAACTAGAATTACTTTTGCTACTATTTATTGTTTCCTAAATCCAGGCACCGTTATACAAATCTTACCTAACTTAATGATATTACTCATTCCATCAGGAAGGTGAGATCCATAAATAGATAGATATCTCAGAAGCTTGAAAGAGTTAAGTAATTTCTGAGGAACAGCACAAATATACCCATCAATCATATTTGCAACAGTAAAAATTTGAACAAAGCATTAAACCTTGCCTTGCTAGTTATCACCCATAATTTCAAAATATAATCATTTGGTCATCATTAATAATTATTTCCATCAATATTTTAAAAGAATATCCTGACATACTCAATGCTCTCATTTAGAGGATTTACTTTAAAAATATTTTGTTCTTAACAGATTTCATAATTAGTAAATTATTGAAGAATTATAATTGCACTTTAGCATAAAACTATGTTATCAATACAAAATTAAAAGAATGGGATTAATGTTGAGATAAAAAGACATAGGAATAAGCAATAGCTGAGTGATTCCCATAACTAGGGTAATGAAATAGACAAGGCAAAGAATAGAATATAACAGAATGCATTAAATACACACAAGTTACAAAGTCTTGTAAATCTACAATGATGTCATACAACAGTACGATTATAAAATGATTCTATTCCTTTCAAGAAATGTTTCTAAATATGGAAATGTTAGTATGTCCCTTTTCTGTAATATTGCAAAACAACATGCTATATGTAGTTAGAATGCCTCAAGACATTTGGTAAAGAGTGAAATGGTCTACTAGACTACGGTTAAATCAAGAAAGGAAAAACACTATCAATAAAAACAAAAATGAAAGCCACTCCTGCCATCAAAAAGCATTTAAAAATTTTAAAGTATACTCAAATTTTATATTATCTATTGCCAGGTTTAGAAAAGTACTTGTGAAAATGACATCTTGTAATATCCCTTATCTGCTCTGTGAGTCATTGCTACATAATTTAGGGATTGGGGGAAACAGCTTTTACTGCTTTTTATTCATGAAAAGCAAATATCCAAACCCAATATTCCATTTATTCTTCAGAATGACAACTGGAAAGGAAACTAAGATTCTAGAAGTGTTAAAGTTGGGCTTGGCTATGAACAGGGAATAAAATAAAAATTTTTAGATAAGCATTTTCATTGTCAGTACAAAAATAAAATAGAGATTCTTAATTTTAGATTAGTCTTTTACTTTCTGATAGTTTCATAAACTCTATGCATTGCAGAGAAATGTATGGATACAAAAGCAATTCCTAAAATTGAGCATCTATGGAGAGCAATTATGATAATTCATTACAAAATGTACTTTAATATCTTTGTCAGAGTCAAATGTCTACATGATAGAGAACAAAATTTTTAAAATTTCTCTAATGTCACTGTTCTTACTCTAAACTGAAGTAATATAGACTGAAAGTTCCTATGACACGTTAACAAAATACAGAATGTTAATAATACATTTTGCCCTTATGAGTCTCGGTCACCCGTAGTCATTGTATATTTATTCATTTGTATATTCCCAGTGCCTGCCTCATAGTAAGGATGCAATAAATATTTATTGAATTAATGACTAAACAGAGGTTAATAAGTACTTTGAGCATGCATATGAGCAATAAATCATTCATTGTTCTCTTCGGAACAAGGTCAATCATCCAGTTCTTTCAAGGATAGGTCAGGGAATGGAGCACAATCAGGAAGAGTGTGTGCTCTGCAGCAGATGTCTAGGGTCAGTATCACAATTATCATATTATAGTAAGTACTGCGCCACTTACTAGTTGCCGGACCTGGGGAAAGTAAAGTAACCTCTCTAAACCTTAGTACACTCTGCCATCTTCTTTGGTATAAGAGGGATACCAAGTTCCGATGGATGTTGCATTAAATGAGTTAATACATGTAAAGTGTTTAGAATAGCTGTAAGATTGGAGCTTGAAAAGTCATCCATTAATGTACTGGAAAACATTTGAGAACTTGCCATGGTCCAACATCTGTGTTGGGCACTAGAGAGTAACCCTTGCACAGTTTCTGTCTCAAAAAGCCAAAGTAGGGCAGAGACAAGGGTATTTTAGAGTTGTGTACATTTTGCTCAAGGAACAAAATGAGTCAGCTGAAATACACTGAAAAGGTTGAGCTGAGTTTTAAAGGATCAATAAGGCCTAGAGAGTTATCAGATAAAACTGAGGTTGGAGTTAGGGTTCTAGATAGAGAAAATAGCAAGGATGAAGACAGGCTGGAACTGCGATGCTATTAGAAAGATTTAGGAAATCAGACTAGAGAAAATGACCATGGGTAAGGTCTCATGTAAATTACTTGGGGAACAAATATATTTCTAAGATCTCAAGTACAATGATAAAACAGATGTGAAAATTTATATGGAAACTGACTTAACGATGATTTCAGTCCAGTTAACTTAGAGTTCTTAAAAGCAAGAGACTGAATAACTGAAATAATTCCCTAATGTATATGAAAATAAGTAAATATAAAGAAGCTCTTGATATTTGATTATCATAGTTTTTGTGATTGATTTTGTGTTCTATCAGGTTTAGGTTAAATCTGTTTTTTTTGATATTTAAGTCCTGAATGACATAATTCTTTGAAACAAAGAAAATGGTCCAGAGTCCTATAAAATACTATATTTTCTCTACAAATACAAACATATGAGTAATTTGGGGTACTTATTTGAGCAAAAGCTAGTATTTTTGGAAGACGGCTAAATCACAGATTTATTCTATTTGATCTTGTTTTCCCTACTCTAATTAAAAAGCCTCTTCTTCTCTCATAATAAACTTTTTTTTTTCCTGTTGGAAGAAAATAATCCCACTTTTCTGTTTTGTATTCCACAGTGAATGCCTTATCTTTTATACCAGACTCAAGGTATCCCTTATCCAGGCCTGAAGCCTTGAGGAATTTCAATAAGAAAAAAAGAGTTAACATGAAGAAAGCACAGGCTGTTTTGAAGTGACATTAGCTGAACAATCAGGAGAGACCGATTAACAGCCAGAGATTTGCTCATATAACAGGTCTCTACTTCAAAATTGTTCCCCAGTCATTGTTCCCAAATTCTCTGCTATGCTTGGCTCATTTTTTTCCCCTTTGCATGGCAGTGCATTTTATATTATACTGTGTATTTTTATCCCAATTCAATCCATATAAAGTAACTTGTTGCAGATTACGTGAATCTTTTATGCATTGATTTAGTCTTTCTGAAGCTCTGAAGAGTATCCTAGTTTCTAGCACAGAGCAAAACCTGCTGTACACAATATAGCAGTTGGCTTTTATTCATTCATAAAATAAAGATTTCCTGAGTTCCTCCTACGTGCCTGGCACTGCGCTGGGAACAGAGATTCAGAAATGAATGACACTGTCCATTCTCCTGAAAAGCTGTGACTTTATTATGGCAGAGAATTATGAGATTAAAAAAAAGGTACTGAGCAATGAATGTTAAACAACAGCTTCCTGAGTATTAAATGTATGAATTAGTTCTTAAACTCAATGAGAAAGAATACACCAAATGAGAGAGAGCACAAAGAGTTGACAACAAAGATTCCGCCAGTGCACGTGGCCAGATAAGCCGAATGACCTCCAGCCCCCAGACCTCCAGCTCGTGGTTTTAATACAGTGTCCAGGATAAGGATGTAATCTTGAACACCAGTCAGGCTGATCTGAGATGTAAGGCTCTTTTTCAGCTGAAGGAAAACACCCTCCTTCCATTATCCCTGTCTCTATTTAACCTCTGGTCCTTAACTCAGTAAAGGTTTCAGTTAGTCTATGAAGTCCTTGAAATTATATAACAGCAGTTTGTATGTATGTGTGCAATTTTCCGGGAAGAGTTCAAAAGCTCACATCAGATTTTCAAAAAAGGTTTACCCCACTGCCCCAAACAAGCACTGAACTTGTAGATGTCTAATTGTTCATCTACGTGATGTTGGCTACCACTGCCCCCATCTTGCATCTCTAGAATGACTCTGGTCTGGATAGGTATTCTGTCCATAATGTCTGCCTTACCTGGAAGAGACCCTACCTCCTTCTCACTGGTGCTCACCTGCAGGACCCTCACATTACAGTATACTCATTTTGTTCTTTGTGGAAGCATCCAGTCTGCCTTGAGACCAGAGTTGTGCTACTTCTGACACTGGAATTCTGGAAGTGCATGAAATCCTCTATTATATCCAATTTTAAGCATGCTTTTATACCAGAATCATAACTTCTGCTAGTCTTTTATGTTTGAGACTGAGTTAACCTACACCTGGGTTTGGCAAACAACATACATACATACATACAAACATAAAATGGTACAAAATTTTGCAAACAGAAAGGCAGTCAAAGTTTCATTTCCACTTAAGGATCTAAAATGCTCTTTTTGTCTGCTTGTACCTATATGCTCCCAAAGTACACAATTTTTTTTAAAACCAATGAAACGTTTTTGAGATAATGTTAATGAAACTATGAGGCACATTTAATTCATTTCTTAACAAGAAATGCTCATGTCATTAATACTGTGACCCTGAACGAGGACAATATCAGCATCAGTCTGAGACAATTGTTCAAGACTAAATTAATTGTCCTTTCCTTTCTCTGGGTCAGATGAGCACTTTGAGTCTATTTCTCTGATTGCAGTCTCTTGTTTTGACTGCTTATAAATTATGTGTGTTCATTTATCTCTCTTGTTAGACTTTAAACTCTTTGTGGGCATGGAGTTTGGCTTGCTCCTATTTATATTCCTATTTATATTCTTGGCATATAGCTCAATAAACTTAACAAAACAAATAAATAACTAGTATGCCAAAATATTACTTCTTCACCAACCATGATGTCCATACTCACTCCTCCCTCATTCCCTTGTTTTTAGAGATATCATGTCTGAATACAAGAGTCTCTAGAGATTGTTAAGCACCTCTGGATGTTGAACTTGTAAACAGCCAAGAACTCCAATTGTATATTGTATGTATATGTACACACATACATCCACACATGTATATGTGAGGGTGTGAGTATAAAAAATTACATATTTATACAAAGTTATATGATGCAATATAATATCATATATCAAGGAATTATGACTAAAATTCTTAACACTTAGAACTATCAAATTCTATGTCAGTCTAATTAATTATTTAAAAGCGCTGATGAGACACAGTAGGACATACTGCACTGCAAGTATTTAAGCAGTGTACTCAAATAAGATAAAGGTGATCACTGTAAATCAAATTTATAATATTAGGAAATGGGCTAACTTTTCCTGAGGAAAAATGTCCAAAAATATCTTAACTATAGGTAATATACATATAGAGAAATGCAAAGAACATTTTCCCTTTCTTTTAAATATTTTTATCTAATAATCTATTACATTTTATATTTAGAAAATTAAAGGTCAAGGGGGAAGTGTAGAAAAAGGCATGAAAAGTTCAACACCAAATACAATAATGTTCTGTGAACCATGCAATTCTGAAAGCCATGACAACATTTCTTTAACTCTTGAAAAAATTTGAGCTGGCTGAGACTTACAAGATTTATAGTATTTTCCTTCTAAAGAGTTCTATAAACAATTAATTCATTTAAGAACATACCATATCAATTTTGATAAGCAATGTTTTCTTCATTGTTTTTACTAGTGCGAAGAGAACCAAAATAATTTCATAACATAGACTAAAAGGTAATATGTTATTGGGCTTTATAATATTGGCAAAAATCTATCTACATGTAAATTTTGTGTCTAACTTATTACTGATGTAATATTTTGTGTCTAACTTATTACTGATATATTTATACACTTTATAATAGCTGCATTCTATTTTAGGTTATCAACAATTAGAATTGAAATAAGTAATGCCAAATGAACTACACATCTGAAGATAGCTGACTGGACTCAGACTCTGGAAGCACACAATTCTGTTAGCTCTCTACTTAGCAACTTAGGAAAAAAAGAAGCATCAACAACCAGCCAACTGTCACCCTGAACAAAGTTGGAAAGGTCAATATGATGCTTTGATGGTTAGACAGACTGCCTTATGCGTAAGAATTTTTTTAAAAAAAAAGCATCTAGAGAAAAAAGGAAGAGTTGAACACTGCCTTATCTGTGGGGAACCATTTATTAAATGGGTCAAGGAACACATATTTCAAGTAAGACTGTTGGCAATAAAGGGCATAGATTCAGTCTGTAATAAACACCAGCCTGATGTTCACTGAAATAACACAGTCAGGGCTGCCCTTTAGAACATTGATCCCTCACTGGTAAATATCAGGTACAAGAACAATATAGCAAGTACAAACCATGGACATTTTGAATCGTATTATAGCAAAAAACAAAACAAAAAGTACCAAGTAGAAAGCAAAGGGGAGCTGCAAGTAATGCCAAACATTCTTAATTTTGAGTTGCGAGATAAAAACTCTGAGCCATAAGGCAAATGTGTCTGTGGTATTGTCAACTAATATTCAAAGCACTCATTTTAATATATTAGGGATGGCAAAACCAAATGCTTAATGAGATTTAAAAAAAATTGTTATTCTAAGCATTATGTTGCTCCCTCTCATTGTGAAAATTATCTAGTCTTAATTACATTGATTTTAAGTCACAATTTTTCTAACAGCTACTCAGAATTCAAGCCCTCATAATCCAAAATCTAAATAAGGCATATTTTAAGTCAGATCCTAATTCATAATATTACTCAACAGTTTGGCAAATGTGTCCACTATTTACACAAATTAAAAAAATAAATATATAATTAACTTGAAATTGTCATATGAATTTAATTGATCAATGTTGCCTTTGGGCTGAAAACCTGAAATTATATTGGAATCATCAGAATTTTTTAGCATACCATAATATCAACTTCTCACTCTCTCTTTCTCTCTCTTTCTCAGATTTAGTTTTTTTTTCTTTTTTGGCCACCTCGTGTGGCTTGCAGCATCTCCACCAATTCCTCACCACTAGACTACCAGGGAACTTCATTAGATTTAATTTCTTAACACTATCTGACTTTGGGAAACAACCTAAAAGTTGATGGGAATGTTGAACTAAAAATAAGTGTTTATGAACGGTGACAAAATATTTTAAGACAATGACCATTACCCCACTACAAAACCCATCAAGGTAGCTGCAGTATTGGCGGACTGCAGGTGGATTCAAGAAATAAATGATCCAAGACCAAAATGTACCCACGGTGACTCAATTCTACTTTCTTTGGCTAGAATTAATCACATTACTCAAATAGGAATAGAGGATAATATTAGAACCCTCCTACAATCTAGTTCTTTACCTGTTTGTGCACCACACCAAACTTGGGTAAGAGTGGGGAACAGCTGTCCTCCACTGGCTACTCCTAGGTGATATCCAGGAGAAACAGAACCCACACATGAAGTAGAAATTTATCTACTTAAATTATCAAAAGTTCAATGTCTTTCTGGAACATGAAATTTGGCATCTTGTTAAATTGAGTCACTTGATAGAATCTTCTAAAAAATTTCAACCCTTTTGCTAACAAAATTGTAACAATTAAGCACAATGAAACAGGACTTAATAAGATGTTATTTTCTTGAAGTTTAAAGTTAAATAAAATTCCATAAAGTGCCTAACTTTTGCATGAAATAATGTGGAAAAAATTCAAGGATTTTTGCTCTTTTATAGGCCTTCAAAAAAGCAATTTGGAATTGAATAAAAAAGAAAGATATTATATGAACTGTAGGTATTGTGAAAACTGTGCTTCAACAATTAAAATACTAGTTTGTGCTGCAGCCATAAATTACTAAACTAATTATGTAGTAGCAGGCATAACTGAATCATTCAAAGGGGTAATTAGCAATCAGACATAATGAGCACTGCTACTATTTCTTGTCATACTGTATTTAGCTTCCATGCAGTCTGGAGGAACTGAATTATTTCCTATCCTTCTCAGAGAGCATTACTGCTACATTGAGTGCATCAGCCCATATTATTACTCCCAGTACTTCAATTCTTCACTGGACTGCACATTTCTGATTTCCCCTGTCAAAAGTTTCCCTGTTCTCCCAGGTCCTTTAAAAGCAGTCATCTTCTTAGTAAGCATTCCTTAATGTGTTATGTAAACTGCATCAGAACCAAATTATATTTTTTCTTTGTTAGTTTTAATGAATTCTGACCCAGTCACTTAGGTGGTATCATTTTAAACCATATTTTTGGAGTAATAGCTAAAGCTTTAATGTATGCCTAAAATAAAATACTTCTAGAACTTTTCACGCATCTTTTAAACAAAAATCTGAACAGTGCTATAACTAATCCATTCATTCATTTTTTTTTTACTGAACACCTTCTACAAATTCAGACATGAGCTTGTGTCCTGGGACATGAAAATGAGAAAGACATGGTCCCTCCATCAAGGATCACAAAATCTACTCTAGGGAGACAGGTACTTAAATTTTTGCACTAGAATGTGGTAAAAGCAATAATGAGGCAGTTATGTGAGCAAATGGATGTATCAACACACTACTATACACCCCTTCCCCTTACTGCCTCCTCATATTAGGAACAAATTAGAAAGATTGGATGGAAGAATAAAATTAATAATGCAAATCAATTAGGGGAGAGAGTATAGTTTTGAGAAAACATAAAAATTTAATTAAGTCCATTGTTTTATTCAGTTGAGATTTATTAAACACCCATGATATGAAAATGCCTTGCTTCTGAACCTTAGCTTCAAAAGACTAATGTTCTGAGTTATGACTCAGAAACTTTCTTGGGGAGCCAGGGTTAGGAAGCACTGCACGGAGGCACTGAACAGTTAAAAGAAGCAAATCCCTTACTCAGCCACTAGGTTTAGCCAAAGAACATGTGGGGACATTTATGGTGGAAGAGAGAATACAGCTATAAAGGAAAGAGTTTTTAGTAATGGGAAAGAGCTTTGCAAGCAGCACTCAAACAAGATCATAAGACATTTTTTCTCTCCTAAATCCATCAAGGAACATAACATCCCTTCTCTCTTTGCTGTGAAGGTGCTAAGTGCTTCAAAGCCCGCCACTTTTGCATTTGGGATGAGGATGCACTTTCTGCAGTCCTGCTCTGTCCTGAATGAAAACAGCAATTTAAAAAGACAAAAAGAAAGATCAATATAAATATAGACATATTATAGGAGAGGCAAAATTCTGTTGTTTAAGGATTTATTTTTTTAATCTCCTGAGAGGGTGTCATTCTGCAATTAGCATAGAAACAGTGAAATCAGGAAGAATATCAGATAGTTCACAAACCTTTAATATTTTTGTTCCATTATCTGGAAGGCACTGGATCTCATGTTTGCTGGATATTTGCATATTATCATTACATGTGAGGATAAACAGAGACTATTATAGCAGTTCATATTCTGAATTTCTTTTGGAAGAATGCAAAGCTGAGAGAAAGAGAAAGGAACTATCATGACCCCAGCATCCACTCTGCACCAAGCATGGCACTAAGAGTTTTAAACGTGGAGAGTGAGTAGACATGCGTGAAGCTCGTATATCCTAAGACTTTCATCTGTGATGAGATTCCCAGTCCCTGTTTGGACAAGTCACCCAGGAGCTCTACTGCTCACCGATGGATTAGACAGAAGATTCTGGCTTTGAGAGGTGAGTTCCCAAGCATTAACTAAAAGTACAAATCCCCAGGATTCAGGAAAGGCAAGATAGATGCTCTCTTTATCTTCATTTTGGGCTCTTTACCCACCTAGGGTCAATGATTCCCCAGTTCAGAGTCACAGAGGTGATACTCCAAAGTTACTGATATTTCCCTACTGCAGAAAAAAAGAAAGAGTCTCTACTAGTGCTTTGTTATGGTAGCACAAATTCTAGAGTGTGAATAATCCTGTACGAAAATTGTACATCATCTCTCTTCATAAATTGTTTGTGCACTATGTAGGGAGCCAGAAACTGAATTGAGACAAAAAAAAAAAAAAACTTTTCAGAATTAACATTATTTATAACAAGTCATCAAATGGAAATTGTCCATCATTTAAACATATCAACAACCAAACCAAAAAACCTCTAAACTCTCTTCCTACCCAGTTCCCCCTCACACCCCAAACACACACTCTTACACACACTCTTACACACACTCTCACACACATGCACAGGAACACAAGCCATATAAGGCTTAAGACAAAAAACTAGGTTTGTATGTATCATAGGGTGGTTGGGCTGGAGGGTAGTTGCTACTAAATGGAAAGTTCCTCTTCTCACCTATGGAGCCCCTTCCTAGTAATTTATCTATTTTAATAACTGCAACAAAAAATGACATTGACTCTGGTTATTTATATATAATCTCATTTATATATTAAGCCATACAAAAATCTTTCTCTCAGCATGAAAGCTACCATGCACAATAAGGGGTCCTGTGGTTGCTTATATACAAAATTTGTATGTTCTACCACCACCCACAATACGATGTGCATTACAATGTATTCCCTTCCTTCATGTCTCTCTTTCTCAGTGGAATCTTAAAACAGTGTTAGAAGGTAAACAATAGATTTCCTTGAATAAACAAATGCACACATGCATTTCTAGCTCTGGCTGTCCACACCAAGATACCCATGTCCATCTTATTTTTTCATATCTCTTTGAAGGATCAGAAGCAGTTCTCTGTCCTGAGCTTCCCACAAAGGGTTTCATCTGGTACCAAATTTCTTAATGCAAAAGGGATCTAATTACTACATTGCACTCATCCAATAAATGTTTTTAGCCTAAACTAGCAGTGGACAAATGACAGTGTTAAATATCTCGCTAGCCATTGCTGTGGCTCATTTTATCTTGACTGATCTCAGATGAATCAGCACTTGGACAAGGTACAGAATAAAAGGAAGGATTGGTCAATGGGCCACAGACTGTGGCCCAGCATATGATCTGAGAAATGGACACCAGGAATCAAAGGAAAATCAAAGACAAGGCAAGTAGTCCACACAGGTGCCACTCCAAAAGGAGAGAAGCCCAGGAATATGACACTAAGAAGAGTGTAGGAATCCAGACAAGATGATTCAGAAGTGGGGTGCATTCCTGAGCAGGTGAAGAACCTGGTGGCTGATCCCTAGAGAAGCTTGTCATTCAACCTGAGGAGATGCTGGTGACATAGAAGTTCTCTGGGCAAAATGCAACACTAGTGACATAGGTAATGGACCCCAGTTCCTGATATGTCATTTCAGGCCACAAACTCAATGGCCTCCTGGAGTCTCAGAAGTAATATAAATGACTGAAGTAGGCTGTGCAAAATCATAGCAGACTGACAGCACTTGGAGTGGAAAGAAAGCTCATGCCCTGCATTTAAGTTTTTGAAATTGGTGGGCAATATCTAACCTATAGTTTATGACTCCAGCAAAATGCTGGACCATTTATCAATTACAGAAATAGAAAAAGAATAACATGGGTAGGAGAGTAAAATCCCAGTCCTGGCTCTCATACTACCTACCAATATGGCAATGTCAAAATGGTTTAGCCTTATAGAACATAAAATATAAAACTGGGAATCTAGCTTGTTTATGATTAACCAGTGGGGAATGGCCCTTACATGGCATCCCTGTCAGCTCCAGAACATATGTTTGTCTTGGGCTGTGTTTTACAGCCCTCACTCCTGATATCTTCATTCACAGGCTGCCAAAGTCCCTATTCTATCACCCCACAGACATTGCCTCAATAATTAATACTCAAGTGAGTCATAGAAATATGTTATTTCCCACAGATGTGTTTACACAGAAAATAAGTTGAAAATCACTGATGTGGGTTAATTACCTTATTACACAGGTGAGAAAATAGACATTCCAAGAAGGAAAATGACTTTCCCAAGGATATGTAGGTAGTCCATAATAGGGCCAAGATTAAATCCAGTTCTTTTATTTCATAGCCTGGTACTGAGATGACCTTAAAAGACCCTTTCAGAGCTGGGTTCCAGAATTTAACTATTAAGTGATTTTTCCCCCCACTACACTCTTTCATGCACACACATGCAAACATAGCATATAACCTTCCTTTAAAAAAATAGCTGAAAATTTAATTTGTTCTTGTTAGACTTTCTCATTGTGGACATTCCTAATAGTTCAGTGTGCGTGCTGCTTCCTTGGGGAATGTAGAAACAATACACATGGATAGATTGCAGAGCAAAACAGAGAGAAATACCACACATTTTGAGCAATATAAGCACATCTATCAAGCATGGGGAACATTTAGAATATAAAATAAATTGTATGCGTAGCTTGGAGTGCCAGCCAGTTAAAATATTACAAGGACTAATTTCTCCAAAGAGTTTTCAGAAACATAAAGTAGTGCATATAAAATGCAAAAGAAGGGAAGACAAATCTGTTCTTTCCTCTTCTCCTTGGTATTTTCAACATAACTTTAAAATTTAATATTTTAAAATATATACAGGGCTTCCCTGGTGGCGCAGTGTCCGCCTGCTGATGCAAGGGACACGGGTTCGTGCCCAAAAAAAAATATATATATATATATACACATTTTTAATACAAATTATAATCAAATATTGGTCTCTTTTAAAAAAAACTGAAAGAATTAATTATCAAAGAAAGTACTATAAATGATTAAATAATTTTATATATAATATTATTTGAAAACAAAAAGGCATAGATGAGTGATTTAGTTTGGCACAGAAAAACATTTAAGATGATTGATTTTGTCACAAGAGGGAGCCCATGTTTTTTTCAATTAATTCAAACACATTGCAAATAAATAAAATGAAGGTAATTTGATCCTGTCCAAATATGAAGCTCTAAATTTTATAGCATAATTTATTATTGATAACAAAATATAAATTAATATTAAATATCAGCAGACCTCTCCCCCTCATTTCATGAAGAGATAAGAGAAAACATTTTTTTAATGTTTTATTTCCCAAACAAAACTAGAACATGACATGTTCTCCCTGATATGCAAGAAGCAAATGGAACATGTAATACAGTTTTAATATAAAAATTAAAACAAATATATTGCTCTGATAGTGTGCTATAAAGAAAAAAGTACAGACTCGTTTTCTCCTGGTTCATGATTATGTACTAACTATTCTTCTAAATCATCTTAAATCTTTCTAGAACAGCTATTGGGTGGATAACAAACAGAAGGATAAATATTGATTATAGAGTCACATAACTTTCTGAAAGATATGTAACTTCTAGGAAACTAAATTTCCCACATCTATAAAAGAAGGGTGTTCAGCTAGCTTTTGGCAGAGTTATGAGAATTAATGAGATAACCTAAACACATTTGGAACTGGCATTTGGTAGTTGTTAATTAAAAGTAGTTTCTTTCCACATTTTGGGTAAGCATTATAGAAATTTCCCTGATAATAAATATTTTTAAGTCTTTTTCATAAAAATAAACTTTTTCCCGATAGCTAATTCCCCTTCTACTGACTTTCAACACCTATTCTTTCCTTCCTAATCTAAACTTCTCAAAAGAGTAGCATATACTGGCCACTACCATTTTTTCATCTACCAAAACTCCTCCTATTAATTTCCCAGTAAATTCAAAGGACTTTGTCTTTATTTCACTGGATCCTTCTGAAGCATATGATGTGTCCTTCTTTTAAACTTATTTCTCCTCTCTGATTACTCCTTCTGTTTCTTCTATATGCCCATCTCTCATTATTGGTTATGCCTAGGGTTCAACCAGGACTCTCTGATTGTTCCACTTTTTCCATTTCTCTGGAAATTTTATCTTCTTTCATGGTTTCACTACAACCTCTAGGATAATGACACAGTAGACAAATGGGTATGCTAGAGTGATCTATCTAGCATGCAGATCTAACCATTTCTGTCTTCTGCTGAGCAGTCTCCTGATATTCTCCTTACCCAGAAAGAGGCAGCTGACTGGGAGGTTACACAATGTGCCTGTTTTGGCTGGCTCTCATACTGTTGGCCCACACAGTGTATTGTTTTGTATGTTTTATTTTAATTACGTATCCACAAAAAGAAAAATAAGATAAAACATAAGATCCCGCTACTCTACCTTCCACTGAAAAACTGAAAAAAATGAAAATACTGGGGCCTCATCCATCAGCAGTGAAGCAGAACCACAAGGTACGTTTGCTTAGGTGTGGCATGTTTTCCCCAATTCATCCACGCCATACTTTACCACTTCACTGGCATTGGAGGTCACTATTCATCGTTAAATTTGTGTTATTTTATTTATTAGGATAGAATTAAAAGGATAGTGAAGCACTTTTTCTATCCAAGTCAATATCAAAAAATGGGAAAATTAAAGCTAAACAAAGGGGCTTCCAGAAAAATTCAAAGAAAGATGTTCTGCATCCAAAGAATTAACTTAAGAAACTATTATGGAATTAATCCTGCTGCTTTCCTCAGTGTCTGCCTGGTTCCCAGAGGCACTGAGATTGTGATCACAGGGCATGCCCCAAGTACCCGCTCTGTACCAGCGGGAACTAAGGGTTTCATAGGAAGAGACTGAGTGAACATGCATGAAACTCATATATTCCAAGCTCTTCCTGTGGGATAAGATTCCCAGTCCACATTCTCACCACAAGGCAACCAACCAGCTCTACTGCTCACGGGTGGATAAGACAGAAGCTTCAGGCTGTGAGAGGTGAGTTCCCAAACATTAACTGAAAATAAAAATATCCAGGACACACTAGTTATTCTCCTTGTCTTCATTTTGGGCTTTTTACCTAACTAGTGTCAATGATTCCCCAATTCATAGAGTCATAGAGGCAAAACTCCCTGAAGTTATTTTCTAATTGCAGAAAAACCTCCAATGGTGCTTTGTTAGGTGGTGTCATTCACTACCTATGTGATGTTAGGCTTGTCAGTTAACCTCCCTGAGCATGAGTTTCTCTTCAGTAAAGTAGGTCATTAACATCCAGCTCATGAAAATTGTGGGGAGAATTAACCAACCAATGTAGTAATGTAATAATGGTACTTGGCATACTAAGTACTTAACAATGTGGCTATGATCTTCTCATCTTTGCAGGCATTTATATAATTAGCCCTTGTAAGATATGTGTGTATGGCCACCTCTATTCACAGATGAGGAGGTACACAGCAGAGGAGTGTCAGAACCGGTGTTGGAAGCCAGGCGTTTTAACTCCACAAACCAGAGCATTATCCACTACTTGACCAATATAGTATGCTGACTCCCTCTCAGTAAGTGGCAGATAAACAGATATATCTGTAGCATGATATGCAAGTTCTTTCATGACCAAACCCTAGTTGTTTTCTGTTATTCCTTGTCTTGATACTTACAATACTAAAACCTGCATAGAGCATCTGCTTCCCCAAGCCTGAATCCAAACATGCAGCTCAACACTTCCTCGTCTCCTTAAATGCTGTCATCTGTGATAGGAAAGTCTTTCTATTCATCCTTGATTGCAGCCCAGACATTACTGAGTCAACGTCTGTCTTCTCTTTCCATAGGGGCTTCTATGGAAACTTTATCCCACATTTGAGTTAGCACCTTGGGGTTAGGAAGGAGATATTATTCAGTTTTGTGCCTCAAAGCTTTTTGTAGTTCTTGATATGTAGAAGGTAAGCAAAAATGGTCATTGTCTGAGGACTAAGGGAATGAACAAATAATAAAAGCCGTGTACAGGTTTGGATCTTGAGGAAAATAGATTCTATATGCAGCTTTTAAATTTGAAGCATTTAATTAGAAACAAATTGCAAGTGCTAAAATAGACATCCTAATTTAAAAATGGAGCATCCATAATATATTTTGTTACCACTTAAATTTAGCTGTGTCATCACAGTGATGTATATTTATAGTTTTTTCTCATATTTATTCAAAAAATGTGTGTGCCAAGAAAATTTAAATTTCAGAAGAGTTTGTAAAGATGGTAACAAACATCTCAAATGCATTTCCATAGCTTTTCTTGCTTTTCTCTCTTTTTGCCTTTTTTGCTGTTGTCTAATATTCAAATGTTCAGTGATATTCCCTTTTGTTTAAAATAGCACTTTTTTACAAAGCGTTTTTTTTTCTCGTATTTCTACTTAATGCTTATGTTCAGTTCATTCTTAAATGGTGTTTAGAGGAACATATACCTGTATCTGTGAGAAAAACATTTGAGTATACTTTGACCCAGAGAAGAATTTTCAAAGCCAATTGGAAGTTTCTATTTATGCTTTAATCAAGAACCCACACAAATGACTGCAGTGCAATTCTAAGCACAGAGTTAACAGTTGAAGGACTACAGCCACAAGTGAAAGCCCATTTGTCCCCAAAAAACCCTGATGCTTATAATGGGATATGAATTGTACTTAAGTAAATCATAATATGAAAGAATTTGCTGATTTAAGATGGCACAGACATAAGGCTTTACTCAGAACACCTCCCTTTTTCTACCTCCCTTTTTCTCTTTCCCCGGTTCTTCTATCTCCTGCAGCTCACCATTCTACTTGCTCCGTTATTTTGAATACACTACCATCCACATTTAAGGGTTCTAAAGCAAACTGAAAAAGATTAAGTATTATTATAGTTAGCTCAAAAATGAAGGTAATTTTAAATGTCCAAATCTGATCATTCAAAGCTCTCTTATGTCCTGTGGTCATAAACAGCACAACCATTTTTCAAATCCATACTGGCCGATCAACAAAATTCACACATTTAACTGCTGCGCTGTACTGTGGTCTCGCTCCTAAATAGTTCTAGGCCTCTATTCAGGGCTCCAAACTCCAATAAATTATGAGCGATCTGAAGACAGGGACCATTTCTTATAAAATTTTGAATTTTCAGAGTGCCTCACAGTGCCTTATAAAACTCATAGAAAAAAAGTGAAATTCAACAGAGCTTCTCCTCCTGAAAAGTCTGAAGTAAAGGAGGAAATGTGAAATTCTCTTGGAAGAAAATGTACAAATTTGTATTCACCAGTTAGTCTGTAGACTGTTTTATACTTTCATATGCTTGATGAAAATGTACTTTTCTTATTTAAATAAATACATCACCACTACATAACTATTAGACGAAATCCTGATAATACTAAATGATGGCAAAAATGTCAAGCAATTAAAACTCTCCTTTATTTCTGGTAAGAATGCAAAAACCTCAATCGATGATGGATAAACAAGCTGTGACATATCCACACAATGGAATACTACTCAACATAAAAAGGAACTGGTTATTGATATGTGGAACAAAGTAGATGAATGTCAAATGTTAAGTGAAAAAAGAAGCAAGGCTTTAAAAAGACTACATACAGTATATTTACGTTCATACGACATTCTTGCAAAGGTAAAACTAGAGGGACAGAAAACTGCTTTGTCTTCACCAGGGACAGGAGAATACAGCAGATTAATTTTAAGAGTAGCTGCATTCCTGCGTGCTTGTCATATACCATTATCTTATTCAATCCCTCCAAAATAATCCTATGAGAAGTAGAAACTATTTTTATCCTTTCTTCTCAGAAGACACTGATTTAAAAAAAAAAAAAACAAAACAGAATTTGAACTCATGGTCTTATTTTTTAAATCACTTTTCTATTCTTTTTCTCGCAGAGTTAGGGCCATGTCAAAATTTTAGATGTCAGGGACTTCCCTGGTGGCGCAGTTGTTCGGAATCCGCCGGCCAATGCAGGGGACACAGGTTTGAGCCCTGGTCCTGGAAGATTCCAAATGCCACGGAGCAACTAAGCCGGTGCACCACCACTATAGAGCCTGTGAGCCACAACTACTGAAGCCCGCGCGCCTAAAGCTTGTGCTCCTCAACGACAAGAAGCCACCACTATGAGAAGCCCGTGCACCACAACGAAGAGTAGCCCCGGCTTGCCGCAACGAGAGAAAGCCCGCGCAGAGCAACAAAGACCCAACACAGCCAAAAATCATAAATAAATAAATTTATAAAAAACAAAAAATAGATGTCATAAAAGAGATCACTTTTACCATTAACAAATACATACCTTTTTTCAATCCTTGAAGAATGTATGCGTTCCAAGTCCTGAAAATAAATATCACTAGTGTTGGTCAATAAGTACTCCAAATGATTACCTACCTAAAACTCTAATATGTAAAGTCACTTGTATATGAAATGCTGTAAGATTTTTCTCTCTCATAAAATTTCATAGTAAATTCCTACCTTCTGCATTAATTATAAATTTAATTTATAAATTTTAAAATATATTTTAAAATATATTTTAAAAATGTAAAATAACATAACTTGGAGATATTATGAGTTAATATTCATTCTATCATATACTGTACTGATTTAAAATTTGTTTCTGAAAGTAATTATGACTGCATACACCATTATGCATTGCTACCTTAAAAAGTTTGAAATTGAGGCTAAACAAGTGAAGATTAGTATTCATGAGTGAAGGATTAGCAAGTATAAATCTGGCAGAGCCAATCAGCTGATTATTTAAATTAATTAATTAATTTATTTATTTATTGGCTGCATTGGGTCTTCATTGCTGCGTGCAGGCTTTCTCTACTTGCAGCGAGTGGGGGCTACTCTTCGTTGCGGTGCGCGGACTTATCGCAGTGGCTTCTCTTCGTTGCGGAGAACGGGTTTTAGGTGTGCGGGCTTTGGTAGTTGTGGCTTGCAGGCTCTAGAGCACAGGCTCAGTAGCTGTGGCACACGGGCTTAGTTGCTCCACGGCATGTGGGATCTTCCCGGACCTGGGATCGAACCCGTGTCCACTGAATTGGCAGGGGGATTCTTTTTTTTTTTGCGGTACCTGGGCCTCCTCCCACTGTTGTGGCCTCTTCCCGTTGGAGTGCAGGCTCATCGGCCATGGCTCACGGGCCCAGCCGCTCCGCGGCATGTGGGATCCTCCCGGACCAGGGCACGAACCCGTGTCCCCTGCATCGGTAGGCGGACTCTCAACCACTGCACCACCAGGGAAGCCCGGCAGGGGGAATTCTTAACCACTGCGCCACCAGGGAAGTCCCTGATAATTTTTTTAAATTGCAATTAAGTATTAACACATTTTCAAAAACATTTTTCCTTACTGTAACCATAAGAATCTGACACGTTATTAATTTTGGCTGAAGAAAATACTTGTATAGTCATTTGTGTTTTAATTATTAAAATTAGGAACATAAATCAAATGAAAACTATGTTCAGAATAAAATAACATATGTATAAAAAACAACAATATATCAATCACAATTAATCTAGTCTCCATGATGCAGAAAGGAAAATCCTGAAAACAGAACTACAGATGATGTAAGTAACTTATAGAAACAAGAGCCCCTCAAAATAATATGGTACAAAAAAACAAACTAAAACAATGCTTACATCAAAGTGCACATGAGAAACTCTGCCACTGCTTGTATTATGTATACCTAGGCTTGAAATTAACATTTAATTGAGTTGGCAACCTCTAGACAAGTACCATATGTCATATAAAACAGGGGTGTCTCAACAAGGACAGTGGGGAGAACACATTAGAGAAAAGGGAGAAAGCTGGAATAAAAATGACTCCTATGACTTCTGGAAGGAGATTATTAATCCAGCACAGCAATGCTTCCAGAGAAGGAAGCATCCTCTATCCAATTCTGCATTTCCATTAGAAGGACAGCTCTAAGGGAGTGAGTCTGGGGGATACCGTGCTAAGAAAGAGCAGGGGAGACTAGCTCCTAAACTTAAAACACAGTGTGATGCCTAGTTTGAGCGAAAGAAAAGGCCAGTTCTAGAAGTAAGTAGGGGCTACCAGGCTTCATGGAAGACTGGCTGGCCTCAGTCTCTGTGGTGAGTATGGTAGTGGTTGCTCTGAATATCTGATTCCTAGAGAACAAGGAAATTATAGGGTCTATGACATGTTGAGATTAAAAATGACAAAATCTAAGGAAAGAACCTCGCATGACCCAATCTTGTCATATTGCAGGTAGCATAAAGCAATTATAGCAATGCCTAATTTACTTATATTATGTATTTAGTATGTGTTAATGTATCTGGAGTCAATTTAAAAGTCCCCTCTGAGTAAGGGATTTTCTCTTTTTTTTCTGTAAATATTCTGAAAACTACAAATTATTACTTAATATTCTTCTTTGCAGGTGATGCCTGATGTTAATCAATATACTCAGCACCATAAATCTGCACTTTGAGAAGAAATTTTCATCCAAGATTTGCAACATCTCCACCAATAACAGAGTGATAATGTCATGTCTACACTAGATGTTTTTTAGGAAAGAGAATCACATCCCTTCTCACATACAGAAATAAATTTGAGTTACATAAAGCTATGAATTCTAATATCCGTGTAGGCTACTAAGCTCTGGTACAGAGAGAAATAATCACAGATTCCTAGAATCACATAATCCTACACATCAAAGAATGTAAAGACTTTCTTTTTTTCCACATTAGCTGTTTTTCTTACACTTCCAAGTTTCTCAAACTGAGACAGTGCATCCTTTAAGAGACTAATGCATTTTTCTTAATTTTATTTCATTTAATTATTTTTATTTTTGGCTGCATTGGGTCTTCGTTGCTGTGGACAGGCTTTAGTTGCAGTGAGCCAGGGCTACTCTTTGTTGCGGTGTGCAGGCTTCTCATTGCGGTGGTTTCTCTTTGTTGTGGAGCATGGGCACACAGCCTTCAGTAGTTGTGCCACACAGGTTCTGTAGTTGTGGCTTGCGGGCTCTAGAGTGCAGGCTCAGTAGTTGTGGTGCACAGGCTTAGTTGCTCTGCAGCATGTGGGATCCTCCCGGACCAGGGCTTGAACTCGTGTCCCCTGCATTGGCAGGCGGATTCTTAACTACTGGGTCACCAGGGAAGTCCCGAGACTAATGCATTTTTAGTCCATCTAAAATCCAATGAGGGCAACTGAAGAGGTCATGTCATATTTTTTAGAATAGTCATATTAGTATCTTCAGAATATTAGTTTATCCTTCCTATTCATTACTTTTTAGAGATATTATTACTTGAAATAATAGAAACGTATTGGGCTGGCCAAAAAGTTTGTTCTGTTAGTGAATACATCATTCAGTAAAATTCTTGGTGAATATGAAAGTGTGTCTTTTATTTTTACTTAAAACTGAATGAACTTCTTGGCCAACCCAATACTATACTAAAATCAAAACATATATTGCCAGTTTGATCAGGTATTTCAACAAAATAAATATCAACAAAAATGAAATCTCAAATCTCTCAACTTAAATATACATATTTTTCTTACTTAAAAAAAATTACCAGGTTGAGAAGCAATTCTATTACTAATATACATTGACTTTTGTTGAAATGGTACTAAATCTGCTTTTAAAGAAACATCTTAGCTACCCATATCAATTCTACTTTCAAATATTTCTTAGGGCTTTCGAAAGCTAGGTAGGTCCTCAGCTAAAAATCCATACAGACACAGGCTATTTCATGCCTTCTGTTTGGGGCTGATTGTGTCCCTCCAAAATTTATATGTTAAAGTCTTAACCCCCAGGACTTCAAAGTGTGACTGTATTTGGATATCAGGTCTTAAAAGAGGTAATTAAGTTAAAATTAAGTCATTAAGGTGGTGTCCCTAGTAGTAAGAAGATGAAATTAGGACACAGACATGTACAGAGGACGAGCATGTGGAAACACAGAAGATGGCCAATCTATAAGCTAAGGAGAGAGGCATCAGAAGAAACCAACCCTGCCAACATGTTGATCTCAGAGTACCCTCCTGAAATGTAAGGAAATAAATTTCAGCAGTTTTAAGCAACACAGTCTGTGGTACTTTGTTATGGCAGCCCTAGCACACTAGTGTACCTTCTTGCAATATTCTCCTTGAGAACAAAAGACACCATTGAGCTGAACAATGGTGGTTCCCACTTACAAACATCCAATGTGAACATCACTGATTGAAAGAATAGTTCTTGTCGTGGTTCAAAATTTGAAAAAAAAATATACCCCATGTGTAAACATCATTCTGTTTTAGGTGTTATGTATTTTACAAAAGTACAAAATATAATCCCTCCTCTCTAAGAATTTACAATCTAAATACAGAAAAAAAAATAACATAGATGGAATAAAAATAAATACGGCACAGCCATATAGAGGCCCACCTGGGTGCCATAAATTATAAGTGCAAGTTCTGGGTACATTTGCTACTAGGCTGAAGGAAAAAGAAACACCTGTGTCCACAGAAATATATATCTGTCTCCTGATGGAGTATACAAGAATTTCAAGGTTTTATAGATTTTTAACTTTAGAAAATGATATATAGGAAGAGTTTTTTCTTTTAAGGTCACCATAAGCACAGATTCCCATACCACTAACCTATAAAAGATAGTAATAAACATTTATGGAGTGATTATTACACTGACACATTGCTTACAATCACATATATAATATTATATAAATATTATGTAACTATTATATATGCGTTTCCTAGAAGTCCTATCAGGAAGACCACAAACTAAAAATCTAGGTGGCTTAACACAACAGAAACTTATTGTCTCATAGTTCTGGAGACTGGAGGTCCAAAATCAATATGTCAGCAGAGCTATCTTCCCTCTGACACTCTGGGTAGTCTTCTTTTGCCTCTTTCTGGCTTCTGGGGGTGGCCCACAATCCTTGCTGTTCCTTTGTTTGGCACTGCATGCCTCTGTCTCTGCCTCCATCTTCACATGGCATTTTCCTTTGTGTGTTCACATCATCTTCTTCTAAGGACACAAGTCATGTTGCATTAGGGGTCCACTCTACTCCAGTAAGACCTCATCTTAACCAATTGCATCTCCAATGACCCATTTCCCAAACAAGGTCACATTCTGGGGTACCGGGGGTTAGGACTGTAACATATCATTTTGGGGGACATAATTCAACACATAACTAGGTAGATAGATAGATAGGGTTTTTTTTGGTTTGTTTGTTTTTTGTTTTGCGGTACACGGGGCTCTCACTGTTGTGGCCTCTCCCGTTGCGGAGCACAGCCTCCAGACGCACAGGCTCAGTGGCCACGTCTCACGGGCCCAGCCGCTCCGTGGCATGTGGGATCCTCCCGGACAGGGGAAAGAACCCGTGTCTCCTGCATCGGCAGGCAGACTCTCAACCACTGTGCCACCAGGGAAGCCCGATAGGGATATTTTTAAGAGAAATTTGGTGTGTTATAGGTGGTGGGAGTCAGCATACTAAATTGATCAAGTACATAGTACTTTGATTTATGGAGTCAAAGCATCTGGCTTCCAACGCTGGTTCTGACACTACTCTGCTGTGTAACCTCCCCCTCTGCCCGTCAGTGTCCTCATATGTAAAGGGAGGTGGACTGTACAGACATACTTTACAAGGTTGTTCTGAGGGTAAATATACTAACTCCTGTAAAGATGAGGAGATTGTGGACACAGTGCTAAGTACTTAGTATGCCAGCTACCATCACTGTATTACTACATTGGTAAGTTAATTCCCCCTGCAATTGTTATGAGACAGACATTAAAGCCCTACTTTAAACAAGAGAAGCTCATGCTCAGGGAGGTTAACTGATTAGCCTCATATCACACAGAAAGTAAATGTGACATCATGAAACCTAATTACATGCTACTTCAATGCTGTGGCAGGCACTGTCCCATCTCAGGGCACAGTTAGAAACACATGAAACTAACCCCAGTTATAAAAGAAACATGCTAGGGCTTCCCTGGTGGCACAGTGGTTCAGAATGCGCTGGCCAATGCAGGGCACACGGGTTCAGGAAGTCCTGGTCCAGGAAGATCCCACATGCCACGGAGCAACTATGCCCCCACAACTACTGAGCCTGCACTCCAGAGCTTGTGTTCCACAACAAGAGAAGCCACCACAATGAGAAGCCCGTGCACCACCATATAGAGTGGCCCCTGCTCACCACAACTAGAGAAAGGCTGCGTGCAGCAACGAAGACCCAACACAGCCAAAAATAAAAAATAAATAAATTAAAAGAAACATGCTAGAGGAACATTTCCTTGATCACTAATCTGCTTTGAAAGTAAGTAATTTATATATGTTTTATTTACATAGTCTGAATCTATCCAGTAAGGAAATTTTGTAATAAATAATGTTTACAATATTAAAAAATTCAAAACAGTTATTCATAATTTTATTTTTAAAAGTACAGGGCGACCCTCTCTCTGAAGGAGGTTTTCTGGAAACCATCGTTTTAATGTGGATTACTCTGAGCTCCTGAGAGCCCTGCAACCGCCCTGGCAAGCCTTCTGCCTACATCACTCACAGGACTTCCTGTTGTGACTCCTCACTTCTGGAGGACTCAAGGTGCCTTCTTCAACCTTATCCAGCTACAGGCACAAAGAGACTTGGTACTGTATCTTAAGGATCTTAAGGCAACTGAATCCTGGCGAAAGGACACAGCAGAGTCCCTTGATAGGAAGCCTCTTTTGCAGGCCAGATGTGAGCCTCTCCAGACCATGTGTCTTATGCTGTATGATTTTATAAAATAGCTTTTTACATAATTAATTATTTTACATGATTTTTACAAAGTTATCTTGATTTTACACCCTGAGAATATTTTTTGATAAATAAAAAACCCAAACATACTACTTAGGAAAAAGAGAAAAGTGTATTTTGAATGTTTGGTTCAAATGGGTAACTCTCTAATGCTGGTTATTTATGCACTTAAACCCTGACCTGAACTGATCGTTCACAGATAAAACATGAAACTCCTAATTTCTAAAATTTCCTCCCTGAAAATCATTTCATGAAATAATTTCAAATTTTACACTAGAGGAAGCCACTGACGCTCACTGTTTTTCTCACAGTGATTCTTACTGTCTCTATAAAGCTGGGTCTCAGGTGGAGAATAAGAATGTTCTTCTAGTCTCTGTGCATTACCACTTTGCCAGTGACTTTCCTTCCTCACTTTGAACAAAAAGAAAAGTACATCTGCACTTGAACTTCACAACAGAGTATAGAAATAAAAAGGATCTCCAAAAAGCAGTGAATATTCCCCAAAGACAAAACTGTCTTCAAATATAACTAATGCTTAATATATATGACAGCATGATAGAGGGAAAGAAGGGCTTTTGAGGCAGGTAAAAGTGGAATGAAATCTAAGCTATGGCATCCCTGAGAAAGTTTCGTCACTATCTGGGTTTTCCATTCTCTCACTGTAAAAGAAGGAAAAGGCTGTTGGGAAAAGCACAGTAAATATAGAACTGAGGTAACTAGCAGACCATCTAGCACAGAGTGTGCACTAAACAAATGTCCCTACTGTGGCAAATCTAACAAGGAGAAGTGAAAATCTGCACTGTACAATCTCCATGAAAAATGGCACAACAGACTCTCTGCAGAAATCTGTGCTTTGCCTTTTGTCATTTCCTCCTGCTTATTTTGCAGTGAAATGTTAAAATCTGGGGTGGGAGTCATACACTTAAGTTACCTGAAGGTAAGAGTTTTGCCCATGTCCATGCTATCCATACAAGGATAGTGAGTATTGTTGAAAAGGGGGCTAGGGGACATGTCTTAAACTCGATTTGCCTAGTAAATGTCATGTCTTACTTAAAATTGCTGATGGGAAATTTAATTGGAGATTTTAAGAGGCTGATATCTAGATTTTCCTCCACCTCCATCATCTAAGCCCCACCCCACCCCCGACACACATCAAAATAAATGGGAAATGCTTCCTCTGTGCCAGCCACTCTATTAACATGAAAGTTCGGGGACCTAAGAATCTCCTAACATTTTAAGAAAAGCAATTAAACTGCCTCAGCGGTAAACATGTGAAACAAACTAAAAATAGAGATGTATACTTGTCCACATCTATTTTTCATGCAGAAGTATAAGGTAGCCCCTGGAGGAAAAAATGTTGTTTTTTTCTTTAAAACATTTAAAAGTTCTCATTTATTTGACTTCTCATTTATATATTGGTCCAAAATACATTGGAACTATATTCAACAATGGAATAAAGATCAAAACTACAGCTAAAATATCAGGTTTTTAAAGATGTCAAATCTCAACAGCACTAAACCAGTTCTTCATTGTTCCTTATGTTATTCTCATTTTGTAAGTACTCAAACAGGCTGTGCAATTCTTCACTGCTTTTTTTCTGCAATGATTTCCTTTTCAATGATTTAAGCAGTCTATTCTCAAAAGCAATGCTCAGAAATCCAATTACCATTCCAACACCATGCTTTTGTAAGCCCGGAGCATTAAACCATAGAATATGATTCTTCTTGCCTCTTCCTTACACCTCTCACTCAGGCACTCTGCATTTCTTATCAAAAGGGGTTTTGTTTTTGTTTCACTTTTCTTGGATTTCTTTGGATAAGAAAAAGTGGCCATAAATTTTGTTACAACAAACAGAAAATAAACCCCCATAAATCTTTCATGTGAAAATAAACACAAAAAAAATATAAGAGAAGAAAAATTGATCAATAGGCAATTTCTCCCTTAAAATAGTGTTTGTTCTACCTTAAAAGTGGTTTATGAATTATAAATTGTAACGTTTTAGTAGACATAACCAACACTTAATTTCCTTCGTATTTAACTTCTAGTTTTTTAGATAAGTTAGGAGATTTAAAGTAGAAGGTCCTATGGTAATGAAAGTAGGTAACTTCCCACTTATATATTTTATCTTTCTGAATTCATCTCATGAATACATTGTGTGTTTCTATGCATGTCTGTGCACATGTGAGCATGTATTGTGAGCAAATAAAAAAAGGGTCGAAATTGATAGAGATATTACAGCAAAATTTCTAACTTAATTTCTGGAAGCAATAAGCAAAGACATTGACAAAGGGTCAAAGAAAGAAATCTTTAATTGGATTAAGGCTGACTAAATCCATTTAGAACAAGAGCTCTGTGTTTAAGATTTTGTTTAACCATGAGCCATTTCTGACTAGCTGTATTCTAAATAAGACAAAAGGAAGTAAATCATTTAAACTCTAAATCTGAACTGAAACCAATTTTTCACAGCCCATGTTAGAATGAAGCCAAAATACATGCGGGACTCCTTAGAAGAGATGGAAATTTTATGAATGTGGAAAAGCTCTTATGATCAATGACCATCTGGCCACCTGAATGTCTTTTTAGTCTAATATTAGCTTTGAGAAATAATAATATGTTTTTTAAAGGAAAGTATAAATAATAATTTAAGAGTTTGCATGTTCTACAGAAATCTTCATTTTTAAAATAATTTCAATATGAGAGAAGTATCTTGAACGATTTTCTACGTCTGTTCATATATGTATATATACACATATGTATATGTACATACAGAGTGGAGAGAGAACATGAGAAAACAAGTAATATACATAAGCACAAAATATTTAAGGGCAGATAGCAGAAAATGATAATAAAGAATGGACTTCAAAAGGTCTTTTATTTCATGTAAATGTGTTTGGACATCATTATGTAGGTCAATGTTTTCTCAAAATGTGATTTTTGGAGCAGTAGCAATAGAGAAACACAGAATGATTAATTAAAACGTAGACTACTGGGCCAGCTCAGAATCTAAATCTGTAGGATGCAGTCCAGAAATCATCATTTTACCCAGTTCCCCAGGTGCTTCTGTGGAAGTCTAAATTTGAGAGCCATTCCTAAATAAAGTACAACAAGAACACTACACTCTCAGCTTCTTTATACAAAAAAGACTCTGGAGAGAGTGAGGAGAAAGGACGGGGGCGCTGAGGCAAAGTCTGGACTTCTGGTTGACAGCCTATTCTAACTGCTGAGGCAAACAGTGGTACATACCATCCTGTTAACGTGCTTTTAACACTCAGTCTTCTCCCACATACACAGTTGCTCTTTTCCATTTTGAATAACCAAGGTGAAATTCCTCTTTGTTTTTTTATCTTAGTAAATGGACCTTCAAAATTAGTAAAATGGCCCTGGATCTCAGTTCAGGAAGATATTTGGAGAGATTTTCAGCCAAAGATAAGTAAAAAAATATATACTGTTATCCTGAATTTCTTTATACTTTGAAAGATAGATAGATAGGCAGATAGATAGATAGATAGAGAGAGAGAGAGAGAGAGAGAGAGAGATGCTTTATTTCCCAGTTTCACTGCCCCAAGTGAGACTGCACACGTGCTGCAATGGAAGCAACCAAACCCAGATTTACCTCTCACCTCAAGTTGTCAATTGCTGATGTTACTCTCCAAGCACCGCTCAAACCCCCCCCCCCCCCCCAACACACACACACAAATCTTGCTTCCTAACAACTGATCCTGCAATTGGATCCCACCGTTAGGCTGATCAAGTTTCCACTGGAGTCAGGATAGGACATCGAGTTTGATAATTAGCTGGAGGGAAAAGTTTTGAATTGCTGTTTTGCAAAATCAGACAAGAAGATGCTGAAGAACATGTAAACGTTAAGATCATAATTTGAATTATCAATTTTGATAGGCATCTCTGTATAGGACTAGACAAGTAAGTCCATTAGATTAAGGAAGGTAGGAAGGATGGTGCTACAGGTGCAGAACTGGATAAAGGAGTTGAAAAGGCTGGAGAGACAGTGAGTTCCAGGCAGAACAATGGAAGCAAAACCAGAAGTGATGACAAAGAGTGAGTTTGCTAAAGCAGAATGGAGTTCATGGAGAAAAGAGAGAATTGGAGAGTTGAGCAAGATACATATCAACATGAAGTGTGTCTCTGGGCTGGGCCTTTTATCTTTCCTATTTCTTTTCCCCTGAGATATCATGATACATGTGTGGGGAATCTAGCATAGAGGGAACCCATTCCCCCTGCCCAACTAGGTATCTGAAGGTAGCAATCTCATACCATGCAGTGAGAGTAAGAAAGAAAGATGGCTATGGTCCCAGCAATGAGGAAAATGACAAACTCAATTCACCTAGGAAAGCATGTCACAGAAGAAAAAGGACACAAAATACTTCTGATTTTGTGATACTATTTCTACCTCTTGAATTTTGTACAACCCAAAAGAAAAGTAGTCTCACTATCAAAAGAAAATAGTCCAGGCTTTACAGGAGGTTGTTCCCAGCATTCTTCTTCCTTCTACTGAATACTGTGTATTCTAATTTGGACTTTCTAATTTATACCCTACCTTGTCAAAATGGTTTTTGGAGCTTTGGGCATAAAGAATCTGGAAGAATAGAATTTTTCAGTTCATATTTTTGGAACACCAAGAAATGGAAACTACTCTCCAGGAATGTTTCTAAAAATATTCTTTTTCCTTTCCTAATTGGTGCACATATTACAGCTGTTCCTATGCTGTCTCAAAAGCCTCCTCAAATTCATTTTGTTTCCTCTTCCTCTTTCACTGCCATGTACTCATTGCCTAGCATTCGGCCAGGCACAGTGTAGACATTCTATAAATATTCAAATATTTCTTTGAAAGAAGAAAAGGAAGAAAGGGAAGGAAAAAGATTAAACACTGATTGGTTGGTTGGTGGCTTATTGCTCTATAGCAAGAAATTATATAAAACATCTAAGAAAGCAGTGTTTTCCTAGGGTATGCATTCACAAGAATTCATTTTTCTGTAACTTGGTCCAAGAATAAATAACATCGGGGGCTTCCCTGGTGGCACAGTGGTTAAGAATCCACCTGCTAATGCAGGGAACACGGGTTCGATTCCATCTTTGCCTGTTTAATGCCTCCTTATCATCTGAAGATTACTTAAGTGCCACCATCCCAGGGAAGCCTTGCCTTCCTTTGATCCTTCATCCAGCCCGACTCCTACCACAGACTAGCTTAGCTCCTTGGGCTACTGCACTTATCACAGGTTGAATTCTACATTTATTTGTTATATTTCATGTCTGTCTTAACCAGTAGCTCTTATGTATAATGAGGACCAGAATGAGGTATAATTTTGCTCATCTTGTATTCCCAGTTCCTATGTTGTATTTGGTACATAATGAATGCTCAATAAATATTGAGTGAATAAAAAGTTAGCAGATATATGAAGAACAGAATATCTTTCATTGTCAAAGGGTGATTACTATGTAAGAAATCTCAAAGTGCCAAATAAGCAGTACATTTGTATGATACAAAGATATCTATAACCTTTAATTCATCTTTAAATGACCCTTAATCATGTAGTTTTGTTGGCATTGAAAAAGTCTGATGACTGACATTGGTATCCGAGAGTAACAGATGTGTTAAAGGTTTAATACTTTGTGAATGAATGAATAAATGAGAAAGAAGTGTGTTGATAACAGAGAATCAGTGCATTTCCTAAAAAAATTTCACATAAAAATTCTATATTCACACACAAAGATACACATAATTAAAATATTAAGTAATATTGCCATGGCAACTCAGTAATTTATTTTTGTTAACTATACAAGAATATCAGTTTTCATTTCTAGATATGGTCTGCACATAAGGACACAGTGCCTCTAGCACACAGAGGAGTTTAACAATTCAGTTAGAATTGCAGAGCGGGCTGGTGGATCCAGGCAAGGAAACTGTTTACCAAGTTTATGGTTAAACTGAAAATATGTCTCCAAATAGAATACTTCCATTCTTTAAAAACAGAGACAGTATTTTATAGTGAATGTAGTATCAAGTAGCCTAATTCTAATTTCAATTCTGCTAGTAAGAAATCACTTGAGTCCTATATTCTTTCTGGAAAATTAAATGTATGAAATGTTTTCAGTCTTACAGTCTATCACAATCACCTATAGATTTAAAAATTAGGAATGCCTAGGACCCATTCTGAATCTTGGATTTCAGTGTTTCTAGGGTATAGGTCTAATCTTGTTTAAAGAGCTCCACATGATTACCATATACATCCAGAGATGAGAACCAGTATAGTACTGGGATGGAAACCAGAACACAGAAGCACTACAATCACCTCTCTTATTCCAGATTTCCTAGGCCACATAATTGGGTTTCAGTATGGACCTCTAAGGTCTCTCCCAGGACAACATTTTTTATTATTTTGAGGGAAAATAAAGTATAAACACCAGCAAGACATAAAAATTCAAACAAACAAAGAAACAAAAGTTACTTCTTTTCAGATATTCAGGCACTTCACTTGCAGTGATAAAATGGCACCTGAACTTTATTACATTTTTAATGATAATGTAAATGTTGGTAGTTGAATCTTAAAAAGTCTGCACATCAACTATACTCAAAATCATTTACCTTGGATGCTATAAAATCATAGTGAAAAGTACAAAAACATAGGAATAATAGACTGATACAAGATCTAACTGTGTTTTGCATCAGTCTGTTACATTTGGTCTACCTCTTCATTTGCTTCCCTTCTCCTGCCATTATAGAAACCAAGGACATTTAGCCATTTGAAACACAGACATAAGTAAACTTTCTAAGCCACAGTCATATATGATAAGAGAGGCTATTTTCAGCAAACTTTCTCCTGGGAAATTCACATTAATGTATTATGACTAAAATAGAAGGAGGACCATCAAGAACAGACCAAAAGTGAATGAAAACAGCAAAAACATTGTTAATGTTTCTTTACTACAAAGAATAACCATTGATGTAGAATTATGTCAACAGAGTTGAATATAATTTTCAAGAAAATATACAAAGTGGTAAAATGTTATTATGAGATTATGAGAAAATAAATCTCATAGGGAAAATAAATCTCATAAATCTCAAAGGGAGGAACATGGTGAAACCATTTTTTTTAACACACCAGAAGCTATGTTTAATTACATTCTTTTATAAATTCATATTAAGATTTCTTTACTTAAAAGGATTTGAGACTACATTAAATATAATAAAAAATCTAGCATACAAAAATTAGATTTTCAATAGGTAGAAAACCCCACTGACATATAAGACATACAAAGAAAAATAAGATTAGAAATAATAATACATTCCAATCAGGAAACTCTAAGCTACATACTTGATGAAAGATTTGGATCATGACTTAAAACAGAGAACAAGAAATTGATCTTCTTGATTACATTAGTAACTCCCTATAATAACACTCATTCTATATGCAAATCATTTGTAAAATGAAGACTGTCTATTCAATTCAAATAAAACCTTATTCATTTCTCCTTCATTTTGAGTAGAGCATAAGATAGACATTACAACAATTTGCACTTTTATGCATGTTCTAATTGAAGATCAACTGTGTTTGACAACTTTAAATATAAGGCTTTCTACAAGGAATACATTCCAGAGAATCATGAAAAAATGAGACAAAGTGAGACAAATTCTCCTTTTTCATATGTAAAACTTACAGTGAAAGATCTTAGAATATCCAATAAATTAAGCTGCTTATCCAAAAACATTTCTAAACATATTATTTGGGTATCAGTATAGCTGTGTCTGATAAGAAGAGGGAATTTTTTTCCTTCTTCTGCAAACATATAGTGTCCAGTTAGAATAATACCTACTTTCCCCACCAAAACTGTAATATTTCTAAATAAATAAACATAATATTCATTTATGATCTTTAAATTAATGAAAATGTTACACAAGGTATAACAATAACTGAGAAATGGATAACTTAAAAAATATTGAAAATATCTGAAAATATTTAAAATACCTGATTTTTTTTTTAAATTCCCAGGACTTTCTCTTGGTCTTAACATGACAGTTTTGTTGGAGACTTCTAATTTTGATAATAGATTTTGAAGAACTAGAAAACTTTCAGTACATAATTACTTACTTAGTATTTATATAATTAGTAATACATATAATTAGTATTATAAAATAGCAGTGAGAAAGGAATTATAGTAAATATTTCTTTAGCAAGACCTTTGTTAACCCTTTTACTTCTTCTCTGTTTCATTCTTTCTTTTTGATTCCTCTTCCTGCCTTTCCTTTTAGTGAACTTGCCATCTAATCCTCCAAAGTCTGTACGGTTTTGCTTTTATAACCTCTTGGTAAGTTCACCAATTATGAACGCAACTTGGAATTTTGGATCAAAATGTTTTTACCTTATACTATATGCCACTACTTAAGCCCAATTCCTTGTACTATTAGAGGACTGCAGTGCAGTTACCTGGGCCCTTAATGACAAAGTTTTTCCTGCATGTCTAATCTATTTTCTCTCTAAGGAGCCCAGAAGATATCTACTTAATTGCTTTTAGCCTAAAAGTTATTTCAGAGAGATTGCAGATTACTTTTATCATTAATATAAAGGCTGAAATTAAAGGAAAAGAAATCTATAATTAGAAGGTTATTAAAAGAGTAAAACTGGGACCTTAGTATCCCAACTACTAATATCATCTTACATTGTAAAAGACTTTGGGATCTGCAATTCACTTGTGATATAAACAAAACCCACAGTAAAATCTCTCTAGACCAAAAATGTCCTGCTTTCCTTAATAAAGGACAATCTAGGATCCATGTGAGAAGACTCTAAGTGAACGTTCAGATAAACAGCATAGATAATGCTTTAGATTTTATTATATTCAGAAAATAAAACGTTACCTCTATCAAAACAAAATAAAATAAAATTCAAGTAAAGCACCTACTCATCCTTAGGATCGCACACTTTCTCCATTTTCCATAGTCAATCAGATTCCCTCAGTCCACTGGATGTTTTCTTTCCTAGCTCTTAATATAGTTTGTAGTTTTATTTGTATTTTTGTATTTATTTCGTTAATATTTGTTCCTCCTTAGAAGGAATATATTTTAAATTGCCTTGTGTTCTAAAATAAATCACAGTGATTAAAGATTCAATATATTTGCTGAAATAATGAATGTTGAATACCGTGAAACTAGTCATAGCTAACATTTTTGAGTGTTTAGCACATGCAGGTACTTATAAGCACTTTACATATATTAATGTTCTTCCTCCTCTTTATTACACTGGCCATAGACTCTCTTATAACCCATCTTAACCAATGAGGAAACAGGCAAGTTTAAGTATCTGGATATTCATCCCATAGCTTGTGACAAAGAGGGGATTTGAGCCCAGGGAGTCTGGCTCTTGCCCCCTAACCACTATTTTATGCAGTTATTTTTGGATATTAGATGACATATGGCAATTTCCAACAGTTGTAAAAATACCTTGTTTTTAAAGGCAAGTATTTCAATGAAGGAAAAGTTTTTAAACAAATAATCCGTAGCTGAATCTTTGCCCACTATTTAATAGGGTAAAAGAGAAATAATAGTTATCATTATTATGTGCCTGGCATTATGCTAAGTGCTTTACATGGATCATCTCATTTAATCCTCATAATGGTGAAGACTGTGCTTGCCACAGTAACTTGCAGACAGACGGTGGAAACTGTTGAACTGAACTGCTTGTTCTAAAGAACAAAACCAGGAAAAAAGTGAAGAGAGTTCAACAATCCCCATTTAAGTTAAGGAGCTTGAGATCACCTGGTTTAGAGGGAGAGGGAATGGAAAAAGTGTGGTGAAACTGATGGGAATAGTGAAATATTGGAAAAGCCACTGAAAGGACAACAAAATTAAGTTTTTGAAAATGAAAAGAGGAAAGAACGAAAGAAAGAAAACAGACTGTGAAATACCAGCTGAGAGTTAACCTGAAGCTTCGTAGGTAGTGGACCCCATCAGCAAGCTCTTCTATTTTTTTCTAATAATGTTCTGCAGTTCAGGAATGGCAGTGGAAAGCACAGATGCTGGAGTAAGTATCCTCAATGACAGGAGCATGGGAAAAAGTCAAGCATAAAATATTTGACTTGCTCATTCTGAAAACAAGATACATTTTTTGAAAAAAAAGTCTGTTCTGGTTATTGCCAAATTCCCATCCATATGTTTATTTCATTTTCAAGAAATTTTTGAAAAAAAATATTATCTTAGTTTCTAAACCTAGAATAAGAGCATTTATTGATCTTGGGTGTTGTTTTCGAAAAAAAAATCTCCCACTTTCAGTAAAAAAGCTATAACTTACTGAAATAAGATTCATCCTAGAGTTTATTTCCTTTCTCATTTTGTATGTATATCATAAGCTGTCAAACAGAAAATAACTGTATTCTCCTGCTCTGTTCTAATATACACTTTAAAATTCCAACTTAAATACTTGGGGAATATTTTCTTTAAGCATTAAGAAGAGGACAATGGTAAAATAAACACACTTTAATCAAACATAGGCAATGGCTCTTATTAAATCTTTTTTTTTTTTTTGCTTAATCTATAAAGTGCTCAAAAAGTTAACATAATATCACTGTAGTAGGTTAACAGGGTCAGGATTGAAACCAGGTAGTGTTGTTCTAGGGTGCAGATTCTTAACATCACTTAATACTGTCTTTCCCTTTACATTATTGTAGACAAAGGAGAAAGCTTAAATATATGTTAATCAGGGATTACATTTTCAGAGAGTATTTTTTTGTTTACCAATTAATAACCTGTGTCTGGCATATGGTAGACACCCAAAGAATAATATAGTAATTTCAAGTGAAAATCATATTTAGCTATCTCTAGAAACACCAAAGATGTGTTCTGCCCTTATATTTACCAGAGACCGTATTAATGGAACTTCTGCGGCTTGGCCATTTCTTGGTTCAGCTCTATGGTCTGTCAAAGAAAGACATGCCATTTGTTCTACAACATAGAGTCATTAGGATATAAAAAATATAGTCTGGACTATAAGATGAAAATATATTTATATAAAATAAACTTCACATAACACATACTTAATAGGTTTAGAAGAAGTGAATTTGTGTTCTAAAGGAATTAATACAGATATCTGTTATTAATGTGAAAGATTTAATTCTGGCCTTTAGAGTCTTAGCTGATGTTAATATTGTTTTAGAATATAATGATCCTATGTCCCATGTAGTGCAGTGAATTGATGGCAAAATTGTCATATTAATCACTCATTTAAAAATGTCATCAACTTGAATAAGAATCATTAATCTATAGAAAATATTGTTTTTTTCTCTGGTCCTCAGATTTCTCACTTTAATATAATATTACAGTAAATGAAGTCTGTGATTGCTTTCCTCCTGTAAGAGTCTATGATCCCAAATCTTAAAAAAAGCTGGCCCAACAAAGTGATTATTTGTCCCAGTTTCTCAGGACTGTCCAATTTTCACCTGTTGTCCTGGAATAATTATTAAGAGCATCCTTTTATTTCTCAATAGTGTCCAGTTTGGATAATAAATTATTCACATTGTAAAGAATCAGAGACAATGTTAATTTTCACTTATATATCTTAGAGTACCTAGTGTAATATTCAAATAATTTTTAATATATAATGAATAAAATAATGCATATCACACATGAGTAAAGGGAACTCAATAACAATATAAAAATATGCCCTGATATACATTTAATGTTAAATATTAAGATATTTCATATTAAAGTTAGTTTATGCAACATTATGGATGATCTAGTGATGAGTGCACCTGGCTTCTAACCCTAGTCATCTCCTTCGGGGAAGTTAAGCACACATTTTTCTCCCATAATATAATCAAGACAGATTTATCCCACTACTTTCCCCATGTGAGGATGTCTATAGTTAATTACACCACAGTGCTAAGTATTCAATGGTAATGTTATTCTAAACATTAATAGGAAAGTGTAATGCAAGATCAACAGTTTCTCTATTTCTCTTAAATTATAATCCTGTATGTAGAGTTGCTAGAATTAACAAATGAAAATATAAGACATCCAGTTAGATTTAAATTTCAGGTAAACACTAAATATGTTTTTAGTACAAACATGTCCCCAGTACAGCATGAGTGTCTGATATTTTATCTAGCAGCCCTACCTATATGACATTCTTATTCCTAGATGGCTACAAGTGCTTTGAAAAGCACCATGGTAGTCAGAAGCACATCCATATCTTGGTCCTGCCACATCCTATCTTTGTGCCCTCAGGTAAGATATATAACCCAAGACTCAAAATCCACCTCTATAAGGAGACAATATTGGTCATCTAATTCATAGAGCTATCGTGAAGATTAAATGAGATGATCAGCCTAGTACACAGTAAGCAATTGATCAATATGAGCTATATCTTTATTATTATTCTGAATAAAAATGTACAAAATATTTTAGTCATTTTTTGGAATCGGTTTTTTTGTTTTGTTTTGTTTTGTTTTTGCGGTATGTGGGCCTCTCACTGTTGTGGTCTCTCCTGTTGCGGCACACAGGCTCTGGACGCACAGGCTCAGCGGCCATGGCTCACGGGCCCAGCTGCTCCGCAGCATGTGGGATCTTAATATTTGGACCTATTAGTGCAGCAGCTGGCCTAGCCTATATATATATAGTTTTTAGATTTATATCATTGCAGGTATAATTAAAATGATAAATACATAAAAAACTTTATTTTTAAATAAAGTAATATTTCATAGCCTTCCTAGTCCTAGATTATTAGGCTAAAGATTGTAAAATGTTTTTAGATACATTATAGTGCTTAGAAATAATCTCTAGAAACAGCCCTCTATTTATGTTCTAGTCTTGTAACTTGCCTTGGATAATTTATAACTAGGAATAAGCCTCAATTTATTCATCTATATAATTATAGTAGTCTTTAATAGGGTTGCTGGGAGAATTGAGATGATGTTGAGCCTGGTTCATAGTATGTGATCAATATTTATAGGTAATATTATTATTGTTATTATGATGATGAAAGATCAACATGTTTTATTAAGAGAATCAGCTTTTCAAAGTAAAACAATTTTAAAAACTTATAATTTAACATTTCATTTTCCAGTAAAAATTGACTCTGCATTCAGAAAGTTTGTTTTCTCCCACCTTCTGTCCAAAGACAGAACAACATCAGCAAACACATTTCTTTGCGATAGAGATACAGGAAATTTTAATACAACAAGAGGTACATAAAAAATACATGGGAAACTAAACCTGTTCAGTCTTGAGTCAGGATATTTTCATTATGTCTGCACATTATTTATTCTAACACTGTTTGCCATTGTTGATCATTGTTGAATCTGGGTGATAGGTATATAGGGTTACTTCAATCATTATCTCTAATTTTGCATGCTTGAAATTTACTATAATAGAAATTATAAAAAACAAAAAAACAACTCTGTTCTTGTCTTTTGTATTCTGTTGAAACTCTGGAACTATTAGCCATGATGAGGAAGGTAGCAAGCTGTGCAGGGGTGCATCTTCCCACCACCAGCTATGCACAACAACAAGAACAGAAACCACTAAAGGATTTACTACTCACTGAAAATGTACACAAAGATGTATAAATACACCACAGAGATCAAGTTGTCAAAACAATCTGATGCTCATGTCTGAAGGAATAACATTATTATAATTGTAATAACTAGCAAGTATTAGTACTTATCATTTGTCAGTCATTGTTTTGTGTGCCATTAAGTGCCTGATTTCACCCTCAAATCAAACCTATGATTATGTGCTATTATTATCCCCATTTCACAGAACAGGAAAAGGGGAGATAGAGAGGTGACATAGCTCATCCAAGGCCAGAGTTTGTACTCTGATTCTAGAACTAGAGTTTATACCCTTAGCTATAACAAATACTATATTAATCCATGTAGTGGATTTATTTAGGAATGTGTTGGAAATATATTTTTAATATATCACAAGTTAATAATAAACAGATAAATAACCCAATTTAAAAGTGATCAAAGGGAAACCTTGTGCACTGCTTGTGGGATTTGAAATTGGTACAACTTCTTTAGAAAGCAGTATGGTGGTCCTCAAAAATTAAAAATAGAATTACCTTATGACCGGAATTCTGTGTATATATCCAAAAGGATTGAAAACAGGGTCTCAAATAGACATTTGCACACTCATATTCACAGCAGCATTATTCACAATAACCGAGAAATGGAAGTAACCCTGATGGTCATCAGCAGATGAATGGATAAACAAAATGTGGTAAAGGCATACAGTGAACTGATATAGGCTACAACATGGATGAACTTTAAAAATATTATGCTAAGTGAAAGAAGCCAGTCACAAAGGACAACATATTGTACGATTCCATTTGCATGAAAAGTCCAGAAAAGGCAACTCTATAAAGACAGATTATAGATTTGTGGTTGCCTGGGATAAAAATGTATAGGAGGGTGGGGATGGTTTGGGGATGAAGACTAAGGAGTGCAGGATTTCTTTTGGGGGTAATGAAAATGTCCTAAATTTGACTGTAGTGATAAATGCACAACTCTGTGAAATACTCAGCAAAACACTGAACTGTACGTTTTAAATAAGTAAATTGAATGATACGTGATTATGTCTCAAGAAAGCTGTTTAAAGAAAAAAAATGTGTTGGAGGAAGCCTACAGGATTTGAAATAGAGAATAAAATAAAGTTTGAAATGTATCTTAATATTATTTAAGAAAAAATTGTTACCAATATTTTTGTGTAAGAGAACAATTCTCTATTTTCTATTCAAACGTTGAAGCATCATGTGTATATCTCCTAGAGAGAGACAGAGGAAAGCAAAAAATACTCACAAAATTCCTGTTACTATGTAAGTTTTCTTCCCTGCTTCCAGATGTTTCAAAGTCTGTTAAAATTATTCTATGTCTGCACCAGCATTCCTTTGAAGATTATATTTGAAAACCAGAAGCTTTGACCGTATAATCACCCATAATCTCCTTTCAATGTCAAAAAGGACAAATTCCAGCAAATACTGAATGCAAGAGGTTCTTTAATGCTTTTAGAGAGCACTGGTATTTTATTTATTTCAACATGTCTTAGACTCTTAGGCCCATGGTAGTTGAAGTGTTTCCTGATTATACAAACTTAAGTATTCAGTTTTGATGTTCCTGGGTAAGAGGTAATATGCACATGTTTGTGCAAAAGATTTATTTAAAATGGCAATATTATATCAAAAGGAAATGGCCAGAAGTGCCACCTCTTACTTTCCACTTACCTAGCACTTTCTAATCCAGAATATATTTGAATATATTTACCTAATATTATATTCCCAAATGTTATTTAGTAAAATAAGCAAAAGGTAAGGGAGGTTTTCTCCCCATTTATTTTCACCACCGACCCACCTTCATCATTACCCCCACGTGACTTCATATTGCCAAACTGATTTTCAAAGTGAGTGTACAACCCAGGGTCTCAAGAAGAAATATAACTAGATTCCCTAAATCCTGGAAATGCACACTCTAACTGAAAAGAAGGAATAATAAGCACCTAGATGTACATAAATAAATAACACTTACTAATATACTCAGAATTCCAGAAGTGTTAATTCAGCTACTCAACTATTTGTGTAGCCACTTAAAAATGTGAAAAAATCAATGCCATGAAATTGCCTTAAGAAAGGTAAACATATATACAACAGTCTCTTACTTAAAACACTGTGATCCAAATTAGGAATAAAAGAGGTGGTGGTATAGTTACCCGAACTGTTTTCCTTTTCTTTTAGGTCCTAAATGGAACAGAATCATCTTGCTTCCTTCACATCAAGCAAAAGTCTACAATTCATTTGCACTGTTTTTCTAGCTTATGGCCATTATTCATTAAGAATGAAAACATGTATGACTAATCATCAGAGAGATGCAAATCAAAACCACAATGAGATGTCACCTCAAACCTGTTAGAATGGCTATTATGAAAAAGACTAGAAATAATAAGTGTTGGTGATGATGTGAAGAAAAAGAAACCCTCATTCACTGCTGGGAGGAGTGTAAATTGGTGCATCCACTATGGAAAACAGTATGGAGGTTCCTCAAAAAATTAAAGACAGAACTACTATATGATCCAGGAATTCAACATCTGAGTATTTATTTGAAGGAAACAAAAACATTAATTCTAAAATATATATGCACTCCTATGTTCATTGCAGCACTATTTACAATAGCTGAGATATGGAAGCAACCTAAGTGTCCATCTATGGATAAATGGATAAATAAAATGCAGTACACACACACACACACACACACACACACACACACATGCATATGTACACACACAAGGGTAATTTATATAGTTATAAAAAGGAAGGAACTCTTGCCATTTGAGACAACATAGATGGACCTTAAGGGCATTATCCTAAGTGAAATAAGTCAGACAGAGAAAGACAAATACTCTATGATCTCACTTATATGTGGTATCTAAAAAAACAAAAACAAACAAAAACTAAAAACCAAGCTCATGGATACAGAGAACAGATTGGTGGTTGCCCGGGGTGAGCAAAATAGGTGAAAGGGGTTAAAAAGTACAAATTTCCTTGTATAAAATAAATAACTCATGAACTATGTAATGTACAGCATTATGACTATAATTAATAATACCATATTTTATATTTGAAAGATGCTAAGAGAGCAGCTCTAAAAATTCTCATCACAAGGAAAAAATTTGGTAACTATGTATGGTGATGGATGTTAACTAGACTTACTGTGCTGGTCACCTCCCAATATACACAAATATCAAAACATTAGGATGTACACCTGAAACTAACATAATGTTATATGCCAATTATATCTCAATAAAAAAGTAATAAGAACACATGTAGATTAGTAAACTAAAAAATTTAGAATGAAGAGTCTCATCATTATTTATGGTTTGAATAATATCCTTCCAAAATAGATTAGTATATTCAAAGAAACAATTCTATTCTCTTATTAAAACTTTAATGTCAAAGTCGTCTTTCAAACTACAAACTCAAAGGATATGTTCATCTTTTTGAAATGAGTTGAAAATCTGAAAGAGCACGTAGTTTCCAGACATAAGTCCTGGAAACGATGTTAGCAGTAGCTACTTTCACTACCAACATGTGGCAGGAAACAGCACGTCTTGCTTGTTAAAGTCAAGATCATCAGGCTGAAGGATAGTGTTGATTCCTTTATTGAGTTTATTGGGCCAATGCACTTGATCCTGTTTTAGTCAACTGGTAGTTAGTAGATTATATACTTTTTTAATTTTTTTAAGACAAGCCGTGAAAGCTACCTTTATTTCTGGAAAAAAAGAATCTTTATTACTATTATGTAGTCTATATATTAAAATTTAAGTCATGTATTCAAGACAAAACCAACAGAAAAGGGTATTAAAAAACAGATTTAATTTAATTTAATTCCTGCAATAAATTAATACAAATGAACAACGTAAGGTGAGCTCTCAAGCTCTTCATCTTAGGTAACATGTTTAACACAGTGTTGCTTTTATTGGTGAAAATGTCATTATCATTTCATTATTTATTGTCTAATTCTCTATAGGAGCATCAATATAAATAAAACAAGATAAAAGCCAGATCTCTTGACCATTTACAAGGCTCTTTGCTAAACTGATGTGGAAAGCAGAAGTGGGTAAGGGAGTGACATTTTTCTCAAGTTGCCTATGCCTTTGGAGATTATTCAAACTTGCATTCAAGACAGAGATTACACAAGGGCCATCAAAAAGTAGAAAGATCTCTGAGCTTAAAGTGAGAGGTTTACAAGTGACTTCATAAAAGAGATGAGATCTGAGCTGAGCCTTAAAAAAACAATCAGGTTTTGGACAGGGTAACCAAGATAAATGCTCAGAGGCAGAGAGAGCATGAGCAAACCAAGGAAGTCTTAATCAGAAAAGGAATTAGTTCTACTGCAGTGATCTTGAAATTTCAAGGACATGACCCATTACAATATTTCTCATAAAAGTGATAATGACCTTTTACATGAGAGTATTTTCCCACTTACTGTAGGATGTTTAACAGCATCCCTGACCTCTGGCTACTAAATAGGTCCCCTCTATTCCTTTAATTATGGAGAAAACAGAAAATTCCTTCATATGTTTTCAAGTGCCCCCTAATGGTAAGTAAGCCATTCCCACAAACAACCACTGAGTCAAGGATTAAATGAAATTTGTTTTTTAAAAGAATGAAATAGAATAGGGGAAAAAGTGCATTAAGTGCATTATAGTAGAAAGGGTTACCAAGTAATGAAGGGTCTTGTCATAACTGACTATTGACCTGTTGAATTTTAGAGCTCACGGGGATCTGATCAAGCACAGTCTCAGTGATTTTCAAGTTTCATATTTTATTGGCATATCCAGTGAAGAGAGTTTATAAGTCATATTCACAGTTTCATGGAAATTAAAGACCAGAGAACTAAAATAACTTATCAAATTAAGGATGTCTGCTATAACTAAAATGAGGAGTTATTAGAGATATTTGAGAGGGGATAATTTAATTAAATTTATCCAGAAAGACTGTGTTAAGTCAGAAAAATATATTTCCTTCTTAAATAATCAAACAAATAGCAAATGTTTTCCTACCTTTCTTTGTTAGTTGAAAACTGGGCAATGAAAATCCCTGAAGTGGATTTCCACACCTAAAGAAACTAATGGTACCTACAGAGTTTTTTCACAGCTTTCTCTTAGATAATTTAAATACTTTGTCTATCTTTAAATCTTTATGTGCAAAATTTACATACAGTTCATCCCTCATCCCTCAAAAATGGCCCATGTCTGCCCTACACCATGGCTGGGTCAATCACCTACAGGACTGGTTTAGAAGTATTACCTCAGCTGCCTTTACTAGCTGCTATCAGTCTCATATCTGTGGCCATAAGACAATCAATGCTATAGGCTAGATCTTAATATGTTCTTCTAATCCCTTCAATATATGTGCCCTCCTCAGAACTCAACTTTTGCCTTGACTTTTGAATCTGAACATCCCTCTGATTTCAGTATCTGCCCCAGGCTCAGATAAGAAGCTCCCTCTTCCATCCTGAGGCCAGATAGGCCACATGACTAGGCAAAAGCACAGGTCTTCATCATGAAAGGGTAATTGGACAACATAGTTCTGTTCATACTCTATTCACAGGAATTTTTATATTCCCTGATAAAACTGAAATTAATAAAGGAATAATTATGCATATAAGTAGATACTTTTGAAAGCAACATGTCTTTGTGCAGAGCTTAAAACAGAGGACAAAAGCTGAATACAATCCACAAATATGCATTGGTTGCCCAGTATGTAGTTTAAATGTAAATGCATTTAAATTGTAATCAATTTGCTAAAGTCTCCATCATCCTATATTACATTATACTGGGCAACTTCATAAATCTATGTTCTTATACATGTTTGAATTTGCAATTACTGGCAGAGTATTTAAGAGCATGGACTTTGATGTCAGAGAGGTTGATTCAAGACTATTGCTCTGCAAGCAACTTTCTAGCTATAAGTTGGGATACTAGCCAAAACTATATCATACAGTCAGTGTGAGCATTAACTTGGATAAGGCATGTAATGCACTTAGCACATGCTCTAGCATATAGTAATTAATAAATGTTAGTTCTCATTATTCTTTAGGAAATGAAACCCCTGCTGCTAATGACATCATGTGAGAGCAGAGAACATGAGTAAAATGCTTTGCCTAAAAGCAGTACCACTGGGCATAATTTTACAAACATAATTTTATGTAGACTGCTTTAATGGAAACTGACATTAGAGAAGTGAACTTTAGTAAATGACAGAACTATAATAAGATTTCCTTGGATTGGTTTTTTAAATGTGCTACACTGCACTGAAACAATTCTGCCCATTAGTTCCAAAGCAAATGTAGTTTTCAGCCATGTGTTTCATACATCATTTTTTCAGGTATGTAACTCCATGAGCTAAGTGTTTAAAAAATTAAAGTTAAGACACAGAATCCAAGGAGGAGATGATTATTAGGAAAGGAAAACTCAGGCTTACCTTGAGTTTTTTTTTTTTTTTTTTTTTTTTTTTTTTTTTTTTTTTTTTTTAACTGCGCCACCAGGGAAGCCCTTACCTTGAGTTTTATAAAAAGTGAAATGTCTCCTAGGTCCTCTTAGCTTTCACATTATTTGTTGAAAGAAAAAGTCAAAATTTATAACCTCATTTTATCCACAAGAAAACACATAGGCTAAAAATGCTTTGTTGTTTGGTATAGAATACCTGAAAACTAATAGAGATTAATAATGCATTGGCAAGGTTAAATAAAAAGGGGAAACTTTACCTTGTAAAAATCAAAAAATGTTCTGTTAACTGAGAGGTGGATTAGAATGTTCAAAGTGCTTGGGGACCAAGCACTCTGTAAAGTCTGATTTATACTACTGGCATCATAATGCCTGCCTACTTCAGAATGACAAACAGTACCAAGCTGAAGTCGCAACAGCAGCCCCAGAGCGTTAATAGCAAATGTCTTCCATTGTAATAGCTGAGTCTGTGCCATTCTGTACACTTAAAATTCTGAACATTTAACACTTCTTACTGCATCTAAATCCAGATACAAAAACCGTCAAATCAAACTGTTTACCTCAACTGAAATCTGCCTTGAATAAGTCATAAGAAGGGAGAAAGATGGCAGTGAAGAAAGCCAGAGAGAGTTTTAATGAACTCTAGAGTTTCAAAAATAATGGCACAGAAGCTATTACAGTTTTTCCCCTCACCTTGTAAAAAAGAGTATTGGTCTCTCAGACACTGAATACTCCCAGAAAACAGGAGAAGCAGTACAGGGTTCAGCTCTCTGCTTGTCTGCGATTGATATACAAACAGCACCACTCAGATTATTTACCAGGAAAGGCTCTTTTTTGAACGTGTAACAGTTGAGGAGGCATCTAAAGTATTCACATTCAAATGTTTTATTCTTGATGCTGTTCCCTAGAATTCCAGTGGTATCTGGAGACTCAATTAAAAACAAACTATGACAATCAATAAATGCAATGGCTCTGGCCTAGATTCCACCAGCACCTGCTTTTGGGCTGCTTTGTTTCCTGTGAAGACTTAGTGTGATGGGTAGTTAGCAGCTACCTACCTATGTTTCCCTGGAAGTAATAAAAAGGTTTCATATTCTGCTCTACTAGATAAGCATCTCTGCCGTGATTCATCTGGTGAATGAATTTAGGATTCTAATTAAATTACCAAAATAGAAGCCTTTTGACAGTGTTATTACTGTGCAAATTTGTATTTGTTTCCCATTGCTGTTGTAACAAATTACCACAAGCTTAGTGACTTAAACAATGCAAATTTATTCTCTACAGTTCTGGAGGTTGGAAGTCCAAAATGAGACTTATGGGGGTAAAATTAAGATATATGCGGTGCTGCATTCCTTCCGGAAGCTCCCAAGAATTCATTTGCTTGCCTTTTCCTGCCCTGAAGGCTGCCCATATTCCTTGGCTGGAGCCCCTTCCTTTGTTTTCAAAGCATATCACTCCAACCTCTATTTCTTCATCCCATCTTCTCCTGCCCTTGATCTTTTTGCTTCCCTCTTATAAAGACCCTATGATTACATCAAGCCCCAACTAGATAACCCAGGATTATCTTTCTATCTCAATATCCTTAATTTAATCTCATCAGTAAAGTCTCTTTGCCATGTAAGGTAAGCTATTCACAGGTGTTGGGGGTTAGGAAGTGGACATCTTTGGGGGGCCATTATTCTGTCTACAGCAAGGTTGTACTAAGTTAATTGTTTAATGGAAATGTATTTACACATTAGATATTAGGCCCCATGTGTATTGATTATAAACAAAACCAGAAGAAAATCTCAATAATTGTAATGCGACCATTTTTTTCCAAGTAATATTTTCTAAAACCATATTTCACAAAACTTTATAAAGATTACTGACAAAACTTTTTTTTTTTTTTCTGGTACGCGGGCCTCTCACTGTTGCGGCCTCTCCTGTTGCGGAGCACAGGCTCCGGACGCACAGGCTCAGCGGCCATGGCTCATGGGCCTAGTCGCTCCGCAGCATGTGGGATCCTCCCGGACCGGGGCACGAACCCGTGTGCCCTGCATTGGCAGGCGGACTCTCAACCACTGCGCCACCAGGGAAACCCCCAAACTTTTAAATATACAAATTTCTGAGTTGCTACTCTCTGCTAATTAAGAATAACTGAACATTTCAAATATAGATACGATTTAAATATCTATGTCAAAGCAATTTTCATTAATTCTTTTTCTTTCTTTTCTTTCTTTCTTTTTTTTTTTTTTTAATGTGTCTGTCATTTCCCGTTCTGGTCTGCAAGTGCTTAGATACCTAGAACTTAAAACACAAGTAAATGGTTCTGTTAATGTTTATTAAAATGAATGAGTGAGTGAATGAAGCTATATTTCAGATGGCTATATGTTAAAAGACAAAACTCCACTTTTGTCTTTCCACATTTCAAAGCAAAGTAACATTGCTGTTTGATATATTAAATGAAAACCTGATGTTCAATCAACTTGTGAGAACTATATAAAAGCTTTTTTAGACAAGCCTCATTCCAAATACATGTTAGTACTTTTTAAAGAAGTCCTTAATAAGTCAATCTTACAATAGAAACATTTTCAAATAAAAATGATCCATAAATATTATTCTTATTTCAAGTTAATTTAAAAGCATCCTGATATAGGACTTACTCTAGATGCACATGACAAGTTCAAACACATTTCTAACAACTTTCTGAATTTGTAAACAGTTAGTATACTTTTTTCAATAATTACTATCAAGGCACAAGAGCAATATTTTAATTGATAAATAATTAACCTATGTGCAGCAAAACAAAAAGTTAAATACAATGAATATAGTTAAGACTTTTAAAAAATACATTTCCTTTAAAATTGTTTAATAAATCAACTTCCAAATTAATATATGATCATATCGAGAATTACACCCTTATCTAAAAGCAAGAACACTTTAACAAATGATCTATAAATTAAAATTAGTTTACTTAAACTTATAGCCCTGGGAAAAGATATGAAGTAGCTTCCTCACAGTTATATTAAATTTCTAAACATTTCACCCTTAATATTTCTCATTCTAGAAAATTTTACCAAAGATATGGTTTTTATTTCACTATCAGTCTCAAAAAGGAAAGAGAACTCATTTAAATAAAATAATTAATCCTCATACAAATATTCTCATTACCTCAGGATCCCATGTGCACATTAAATTTTGTTGATGTTTTTAAAAAATATCAGTGATGATATGAATATTTGTAATGTGTTCAATGTTATTCAATAGAAAAATAATAAATGTTATTGATTTGAATTTCTATTCTAATTTGAAGGAAAATGCAAATGCTGATGGTAAATTACTTCATTTACAGATAACACTGAAGATTTTTGAAACTAATTATATTGGCACTTCTTCTTACAAAAGAAAATAAACATAAATTTCTGATCACAAGAAATCCTCAAATATTTTCAACCTAAAATTCTAAGTTACTGAAAATAACCTCACTACATAATTCATTAATAAATACATATAAAATTATATTTTAATATATTTTATTCTATTTTTATTGGAAATAGGGAAGTGGGAATTGGGTGTTGGGGCAGTAGGTGCAGTGGAAATAGAATGTCTTTGCAGTGGAAAAGAACATTCAATGGAAATAGAACATGACAACAAAGATAGAAACAAAGAACACATAAAGCTTAAATCTCTACTACGTGCATGAATATGTTTACATAAATCAAAGACATTTTAAAAACCATTAAATAAAATATGAATATCCCAATAAAAAGTGGGCTTATGATAAATGTCTAAAACAATATACACTAAATGTGGACAGTGGTTTCTATGGGTTATGATGATTTTTTATTTTCTCCTTTATATCTTGGGTGTCTCCAAATGTTTTGCCAGGAACATGTTTTACTTTAACAAGCAAAACTAAACAATATTGACCTTTCTGTTAAAAATAAATTTCGTGTTTAATCTATGAGCCAAAATAAAGATGATCTTAGTTTCATTATACTTTCTAAGGAGAAAAAATATAAAACACTATGCCTGACTATTTTAAAATAGCACTTTCTATTTCTATGTGAACTTGTAACAATTGTTCACTTAGGAAAAAAATATTTAAAGCTACTTTTATCTTTTTTTGGAAATCCTTTGCACAAAATTGTGGATTATCAAGAAAGTATATTTTATTGAGTCATGAAAATCCATAGACAAAATTATTTATAACATAACATTTATATTCAGTTAAGATTTCATCATAGCATATTGATAAACATTGTATATTTATAACCCTAAGGAAAAAATCTGATCAAGCTGTTAAATGATTATTTTAATCAGTGACATATTTTATTTAGAAGATAAGAAATGCCACTTTCTATGTATAAGGGAATAAATTACAATTCAACCTCAAGAGTTGCTTTTAGGCTTGGATTAATATTAAGCAATGACAGAAATAGGATTCTTTACTCTAAGTATCCTGATTATATTATTGCTAAATCATCTACTCATGTTAAATGAAATATATAAAAGAAGAACCATGAGGTATCAAATTATATAGCTGCACTTCATTTTCAGTTTGTTTCATACCTATTTTCATGAATCTCTATTTAAGTAAGGGGTTAAATAACATTATACCCACCATTAGATCATTTGTAAACTACTATCATTTTCAAGAATAATATTCATGGATATCATTGTACTAGTCAAAATCTAATTACTTGAGGGGAGCTTCAAGATGGTGGAAGAGTAAGACACGGAGATCACCTTCCTCCCCACAAATACATCAGAAATAAACAGGGGGCAAACACGAAAATCAACGGGAACTACCAAGCTGCAGCCTGTGAAACAGAGACCTCGAACACAGTAAGTTAAGCAAAATGAGAAGACAAAGAAGCACACAGCAGATGAAGGAGGAAGGTAAAAACTGACCAGATGTAACAACTGAAGAGGAAATAGGCAGTCTACCTGAAAAAGAATTCAGAATGATGTCAGTAAAGATGATTCAAAATCTTGGAAATAGAATGGAGAAAATACAAGAAACGTTTAACAAGAGCCTAGAAGAACTAAAGACCAAGCAAACAATCATAAACAACACAATAAATGAAATTAAAAATTCTCTATTAGGGATCAATAGCAGAAGGACTGAGGCAGAAGAACGGATAAGTGACCTGGAAGATAAAATAGTGGAAATAACTACTGCAGAGCAGAATAAAGAAAAAAGAATGAAAAGCATTGAGAACAATCTCAGAGACCTCTGGGACAATATTAAATGCACCAATATTCAAATTCTAGGGGTCCCAGAAGAAGAATAGAAAAAGAAAGGGACTGAGAAAACAGTTGAAGAGATTATAGTTGAAAACTTCCCTAATATGGGAAAGGAAATAGTTAATCAACTCCAGGAAGCACAGAGTCCCATACAGGATAAATCCAAGAAGAAACACACCAAGACACATATTAATCAAACTATCAAAAAGTAAATAGAAAGAACAAATATTAAAAGCAGCAAGGGAAAAAGCAACAAATACCATACAAGGGAATCCCCATAAGGCTAACAGCTGATTTTTCAGCAGAAACTCTGCAAGCCATAAGGGAGTGTCAGGACATATTTAAAGTGAAGGAAGGGAAAAGCCTACAACAAAGATTACTCTACCCAGCAAGGATCTCATTCAGATTTGATGGAGAAATTAAAAACTTTACAGACAAGCAAAAGCTAAGAAAATTCAGCACCACCAAACCAGCTTTACAACAAATGCTAAAGGAACTTCTGTAGGCAGGAAACACAAGAGAAAGAAAAGACCTACAGTAACAAACCCAAAACAATTAAGAAAATGGTAATAGGAACATACATATCGATAATGACCTTAAATGTAAATGTATTAAATGCTCCAACCAAAAGACATAGACTGGCTGAATGGATATAAAAACAAGACCTGTATATATGCTGTCTACAAGAGACCCACTTCAGACCTAGGGACACATACAGACTGAAAGTGAGGGGATGGAAAAAGATATTCCATGTAAATGGAAATCAAAAGAAAGCTGGAGTAGCAATTCTCATATCAGACAAAATAGACTTTAAAACAAAGACTATTACAAGAGACAAAGAAGGACACTTCATAATGATCAAGGGATCAATCCAAGAAGAAGATATAACAATTGTAAATATTTA
>NW_020172369.1:2003633-2008747 GCF_003031525.2 Neophocaena asiaeorientalis asiaeorientalis
CAGGCTCAACGGCCATGGCCCACGGGCCCACGGGCCCAGCCGCTCCGCGGCATGTGGGATCCTCCCGGACCGGGGCACGAACCCGCGTCTCCTGCACCGGCAGGCGGACTCTCAACCACTGCGCCACCAGGGAAGCCCTTACCTTGAGTTTTATAAAAAGTGAAATGTCTCCTAGGTCCTCTTAGCTTTCACATTATTTGTTGAAAGAAAAAGTCAAAATTTATAACCTCATTTTATCCACAAGAAAACACATAGGCTAAAAATGCTTTGTTGTTTGGTATAGAATACCTGAAAACTAATAGAGATTAATAATGCATTGGCAAGGTTAAATAAAAAGGGGAAACTTTACCTTGTAAAAATCAAAAAATGTTCTGTTAACTGAGAGGTGGATTAGAATGTTCAAAGTGCTTGGGGACCAAGCACTCTGTAAAGTCTGATTTATACTACTGGCATCATAATGCCTGCCTACTTCAGAATGACAAACAGTACCAAGCTGAAGTCGCAACAGCAGCCCCAGAGCGTTAATAGCAAATGTCTTCCATTGTAATAGCTGAGTCTGTGCCATTCTGTACACTTAAAATTCTGAACATTTAACACTTCTTACTGCATCTAAATCCAGATACAAAAACCGTCAAATCAAACTGTTTACCTCAACTGAAATCTGCCTTGAATAAGTCATAAGAAGGGAGAAAGATGGCAGTGAAGAAAGCCAGAGAGAGTTTTAATGAACTCTAGAGTTTCAAAAATAATGGCACAGAAGCTATTACAGTTTTTCCCCTCACCTTGTAAAAAAGAGTATTGGTCTCTCAGACACTGAATACTCCCAGAAAACAGGAGAAGCAGTACAGGGTTCAGCTCTCTGCTTGTCTGCGATTGATATACAAACAGCACCACTCAGATTATTTACCAGGAAAGGCTCTTTTTTGAACGTGTAACAGTTGAGGAGGCATCTAAAGTATTCACATTCAAATGTTTTATTCTTGATGCTGTTCCCTAGAATTCCAGTGGTATCTGGAGACTCAATTAAAAACAAACTATGACAATCAATAAATGCAATGGCTCTGGCCTAGATTCCACCAGCACCTGCTTTTGGGCTGCTTTGTTTCCTGTGAAGACTTAGTGTGATGGGTAGTTAGCAGCTACCTACCTATGTTTCCCTGGAAGTAATAAAAAGGTTTCATATTCTGCTCTACTAGATAAGCATCTCTGCCGTGATTCATCTGGTGAATGAATTTAGGATTCTAATTAAATTACCAAAATAGAAGCCTTTTGACAGTGTTATTACTGTGCAAATTTGTATTTGTTTCCCATTGCTGTTGTAACAAATTACCACAAGCTTAGTGACTTAAACAATGCAAATTTATTCTCTACAGTTCTGGAGGTTGGAAGTCCAAAATGAGACTTATGGGGGTAAAATTAAGATATATGCGGTGCTGCATTCCTTCCGGAAGCTCCCAAGAATTCATTTGCTTGCCTTTTCCTGCCCTGAAGGCTGCCCATATTCCTTGGCTGGAGCCCCTTCCTTTGTTTTCAAAGCATATCACTCCAACCTCTATTTCTTCATCCCATCTTCTCCTGCCCTTGATCTTTTTGCTTCCCTCTTATAAAGACCCTATGATTACATCAAGCCCCAACTAGATAACCCAGGATTATCTTTCTATCTCAATATCCTTAATTTAATCTCATCAGTAAAGTCTCTTTGCCATGTAAGGTAAGCTATTCACAGGTGTTGGGGGTTAGGAAGTGGACATCTTTGGGGGGCCATTATTCTGTCTACAGCAAGGTTGTACTAAGTTAATTGTTTAATGGAAATGTATTTACACATTAGATATTAGGCCCCATGTGTATTGATTATAAACAAAACCAGAAGAAAATCTCAATAATTGTAATGCGACCATTTTTTTCCAAGTAATATTTTCTAAAACCATATTTCACAAAACTTTATAAAGATTACTGACAAAACTTTTTTTTTTTTTTCTGGTACGCGGGCCTCTCACTGTTGCGGCCTCTCCTGTTGCGGAGCACAGGCTCCGGACGCACAGGCTCAGCGGCCATGGCTCATGGGCCTAGTCGCTCCGCAGCATGTGGGATCCTCCCGGACCGGGGCACGAACCCGTGTGCCCTGCATTGGCAGGCGGACTCTCAACCACTGCGCCACCAGGGAAACCCCCAAACTTTTAAATATACAAATTTCTGAGTTGCTACTCTCTGCTAATTAAGAATAACTGAACATTTCAAATATAGATACGATTTAAATATCTATGTCAAAGCAATTTTCATTAATTCTTTTTCTTTCTTTTCTTTCTTTCTTTTTTTTTTTTTTTAATGTGTCTGTCATTTCCCGTTCTGGTCTGCAAGTGCTTAGATACCTAGAACTTAAAACACAAGTAAATGGTTCTGTTAATGTTTATTAAAATGAATGAGTGAGTGAATGAAGCTATATTTCAGATGGCTATATGTTAAAAGACAAAACTCCACTTTTGTCTTTCCACATTTCAAAGCAAAGTAACATTGCTGTTTGATATATTAAATGAAAACCTGATGTTCAATCAACTTGTGAGAACTATATAAAAGCTTTTTTAGACAAGCCTCATTCCAAATACATGTTAGTACTTTTTAAAGAAGTCCTTAATAAGTCAATCTTACAATAGAAACATTTTCAAATAAAAATGATCCATAAATATTATTCTTATTTCAAGTTAATTTAAAAGCATCCTGATATAGGACTTACTCTAGATGCACATGACAAGTTCAAACACATTTCTAACAACTTTCTGAATTTGTAAACAGTTAGTATACTTTTTTCAATAATTACTATCAAGGCACAAGAGCAATATTTTAATTGATAAATAATTAACCTATGTGCAGCAAAACAAAAAGTTAAATACAATGAATATAGTTAAGACTTTTAAAAAATACATTTCCTTTAAAATTGTTTAATAAATCAACTTCCAAATTAATATATGATCATATCGAGAATTACACCCTTATCTAAAAGCAAGAACACTTTAACAAATGATCTATAAATTAAAATTAGTTTACTTAAACTTATAGCCCTGGGAAAAGATATGAAGTAGCTTCCTCACAGTTATATTAAATTTCTAAACATTTCACCCTTAATATTTCTCATTCTAGAAAATTTTACCAAAGATATGGTTTTTATTTCACTATCAGTCTCAAAAAGGAAAGAGAACTCATTTAAATAAAATAATTAATCCTCATACAAATATTCTCATTACCTCAGGATCCCATGTGCACATTAAATTTTGTTGATGTTTTTAAAAAATATCAGTGATGATATGAATATTTGTAATGTGTTCAATGTTATTCAATAGAAAAATAATAAATGTTATTGATTTGAATTTCTATTCTAATTTGAAGGAAAATGCAAATGCTGATGGTAAATTACTTCATTTACAGATAACACTGAAGATTTTTGAAACTAATTATATTGGCACTTCTTCTTACAAAAGAAAATAAACATAAATTTCTGATCACAAGAAATCCTCAAATATTTTCAACCTAAAATTCTAAGTTACTGAAAATAACCTCACTACATAATTCATTAATAAATACATATAAAATTATATTTTAATATATTTTATTCTATTTTTATTGGAAATAGGGAAGTGGGAATTGGGTGTTGGGGCAGTAGGTGCAGTGGAAATAGAATGTCTTTGCAGTGGAAAAGAACATTCAATGGAAATAGAACATGACAACAAAGATAGAAACAAAGAACACATAAAGCTTAAATCTCTACTACGTGCATGAATATGTTTACATAAATCAAAGACATTTTAAAAACCATTAAATAAAATATGAATATCCCAATAAAAAGTGGGCTTATGATAAATGTCTAAAACAATATACACTAAATGTGGACAGTGGTTTCTATGGGTTATGATGATTTTTTATTTTCTCCTTTATATCTTGGGTGTCTCCAAATGTTTTGCCAGGAACATGTTTTACTTTAACAAGCAAAACTAAACAATATTGACCTTTCTGTTAAAAATAAATTTCGTGTTTAATCTATGAGCCAAAATAAAGATGATCTTAGTTTCATTATACTTTCTAAGGAGAAAAAATATAAAACACTATGCCTGACTATTTTAAAATAGCACTTTCTATTTCTATGTGAACTTGTAACAATTGTTCACTTAGGAAAAAAATATTTAAAGCTACTTTTATCTTTTTTTGGAAATCCTTTGCACAAAATTGTGGATTATCAAGAAAGTATATTTTATTGAGTCATGAAAATCCATAGACAAAATTATTTATAACATAACATTTATATTCAGTTAAGATTTCATCATAGCATATTGATAAACATTGTATATTTATAACCCTAAGGAAAAAATCTGATCAAGCTGTTAAATGATTATTTTAATCAGTGACATATTTTATTTAGAAGATAAGAAATGCCACTTTCTATGTATAAGGGAATAAATTACAATTCAACCTCAAGAGTTGCTTTTAGGCTTGGATTAATATTAAGCAATGACAGAAATAGGATTCTTTACTCTAAGTATCCTGATTATATTATTGCTAAATCATCTACTCATGTTAAATGAAATATATAAAAGAAGAACCATGAGGTATCAAATTATATAGCTGCACTTCATTTTCAGTTTGTTTCATACCTATTTTCATGAATCTCTATTTAAGTAAGGGGTTAAATAACATTATACCCACCATTAGATCATTTGTAAACTACTATCATTTTCAAGAATAATATTCATGGATATCATTGTACTAGTCAAAATCTAATTACTTGAGGGGAGCTTCAAGATGGTGGAAGAGTAAGACACGGAGATCACCTTCCTCCCCACAAATACATCAGAAATACACCTACATGTGGAACAACTCCTACAGAACACCTACTGAATGCTGGCAGAAGACCTCAGACTTCCCAAAAGGCAAGCAACTCCCCACGTACCTGGGTAGGGCAAAAGACAAAAGAAAAAACAGAAACAAAGGATAGGGATGGGACCCACACCAGTGGGAGGGAGCCGTGAAGGAGGAAAGGTTTCCACACACCAGAAGCCCCTTTGCGAGCGGAGACTGCGGGTGGCGGAGGGGGGAAGCTTCGGAGCCGCGGAGGAGAGTGCAGCAAC
>NW_020172369.1:2008990-2118005 GCF_003031525.2 Neophocaena asiaeorientalis asiaeorientalis
GAGATTCCCGCACAGAGGATTGGTGCCAACCGGCCCTCACCAGCCCGAGAGGCTTGTCTGCTCACCCGCCGGGGCAGGTGGGGCTGGGAACTGAGGCTTGGGCTTCAGCTTCAGTCAGATCCCAGGGAGGGGACTGGTGTTGGCTGCATGAACACAGCCTGAAGGGTGCTAGTGCGCCACCGCTAGCCGGGAGGGAGTCTGGGAAAAGGTCTAGATTTGCCAAAGAGGCAAGAGATTTTTTCTTGCCTCTTTGTTTCCTGGTGTGCGAGGAGAGGGGATTAAGAGCAGATGTCAGTAAAGATGATTCAAAATCTTGGAAATAGAATGGAGAAAATACAAGAAACGTTTAACAAGAGCCTAGAAGAACTAAAGACCAAGCAAACAATCATAAACAACACAATAAATGAAATTAAAAATTCTCTATTAGGGATCAATAGCAGAAGGACTGAGGCAGAAGAACGGATAAGTGACCTGGAAGATAAAATAGTGGAAATAACTACTGCAGAGCAGAATAAAGAAAAAAGAATGAAAAGCATTGAATCTGCTCACCCGCCGGGGCAGGTGGGGCTGGGAACTGAGGCTTGGGCTTCAGCTTCAGTCAGATCCCAGGGAGGGGACTGGTGTTGGCTGCATGAACACAGCCTGAAGGGTGCTAGTGCGCCACCGCTAGCCGGGAGGGAGTCTGGGAAAAGGTCTAGATTTGCCAAAGAGGCAAGAGATTTTTTCTTGCCTCTTTGTTTCCTGGTGTGCGAGGAGAGGGGATTAAGAGCGCTACTTAAAGGAGCTCCAGAGACGGGCGCGAGCCGCGACTATCAGCACTGTCCCCAGAGACGGGCATGAGATGCTAAGGCTGCTGCTGCCGCCATCAAGAAGCCTGTGTGTGAGCACAGATCACGATCCACACCTCCCCTCCCGGGACCCTGTGCAGCCCACCACTGGCAGGGTCCCGAGATCCAGGGACAACTTCCCCGGGGGAACACACGGCACGCCTTAGGCTGGTACCACGTCATGCCGGCCTCTGCTGCCGCAGGCTCACCCGGTACTCTGTACCCCTCCCTCCCCCAAGCCTGAGTGAGCCAGAGCCCCCGAAGCAGCTGCACCCTTAACCCAGTCCTGTCTGATAGAAGAACAGACGCCCTCAGGAGACCTACATGCAGAGATGGGGCCAAATCCAAAGCTGGATCCCAGGAGCTGTGCGAATGAAGAAGAGAAAGGGAAATCTCTCCCAGCAGCCTCAGGAGCAGCGGATTAAATCTCCACAGTCAACTTGATGTACCCTGCATCTGTGGAATACCTGAATAGAAAACGACTCATCCAAAATTCAGGAGGTGGACTTTGGGAGCAACGATATATATATATATTTTTTTTTTTTTTTTTTTTCTCTTTTTGTGAGTGTGTATGCGTATGCTTCTGTGTGTGATTTTGTCTGTATAGCTTTGCTTTTACCATTTGTCCTGGGGTTCTGTCTGCCCGTTTTTTGTTTGTTTGTTTGATTTTTAGTATAGTTTTCAGCATTTTTTATCATTGGTGGATTTGTTTTTTGGTTTTGTTGTTCTTTCTTTCTTTCTTTCCTCTCTTTCTTTCACTCTTTTACTCTGAACCATGTGGATGACAGGCTCTTGGTGTTCCAGCCAGACATCAGGGCAGTGCCTCTGAGGTGGGAGAGCCAAGTTCAGGACATTGGTCCACCAGAGACCTCCCAGCTCCAAGTAATATCAAACAGCAGAAACCTCCCAGATATTTCCATCTCAACACCCAGCTCCACTCAACGACCAGCAAGCCCCAGTGCTGGACACCCTTTGAAAAACAACTAGCAAGACAGCAACACAACCCCATCCATTAGCAGAGAGGCCGCCTAAAATCATAATAAGGCCACAGACACCCGAAACACACAAATGATCAAGGGATCAATCCAAGAAGAAGATATAACAATTGTAAATATTTCTGCACCCAACAGAGGAGCTCTTCAGTACATAGGCAAATACTAACAGCCATAAAATGGAAAATCGACAGTAACACAATCATAGTAGGTGAATTCAGCACCCCACTTTCACCAATGGACAGATCTTCCAAAATGAAAATAAATAAGAAAACACAAGCTTTAAATGATACATTAAACAAGATGGACTTAACTGATATTTATAGGACATTCCATCCAAAAACAACAGAATACACTTTCTTCTCAAGTGCTCATGGAACATTCTCCATGATAGATCATATCTTGGGTCACAAATCAAGCCATGGTAAATTTAAGAAAATTGAAATCATATCAAGTATCTTTTCCAACCACACCACTATAAGACAAGATATCAAATACAGGAAAAAGTCTGTAAAAAATACAAACACGTGGAGGCTAAATAATACACTACTTAATAACCAAGAGATCACTGAATAAATCAAAGAGGAAATCAAAAAATACCTAGAAACAAATGACAATGAAAACACGACGACCCAAAACCTATGATATGCAGCAAAAGCAGTTATAACAGGGAAGTTTATAGCAATACAAACCTACCTTAAGAAACAAGAAACACCTCAAATAAACAACCTAACCTTAAACTAAAGCAATTAGAGAGAAAGAATAACAAAAACCCCCAAAGTTAGCAGAAGGAAAGAAATCATAAAGATCATATCAGAAATAAATGCAAAAGAAATGAAGGAAACGATAGCAAAGATCAATAAAACTAAACGCTGGTTCTTTGAGAAGATAAACAAAATTGATAAACCATTAGCCAGACTCATCAAGAAAAAAAGGGAGAAGACTCAATTCAATAGAATTAGAAATGAAAAAGGAGAAGTAACAACTGACACTGCAGAAGTACAAAGGATCATGAAAGATTACTACAAGCAACTCTATGCCAATAAAATGGACAACCTGGAAGGAATGGACAAATGCTTAGATATGGACAACCTTCCGAGACTGAAGCAGGAAGAGGTAGAAAATTTGAACAGACCAATCACAAGCACTGAAATTGAAACTGTGATTAAAATTATTCCAACAAACAAAAGCCCAGGACCAGATGGCTTCACAGGTGAATTCTATCAAACATTTAGAGAAGAGATAACACCTATCCTTCTCAAGCTCTTCCTAAATATAGCAGAGGGAGGAACACTCCCAAACTCATTCTAAGAGGCCACCATCACCCTGATACAAAAACCAGACAAAGACATCACAAAGAAAGAAAACTACAGGCCAATATCACTGATGAACATAGATGCAAAAATCCTCAACAAAATACTAGCAAACAGAATCCAAAAGCACATTAAAAGGATCATACACCATGATCAAGTGGGGTTTATCCCAGGAATACAAGGATTCTTCCGTATACACAAATCAATCAATGTGATGTACCATATTAGCAAACTGAAGGAGAAAAACCATGTCATCATCTCAATAGATGCAGAGAAAGCTTTCGACAAAATTCAACAACCATTTATGATAATAACTTTCCAGAAAGTAGGCATAGAGGGAACTTACCTCAACATAATAAAGGCCATATATGACAAACCCACAGCCAACATCATCCACGATGGTGAAAAACTGAAATCTTTTCCACTAAGATCAGGAACAAGACAAGATTGCCCACTCTCACCACTATTATTCAACATAGTTTTGGAAATTTTAGCCACAGCAATCAGAGAAGAAAAATAAATAAAAGGAATCCAAGGAGGAAAAGAAGAAATAATGCTTTCACTCTTTGCAGAGGACATGATACTATACATAGAGAATCCTAAAGATGCTACCAGAAAACTACTAGAGCTAATCAATGAATTTGGTAAAGTAGCAGGATACAAAATTAATGCACAGAAATCTCTTGCATTCCTATACACTAATGATGAAAAATATGAAAGTGAAATTAATAAAATACTCCAATTTACCATTGCAACAAAAAGAATAAGATGCCTAGGAATAAACCTACCTAAGGAGACAAAAGACTTGTATGCAGAAAATTATAAGACACACATGAAAGAAATTAAAGATGATACAAATAGATGGAGAGCCATAGCATGCTCTTGGATAGGAAGTATCAACATTGTGAAAATGACTATACTACCCAAAGCAATCTACAGATTCAATGCAATCCCTATCCAACTACCATGGGCATGTTTCACAGAACTAGAACAAAATATTTCACAATTTGTATGGAAACACAAAAGACCCCGAATAGTAAAAGCAGTCTTGAGAAAGAAAAACATTGCTGGAGGAATCAGGCTCCCTGGCTTCAGACGATACTACAAAGCTACAGTAATCAATACAGTATGGTATTGGCACAAAAACCAGAAATATAGATCAATGGAACAGGATAGAAAGCCCAGAGATAAAACCACACACATATGGTCACCTTATCTCTGATAAAGGAGTCAAGAATATACAATGGATAAAAGACAGCCTCTTCAATAAGTGGTGCTGGGAAATGTAAAAGCATTAAATTAGAACACTCCCTAACACCATACACAAAAATAAACTCAAAATGGATTAAAGACTTAAACGTAAGGCCAGACACTATCAAACTCTTAGAGGAAAACATAGGCACAACACTCTATGACATAAATCACAGCAAGATCCTTTTTGACCCACCTCCTAGAGAAATAGAAATAAAAACAAAAATAAACAAATGGGACCTAATGAAACTTTAAGTTTTTGCACAGCAAAGGAAACCATAAACAAGATGAAAAGATAACCCTTAGAATGGGAGAAAATATTTGCAAATGAAGCAACTGACAAAGGATTAATCTCCAAAATATAGAAGCAGCTCATGCAGCTCAATATCACAAAAACACACAACCCAATCCGAAAATGGGAAGAAGATATAAACAGACGTTTCTCCAAAGAAGATATACAGATTGCCAACAAACACATGAAAGAATGCTCAACATCATTAATCATTAGAGAAATGCAAATCAAAGCTACAATGCGATATTGTCTCACACCTGTCAGATTAGCCATCATCAAAAAATCTAGAAACAATAAATGCTGGAGAGGGTGGGGAGAAAAGGGAACCCTCATACACTGTTGGTGGGAATGTAAATTGATACAGCCACTGTGGAGAACAGTATGGAGGTTCCTTAAAAAACGAAAAATAGAACTACCATACAACCCAGCAATCCCACTACTCAGCATACACCCTGAGGAAACCATAATTCAAAATGAGTCATGTACCACAATGTTCATTGCAGCTCTATTTAGAATAGCCAGGACATGGAATCTACCTAAGTGTCCATCGACAGATAAATGGGTAGAGATGATGTGGCACATATAAACAATAGAATATTACTCAGCCATAAAAAGAAACGAAACTGAGTTATTTGTAGTGAGGTGGATGGACCCAGAGTCCGTCACACAGAGTGAAGTAACTCAGAAAGAGAAAAACAAATACCATATGCTAACACATACATATGGAATCTAAAAAAAAAAAATAATTACTTAAAATTATTCTATAATTATAAGCTATCCATGTCATTAATAATAATCCTTCCTTCCTTTTTTCCTCCTGTTCTCTCTTTCTTTGTTTCATAAATAACTATTTGTTTTGCATGGATTAACATATACCTGAAGGGACTTCCCTGGTGGCGCAGTGGTTTAGAATCCACCTGCCAATGCAAGGGACACGGGTTCGAGCCCTGGTCCAGGAAGATCCCACATGCCATGGAGCAACTATGCCCGTGCACCACAACTACTGAAGGCTGCGCGCCTAGAGCCCGTGCTCCGCAACAAAAGAAGCCACCACAATGAGAAGTCTGCACACTGCAAGGAAGAGTAGCCCCCACTCGCCACAACTAGAGAAAGCCTGTATGCAGCAACGAAGAACCAATGCAGCCCAAAATTAAATAAGTAAATAAATTAATAATATACCTGAACATTTTTTTCAGTTTTGTGTAACTGAGTGACTTGCAGGCTTGAAATCATGCTATACCAGGAACATTTGTAGAAACAGAGAGGCTTGGAATGTGTAGGGGAGGGGGAAAAATGGAGGTAACAAATTAAAGGCTGGGCTAGCGTTTGGTAGTGAATCTGACTTGATTAGTAAGTCCCAAGTTTTTCAACTTAGTCCAACAGGAAGAAGTTTCAGAGAGCTAGATTTCAGGTCAGGAATAAGATTTGCACACAGATAAAAATAAAAAATAATTAATATTCATTGAACGCTTACTATTTGCTGGGTACCATGCTCAAAGCTTTACATACATTATTGTGTTTAATTTTCAAGGCAATTTTGTCATGTATTACGGAACTGATGCTTAAAGAGTCTAATAAATTCCCAGACGTATGGTTAGTAAGTGGTAGAACTAGAAGTTAAACAAAAAGAGTCTGATTATAAAGCCCCCACTCTTATGCACTATTATTAATATGAAAAGAATTAAAGCACTTGTCAGATGGCTTCTTCAGGGATTAAGCCTGGGTAGTTAGCTGAATCAAGTAGGCTTCCTGTGGTAAGCAGCTTTTAAGATGCCTTCCAAGGACCCCTGCTTCCTGGTATTGATATCTTTGTTAACGCCTTTCTCTTGAGTATTTGTTTCTAACCAAGATTATATAGCAGTGTTGAGGGGATGTCATTCTGTGATTGGGTTATAAAAATTGTGACTTCAGTTTCCTAGCTGATTCTCTCTATTGCCTTCTCTGTCTGTGCTCTTTAATGAAGGGGTCATATTGGACTAAGTCACTAGCCAAGTAACTGAGAGCAGCTTCCAGTCAGCAGCCAGCAAGGAACTGAGGCCCTAGGTGCAACGACACTCAAGATACTGAACTCTGCCAACATATACATTAGTGAGTTTAAAAGCAGATCCTTTACCAGTTGAGCTTTCAGATGAGAGGTCCCAGGCCCGGCTGGCATCTTGACTGCAGCCTTGTAAGTCAGCCTGAAATAGAAATCTCTCTCAGTTAAGCAGGGCCTAGATTTCTGATTCACAGAAACTGTGAGATGATAAATGTGTGTTGTTTAAAGCCACTAAATGTTGGGGGTTAATCTGTTACACAGCAGTAGATAACTAATACACGTTCCTGAGGCAGGGACTATACCTTATTAGATTTCATGTATCCAGCAACTAACACAGTTCCTACAACACAGAAAGCAGCCATGGATACCAACTAAGTGGAAAGCTAATGAAAGAAGAAAGGATTAAACTAATTGATCTTTAAGATAATTTGAAACTTGAGATTCTATTATTATTTCATGTAAAACATAATTAAAATAAACTCTTCACCATGGTCCCATCCACTTTATCAGAATAAAAGATATTACAAGTAAAATAGCCTAAACTCAATCACAAAGATTTTTTTTCTCCTCCACTCCCCCAAGTTTATTGAAATATAATGTAGATACAAAAGATTCACCCATTATAAGTATGCCGTTTGATAAATTTTTGAAGCTAGAAATATTCATGTAACTACCACCACAAACAAGATGTAAAGCATTTCCAACTAATGTGCCCCTTTGCAATCAAGCCTCTTTCCTAACTCCTTCAGGCAACTGTTTACTGATCAACTTTCTCTCATTATAGTTTTACATTTTCTAGAATCTCATACACAGAGATGTTTTTAAATGCTCAATGTATATTTCAAATGCACTAGGTGTAAAGATACAAGACCATATAAGTCAGCTGTAGCTGAATTTAATATTTTTGTTTTCATTCATAATTTTATATGTAAATCTCTTCAATAGATTCTCTTTACAAATAATATTATCTATAAGAAAAAGACTAAATATTTCCAATGGAATTTTTACTAACTGATCTTTAATAAATTGATCTGACCAAGAGGACAGTTTCTAAAATTCCTCAAAGATCCCCAGAATTTATCCAGAATTTTTCCCTCTGAACATTGAGAGAAAAATGAGAATACCTATTGTACTGTATTAAGCTATTCTGCAGTGACCATTTATAAACATTTTTTTAATTTAACAGCTAAAAGAAGGTTGAGGCTATAGGTAAGCAGGAAAGGATTTTACATTTAGAGTTAGAATTCTCTGGATTTTGCTACAACTTGGCTCTGTGAAATTGGTTCTTGCTGATTAAAGTTTCAACAGACACAATCAGGCTGCTTTTGAATGCCTGGTCTTTCTCGAAGTTGCAAGTAAAGAGACATGCAGTCATCTAATAAAAATGCTAAAGACATTTCCTTGAATGTAAGGGTTGATGGATGGATAAACAACAGTGAGACCTGCATAATGAAAGCAGTCACAAAACTCTACAGTATTAGGAGGAGATGCATCGGGGACTTTGAATTCCTGCAGTCTTTCATTTTAACAAATATTTACTAAATTCTCACAATGAGCAGGGTGCCACATTTGTTATATCAAATGTTTCCTCACTTACTGGGGGAAAATGACTAATAGTTACCAGCACAAATGCAGGAGTCAATTAAGTTAGAAAAGCCTTGATATGCCTACAGCATCAAAGCTCCATTTTACGTGGTAAGTATCTAAATAAATCCCAAAGAGTGCCACTAATGTCTGTCTCAACTTGTAGATGCCCTTTGGTAACCACTTACAGTTGAACGATCGCATTCAGAGGTAAACAGTACAGTAAACAGAACCGTCTGTTTGGGATCACACTAACCTAGATGCAAATTGAGTTTTGACTTTCACTAAATAAGTTTAGTGGCCATAGGAAAAATAACGTAACTCCTAGAGACAGTTTCTTCAGATGTAAATGAGTGCTTTATATATTACAAGATGTGAAGCAGGGTTTTTCTGTTACTTCAAACATTTCAGCTAAAGCCTCAATTGAGAACGATAAGAGGAAGAGATATGGGAACATATGTATATGTATAACTGATTCACTTTGTTATAAAGCAGAAACTAACACACCATTGTAAAGCAATTATACTCCAATAAAGATGTTAAAAAAAAAAAGAGAATGATAAGAGAAAGGACTCTAAAGAGTAGCTGCTAGGCACCTCTCCTAGGGTTTCCTAACAAGCAGCAAAACTGGCTACAAACCTAGCCCTTCATCTGGATCATCAAATGCAGAATTTGGAGTGCATCTTGAGAGAAAGTCGTCAAGGCAATGAGATGTTACCCAAAGGAGCGGTTTCAGCTTATCTCCTGCCCTGCACACACACTCCACACACTTATCCTAGGGGGCCAGCTCCAAGAGATCTAAAAGTAGTGGGTGGGGCCGATCAGACCAGTGCCTCGATTCTGACCACAGGCTTGCTGAGCAGAAGTGTGCAGACAAATTTCTGCATGACCACTGTGATGAGAAGATTTTGGAACAGCTGGCTTGTGGCCCCTGGATTTTGGGGAAGCATTTGAGCATCGAAATGACTGACCCTTTCCCTCCTAGAGAATTCAGAAAGCAGAATGCTGGCTAGACGACAGCAGACAAGCAGACCTACATTCCATTACTTGTCAGGACAAGAATGCCTGCATCTCCTATAGGCTCGGTGCATCCCACTGAAAGTATTTTGCTATCCTTATAGGATCCTACAGAAAAGTATTTCCTGCCAAAGTAAGAGAAGGAGGTTATTGGATTGGTTACTGTGTGCTGGAGCTGGGTGATAGGTAAAATGCAAATGTCCATTGTCAGAGAGCTGAGGTCCAAAATAGTAGTGGTATGGGGGAAATAGCAGGGTTCTAAAGAGCCTACCAGTATACCCCACAAAGCAGACAGCTCCTGCCAGTAACGGAGATATCTATTACTGAGAGAGACTTAAAAAATCCCAGTCAATTCACAAATTATTCTAAAATGCAGGGCTAGAGCTAGTGGCAGGCCTGAACTGAGGGGATGGGAGACATTTTGAATTTTATTTGAATTTAGGACAGCTTGAAAATTTTAATAACTGAAAATAAATTTCAGTTGTTGAAATTAAATTGTGTTTATAACTGACGGTCTGAAAAATTATGGCCTCTGCCTTACATGTATCAAATCACAGGGTCAAAGATGTGATAACCCGGTTGAAGACAAAAAGTAAAAGTGCTTTCTGCTTATATTGGCTTTGAGTTCAGACCACTGAATAAAATCATTACATAAGGATTATAGATAATACACATTAAATGCCTTCCATAGTACCTGACACACAGAAAATGAGTTTAATAAATGTGAGTTACTGTTAGTTTTATTCCCATGTCTCTGGCACTGTTAGTTACTTTACTTATGTACATTACCTCTAATCCTCCCAATAAATCTACAAGGTAGCTATTATATTTATTTTATAGATGAAAAGAAAGCAGAAACAAAAGTGAAAGAGGCAGTCATTACCCTGAGAAGCTAAATCTAAGGGAAGAAGAGTAGTACATTAACGGTGCTAATGGCTCAAATAGAGATTGTACAAGGTGGCATCAGAGGCCAACTCAGACCACACATAGGCTTTCCCAAAGGATCTGGTCCCTAAAATAGGAGTCAGTTATCCAGGTTAAAAAGAGGGACAACATTTCCAAATGATGGGCTCTACAAGAGGTCCAGGATGACCAAGGTACAGGAAGGGACGTAGCAAGGGGAGAACAGAGCTGCAGGATGGAGTGATATAATGAAATACCTGTAACCCTCCTTGGTCATTTACCCTGAAGACAGTGTGGAACTAAGGGATGAATCTAAGTAAGGTAGTGGTCACTGCTATGTAGGGATCTCTACACAGAACCCAGAAGTATGGTATTGCAGTCTGAGAACCCCTAGTTGCTGAATCAGGCCAATCTGTGAGTTCTCTGACCTCATAGTATCCCTCGTCTGTAAAGCCCGTTAATGTCCTTGTCTTTAAATGGAGTAAAGATAACATCTACTTCATGGGACTATACTGAAATGCTGAATTACAAAATGCTACATAAGTCTTATGAGCACGAACACTGAAAATACCAGTCAACTCTCCCCAATTTTTCTTAAAATGAACAGTTAATTATATTACCAGTAATTAAATTTCTCCTCTGCATGTTGATACGTGTTATGGATCAAACAAATTTCTAAAAACTCATTACTTGTACTAGTCTAAAAACATTCAGCTGGATTCTTTAAATTTCTGCTTGCACTATACATTCTAACAAAGGCAAACATAGAAAAATATGGCAGGAAAGTCAGGACAGCTAAGGGCAAAAGCTAACTATGGAGGCTTCACTTGAAGTTCCCAGAGTGGCAATAGTAATTACAGGTTTGGAGCTTGTGGCAATTATAGCAAATTCTCAAGTGCAGTGCTTCTCCTTCCTCCATAAATCTGCGGTGACTTGGTGACCTAATCCAAGTATCAAAGAAACCCCAACTCTGACAGGATGCCCTCTTCCCTAAGTGGATGTTTGCATTTCTCTGTATAAGTGCCACGAAAAGAGAGAGAGAGGGAGAGACAGTTAAAGTTATCAGGGTGAAATATAATGAGGGCATCTTATGAGGCAGCAGAATGATATAGTGGGAAGAATATGGCAGTTTTTCCTACAATCAGCTCCTCACTACAGCCTCCTAGAAGCGTGGTGAAACTGGCTAACAGATCAGAAGGGTGAATGGTCAAGCTCAGGGCCAGCCACAGACCAGCTTACCAGGTGCAGTGTGTGGGATGTCTGAGATTGATCTAACACCAAAAGCTGGCCCTGACACCTCCGTCACCTTTCCTAGGTGCAGCTGGGAAAGCCACAATGCAGAGGCCAAGGGGCTTCATAAACCTAGGACAGTTTCATCAGGTTCTGATACAAAGAGAGTCAGCCTTGAGAAAAGGGCCTGTAAAAGATTCTAGGGAAGAGGTGTCAAGGAATAAAAATACAAGTTATGCAATGATCCAGAACAATGGGGCTATTCCTCCCAAGACCTAGGAAGAAGCCCTTCAGAATTGAGGACTGAGAGTGGATGCAGGGGAATCACAGTCCCTGTCATTTTCATTCTAAAATGATCTTTAGATGAAGTAAGAATAATACCAAAGTTTCATTTTTATTGTAACTTTTCTCACATGATTAGATGGTTTTTAAGGATTTCTTTAAAAATAACAGTACATACCTGAAATTTGGCTTATCCAAAAATCCATTTATATGTCTCTTAGAAATTGATTAAATTGAACTTCTTGCATTTAGTATTCCAGCCAGCAATGTTTTTTTTTTTTTTTTTTTTTTTTTTTTTTTTTTTTATCTTTTAAGAGGTTTGGAACATAAAATTAGCCCAGTATTGTAACAACAAAATTGACTCAATTTTTTCCAAAAATGGCAATATTAACATATGTCAATGGAGCATTTGATTACTCATATGCATGTAAAATGCTCTAATATATACTATACATCTAAAGAATTTGAACTATTTGTTTTACTTTTCTGGATTTGGGGGGCAGAAAGAGATGATAATCATAAAACCTGTGTTTACCCAAGGGATTATGCCACTCTTGTTGTCATCATTATGTCAATGGCCAAAACAAACACTATAAGCATTGTCTCAGTACAAATTTGATAGAGGGTTGGAGGAGAGTTAAGAAAAATTAGAACTTTCTTTGACACAACAGCTTTTGGGTCTGGTCGTTACCAAGCCCCAGTTCCAAGCTGCTCTAAATGATGAGGCTGACGGTGCCATGTTCTTACAAGACCTTCAATGTCTGGTTTGATTCCTAGGACAGACTGGTACAAGTAGGTAGAGCCCATGGGTAGTGCTTATCCTAGAATTAAAATGCACAGAATGGGAAAAGATGAAGTTATAGAATGAAAGAGATAGGAAAAAACTCTCACAAGTATAATGGTCCTTGAAATGCGTATTAGTCTTCATCCAGAGTTCAAAGAATATTTATTATGGAAACAATATTATGCTTTCATGAAAATGCATTTGTCGTTGATTAAAATAGGGTCCTATGATAAAAATCTGTGGGACATACTCTACAGGAATTAGAAGAGTGACATGATAGATGAAAATTGAAAATTGTTTCAGGTTCATATAGAGGGCACTGTATAATCATAATTATGAGAGCTTGCATTTGTAAAGGATTTTAGTTTTCAAAGTGCTTTCATGCCCATCATCTCTGATGATCTTTACAACAACTCTGTGAGCTAGGTAGGGCAAGAATTACCATCTCCATTTTAAAGGAAGGGAAATTTTATATCTTTCTCAAATAAGCAATTTTGTATTTAGAATGATTGTACAACATTTCACTCTTCTTGATAACTGCACTAGCCTACTGAAAGCACTTACCCATTTATAAAATAAATTTTAAAAATGATAGTGAAAACTAAATAAAATTTATAAGATGAAAATGTTCTAGAAGAAACAGACACAATTAAAGAGAATAAAATAGTGTGAATATGTATGCAGGTAGTTGGGCTTGGGAAATTATTTTGTATAATATAGTTTAAGTAGTTTCTTTTTTTTTTTTTGGCGGTACATGGGCCTCTCACTGTTGTGGCCTGTCCCGTAGCAGAGCACAGGCTTCGGACGTGCAGGCTCAGCGGCCATGGCTCACGGGCCCAGCCGCTCCGCGGCATGTGGGATCTTCCCAGACCAGGGCACGAACCTGCGTCCCCTGCATCGGCAGGCGGACTCTCAACCACTGTGCCACCAGGGAAGCCCATAAGTAGTTTCGTTATTTTTTGGGGACATTTCCATGTAACTATCTGGATACCGTCTCAAATTTCACGTGTCAAAACTTCACCTTCATCTCTCAATTTTCCTAACTACAGAAGCCCAGTGAATTTCTTTACCCAAATTGGACAGCTCGGTTCACCTCTTTTTCATTTACTTATCTGAAGTCAATCACCCCATCTTTTTCTTCTTTTACTTCCTGCTGTCTCTACCTAAATCCCAGGTCTTCACTCACTGAATTTCACACTGTACTTCAGTTTATCTGATTTATGATTTTACCTTAGTTACTGCAATATACCATCAGCTTATTCTTTCCCTAAAATATTCATTAGATCCCTATATTTTTTTCTCTCTAAGGTAAAAAGTACTTTACCTGCCTTTCAGAATCCTTTATTATCAAGTTACAAATACTACCGATTTCCACACACTCTTTTCTTTCTTCAGTGAGACCTGGGTCTTCTTGCCCCTCCAATGCTTTATGATTTTTCCTTCCACAAGCCTTCAATGTCTTGCTCCATTCATGCCAAAACCAAAGTTCCTCTGTTTCTTGCACATATTTCTTCTCTTATGCTTCATTCTGCTATTACTTCCATGACCTAGTTCTCTGTAGAAGGCCTCATTAATGAATACCTACATGATTTATACTTTATGAAATTCAAGTAGGATCTTAATTATATAATGTCTTATACTGATCCATGTTCATTAATCTGTATCTCCAGTTATGCTGAAGGCCTTTGACAGGAGGCAACATGTTTTAATATTCTTCTGACGCCCTAGGGACCAAGCAGTGATAAAGACATAGGGGTGGCTCATTTTTAATTAATAACTATATTCAAAAGCATAGAAACAAAAGTTTGAAAATAAATGCATTCATTCATGCTAACCATTCATTATGTTAAGTGCTGAGAATATAATGGCAAATAAGAAAGACCTGCTGCCACCCTCACTGAGCTTGTGGTCTCCTGCCATGGAGAAACCAAATAAACACCCTCCATGGTGAGTGCTAACTGCCTAACATCATGTAAAGTCACAAAGAAAAATAAGAGAGGAGAGTTGATCAGTATTCATTACAAAAGAAGCTCACAAATGAAATAACGCCTTTTGGCTTTATGAAGCTTAAATGGTTGACGAGTATTGCTATTTTCCATATGGCAGCACAGGGACCATAAATGGTTCTACATTACATGAAATATGAAGATCAGTGAAATGCTTGGCATTTCAAGTTGGAAGCTAGAGGGAAAATGATTTATAATTCAATAGTATATATTTTTATATTCATCAAACACTGTATGCTTAACGTCATTTAATTTTTAAATAAAAATGAATAATTAAAAGTACCCTAAGAAGCATATAAAATAGCTTGAAGAACTTTAAAATTTTGGTTATTCATTAACAGAGCAGATAAATTATGTTAATCTCCACCAATTCTTTAAATTTTTACAGTAATATTGAATTTAACTTGCAAATGTTTGATAATCTAAGCCATCAGAGAACAATCTGGTAAGCTGATGCATTTTCTTTATGCATCAGTATGCATTATGTACAGATTTTTGTAGGCTTAATTAGCAATGTTAAACCATGGGAAAAAATTAAAGACAACCTTAAGAATAACTATTTCAAAAGAGATATGTTAGTCATATTTCAGAAAAAAAAAAAAAAACTTGACTGCAGTAATTTTTTATCCTTAAGCTGGTTTAATGTTGAAAAAGAACATATATTTAATTCCCATCCCAAATGTAAGTATTTTAACCAGCAGATGTTCACTTTTTGACATTCTCATGTATGATATGCTCAATCATTACAGAGACAAAAGAGAGAAAATACCTCTAATGCAAAAAAATTAATTTTTGATGATATTAATTTGACCATATAATTTATTTATAATTTAGAGGCATTCAAAAACCACATTAGACAGAATTTCCAATCATCAGTGAAACTTATGTAATCAACAGACCTTTAATGTTTCAAAAGATGCTTTTAGTTTTTTTCCTCTGTACAAATTCATTAATATTTAGAGGGGAGACAGCAAGGAAAAAAGCTACAGCAATAATGATCAAGTATATAGAAAGAAAATCAAAGAAAAACAGTGTCACAGAAACTAATGAAGACAGCTATATCAAGACGACAGCAGGCCATGTTAGATGCATCAAGAAGATTCAACTGAATGAAGGATGAAAACAGGTTAATTGACTTAGTAATTAGGTCACAGATAAACTTAGTGCAGTTTGAGAACAATGGGGGGTGGGGGAGTTGAGGTCCTGAGCACCAAGCCTTTTCTATCCCTCCAATATACCTGATTTCAGGGAATTCCCCGGCAGTCCAGCAGTTGGGACTCCATGCTTTCACTGCCGAGGGCCCAGGTTCGATCCCTGATGAGGGAACTAAGATCCCATAAGGCACACACTGGGGCAAAACAAAAGAACAAACAAACAAACAAAATCTGATGTCAAATAAAGAAAAGGGTAGACCATCTCGGGTATAAATGCAGATCGAAGGAATTGCAGGGAACAGGTGCATAAGCACCTTTGGAAGCAGAGAATATGGAAGTAGTAGAAAAGAAGAAGCTGTACATCAGAAATGAAATAGCATAAGTAACTGAAGAAGATGGAAAGATGGTGAAACAGAGAGAATGGGGAAGAGTGAGTGTTAAGGACACCTTTTACTTTAAGATAAGGAGTGTTGAGAGAAGAGACGCACATGTAAATTTTCAAGTGCAGAAGGGGATGAGGACAAGGTCAAACACTGAGAAATGGGGGACCTGAAACAAGGTAAAAAAAAAAAAAATCATACCAACAAATACATTGGTAATTGTTGAAATGGGAATATAAAAAGAGGATAAAGTAATATTGTCACCAGAATATGATTCAACACAAGAATATCTACTAAAGTAACATTTAATTTAATAGGTTAAAAAAGGAAAACCATGTACCAATCTCAATAAAAGGAAAAAAAACACTGAAAAAAATTGTCTATTGAATAAAAGTATGCTTAGAAAAAAAGTTAAATCCCTTAAATTGATAAAGAATAGCTATCAAAAATGAAAAGTAAACAGTACTTAATGGAAGCATTTTAAAATATTCACATAAAATTAGGAATATAATAAAGAACCATCTGTCTAAACTTCTATTAATATTAAAACTGGTAAGGAAAAGATAAAACTGTATTTGTAAAGTTTGAGGACTAAGGAAACTGCTGCAAAGATGCTGGGTGTTATAGCAGTCTACAAAATTAATAGCATGCCTTTATACCAGAAATAACTGATTTGAAAGAATAAGTGGGTAGATAAAACACCCTTTTACAATAACAACAAAATAATAACGTACCCAGAAATGTCCAACAAAATAGGTGTGAGCTGTTCTTTGGACATTCACAAAATATTGCTGAGAGACTTTAGCAGACCAGGAAAACAAACAGCATGAGATTGTTTGTTGTTGGATGGAGGACACTCATTGCAAATATGCCCTTTGTCTCTGAATTTAACTATAAATTTACATCAATTTCAATCAAAATCTTAGCAAAGTTTCCCACAGAATTAGAGAAACTGACCCTAAAGTTTATAAAAACCTGCCAAGAAGTGACATTTTTCAATTTTGAAGAAAAGAACAAAGTTAAGGCTCATTCCCTACCAGACACCAAGATTAATTTTAAAACTGTGGCAATAAATAAATAAACATGGTGTAATTTTAAAACTGTGGCAATAAATAAATAAACATGGTGTATTGAGTTATATAGGGTTGGACAAATAGAACACTGGAATAGATTGGAATCCATAGATAGATAGATAGGTAGATAGATGATAAGATAGATAAATAAATATTTAGAGAGAGAAATACTGTTTGAAAGTGGTGGTATTACAATTCAATGTGGAGAGAAACACCTTTTTAATAAATGGTTCCTTAACAAGAAGTTATCTCCATGGAAAATAGTAAAGTTAGATCCTGACTACACCTCCTATGGGTACACACATATAACAAATCATTGTGGATTAAAGACTTAGGAATAAATAGTAAAGCTTTAAAATTATGTAAGATGTTATAGGAGAATGTGACTTTAGTGAAGAAGGATGCTTAAACACTCTCATTGAGAATAGAGGGGGCATGCTCACGGCTGTACATTGGGTTTTCGCTTTCTTTTTGGTGATTTCCCTTTACCACCTGATTGCTGGGAGTTTTCCTGGCTTCTCTGTTCCTGATATGACTGTTAGAATCGGGAGGGAGGGCATTTTTGTTTGTTTGTTTGTTTGTTTTTGTTGATTTGGCCTAACCTTCACTTGGTGGCATTGGTGGACTTTCTAAGGTCAACCACATCCTCCAACAGCTCCTTCCAAAGCTGCCCAGCCCTCAGCTTCTGTAGGGGGACACCTCATGCTCAGTCATGGAGGACTTGATACAAGTACACTGCTGCTGAATGCATATATCATTCCATATACCGCAAAGCAGGTAGAAACTTCTGCATCCTGCCAGGCAAATCTGGGATGGCTACTTTTGACCCTCTCTTCTCTTAAGCATTTTGTGATACCACTTTTCTACTTTGCTTGGGTCGCCACCATTGACGCTGGTCTACCCCAGGCAGCTGCAGTCTTCTCCCAAGTTTATGATGGGAGACCCAAGCACCTGCTGCCTTTCCCTCTCCACTTCTAGGATTTTAAACAGGAAATACATGTAACTTGGCTGCTTGCTTCTCTTTACTTGCACTCTAAAGCAGCAAAAGGAACAAGCTTTCCTATTTTTCTTCCCATGTGATCTAAATTTATCTTACATCATCTGGTCCTCATTCTTAGTGGTAGGAAGCCTCACAGTCCTGTGAACTCAGATGTAAAGATTATCTTCTCCATAACATGAAAATAACTCTCCAATGAAGGTCCACCAGGGGTGGTTCTTGATGTAAACCTATGGGCAACCAGGGACTACAGATTACCAAGGAAGAAAATACATCGGTTTATATCTCAGAAATATTATGCTTCGTAAGTATTTTACAGAAAGAAATTACAGGGCTCAAAACAGATTGGATGTGAGGAGGGAGGAAGTCTGAAATAGACATCATTCGTCCCACTTTGCAGATAAATAAACCAAAGCTTTAGAGGAATTAAGTAACCTGCACAACATCAAATGAAGCAAAGCCAGAATTCTAACCTAAGTGCATATTCTTTCTACAGTAATAAATTATCTGGGACTTCACTGGCAGTCCAGTGGTTAAGACTCGGCGCTCATAATGAAGGGGACTTAGTTCCTGGTCAGGGAAGGTGTGCTGCAAGGTGTGGCCAAAAAAACCCCACAAAACAAAAATAAATAAACAAATAAATAAATACATACATACCTACATAAACGTCTTCTTATTAAAAAAAAGAAAATTAAGCATCTAATCTTTCAAGAAACATGTAGACTACCAGCACTAAAATTTCATATCATATGATGGAGTAATGGATAAAACACAATTCACTAAACATGCTGTGAAATCAGGTCATTCATAAAAATTCTCAATGTAAACCTTCTAGCATTAATCAACCAGTTTTAAAGCAATTAAAGGCATATTTTCATATATCTTTAAGGAGAGTACACTGTAGATGAAAATCTTTTAATTAATAAGCTGGCACCTGTGGAAAGTTTTTAAATTGTCATTAAATTTATTTCAAGTTGTGTTCATTACTAAAGCTGATATCAGGAATATATATAAATACACTGTCAGAGTAGTATGAATGCTGGGAGGTATTACTCTTTTATTGACAAGCACTTGAATGTACGCACTAACAACTCTTGACCTTCCTGTATGTGAATGAAAGTTGTACAATCAGTCAAAGTGACATAAAGCACTGTTTTTAAACCAGTGAAAAACACTTTAGTCCTAATTTGATCACCCTTCTCACCACTGTTATTATCGATAATTATTACAATTAAATCATCATTAACTTATCCATCAGAGGATTACAAAAATTGTTAAGTATCTTCCCAATACCTCCTTCAGTGAGATTTCCCAGGGAGACAGTTAGAATTGTTTCTTTTATAATGTACTGATCAAATGTAAATTTCCATATTCCAGACTGAAGCCTGATCTAAATGAGAAAGTGATTTGGGACATATCCACAGAACATGGAGCTAAGTCTGAGAAAACAGGCAGCAATCGATAGCAGAATAGGTACTGAGAGAACAGGCAGTTTCCAAGGGCAAAACTGAATTTGAAACGCAAGTTCACAGACCACCAGCAGTTCAATGTATAGGGGCAAACAATAGAAATCCAGAACTAGTACATCTGATCTCTCATGTGGTGAGCACTCAATAAATAGTTTCCTATTTTCATGCTATGAGTTTACCTGAAGCAATAAACTATGAGACCAAATTATCACAGGCCATATTACAGCAAACTCAAAGCAGGGTAAGGAGATTTATTTTCTTCTAGAGAGCAGTGAAAAGAGCCAAATGAAGTGCCTCAAGGACAGAAGTTACCATCTCAACATGGCATATCAGTTAGATCTTGTGGGAAACACACGATAATCATAATTCTAGACTCTGCTCTGTATTCTAAAAAGCTATCATTTATGATTAATGCATTTTGCCCATTTTATAAATAAATAACTCAGCCACAACCATAGTGAGATTTTATGAAGGCCAATTCTCCAGTCTCCCAAACTCATCTGTTGTTCTTAGAAGGATGCTGGTGTCTATGCAATTGAATTTTAAATATACATATATTATATCTTCTTAGATGTCTACAAAGACATGAAATACCATTCCCTTGGAGGTAAAACTATTATGTGAAAATCTATTTTTAACTATACTTGTTTCAGGATAATTAAAAACACACAGAATTTCTCCAAGCAAGAAATTCTCAAAGTAATGTGTTCTAAAAAGAGATTACTGTATTAAACATTATTTTAAAAGCAACACGTGGGTAGCGTCATTCAGTTAATAATCTTATTGCTTTATTAAATTCTTTAAATAAATCATGGAAAAATATTCATTCACCATTCTCACATTTTATTATTTTCTCTTCAAAGGGTGTACACTGAAAACTTGTTTTAGTCCACCAGCTCGCAAGATTAGAAAATGAAAATCACTAGTCTTTTTGAAGCCTTGATGGATGCCAGTCACATTGCTTAATCAGCCAGGATTCTGGTACATTGACCATTACAAAGTAGTGGATATGTTTTGGCCAAAGACTTCACATTTCACTCTTACACATTTCCAGTCCTTTGTTGAATGACATTATGTTTATAAATTATTTATATCTACTTCAGCAAATTAAGTTGAATGTTCTTACAAAGAGTGGCATTGACATATATACACTACCAAATGTAAAATAGATAGCTAGTGGGAAGCAGCTGCATAGCACAGGGAGATCAGCTCGGTGCTTCCTGACCACCTAGAGGGGTGGGATAGGGAGGGTGGGAGGGAGAGGCAAGAGGGAGGGGATATGGGGATATATGTATACATATAGCTGATTCACTTTGTTATACAGCAGCAACTAACACAACAAAGTAAAACAATTATACTCCAATTAAGATGTTAAAAAAATCATTAGAATTGAGTTTTTAGTAAAGCATGTGGCATATATTTGCATACCACCATTGCACAATTAACACCCCTGCCTGTGCTCAATTTTCACAAAAATGTGATCAAGAAATTCTCTGTATAGCTTCCTGTTACCAGCTTTAGTGTATTCTATAAAATAGCTTTAGGTCTTTGAATCTGTGAGGCTCAAAATTCCACTGAATTATGCATAAAATGCCTACTTCACTCTTTCATTCAAGAGGTATTTGTTAAATATCACTATGTGCTCTCTTCCAGACTGCAAATAGTAAATTTATGGTATAAACTTTAAGAATCTCACAATGGTAAAGAATCATATGGTTGAGATCTGGCTCACAGTGGAAGCTCAGACAAATTGTATCCACTGTGGTATCTGGCTATTGTATGTGGGCTGCAGTCAAGATTCTGGATGACAGGGCATGAGGGTGATTTGGGCTTGAAAATGTTCAGAAATCAAAGGAATTCTGGTGGTTAGAACCACACTCAAGATGACCTCACAAAGACTGTGTTTTTAAACTGCTCTTGGCTCCTTTGCTCCCATGCCCACTACCCTATTGGAACCAAGAGGGTGCTGTTGCTGCTGCCACTTGCAGATTAGGGTTTAAACTATCCCTGTTTTTTAATGATACATCCAGACTAAATACACACCAGGAGGATGCTTATGATTGGCTGAGTGTAGCCCAATGTCTGCCACTCACCTGCCAGAGTTCTCAGAAGGCAAATACCCGGTCTTCCTTTTTCCCTAGTGGTAGATAACAGTCAGAAATGTTCACAAAAATGTGCCCAGGGACAGTTTTTGTTGTTGTGGATACTGGACATCCTCCATTAGCAGCCAGGAGGTACCATGTCTCCACTGTTATCTCTCTTCCTCTATATCTTGAAATCTCTAGCATGGTTTACATATAAATTACTTCAGTTGCTGCCAAGCACTTTAAATACTTCTTGGTTTTTATTTTCTTTTCAGATTTTTATGTTTTAAAAATTCATGCAGACGACTTAATGCTCCGGCCAGGCTATTCTACTGCTAATCAGAGCTGTTAAGTGTCTTATAAGCTGGCTGCATGCAGTGTCATTATCACCTTCCACAACACTGAATTCTCACTGTGCTTCCTGAATTCATCAGAATTAAAGTTTACCAACTTTACTTTTTTTTCAAGAACATTGTTCATTAAGGCAGACATCTTCAAAGGGTTTACCTTTATGAACAGTTCTCCAACTTGCTGAAGAATCTAAAGTTTTTCTCATCTTTAATGATGCTTTTGTATTCAAAACGTGTTTATGGTATGGTTTCCCATTCATCTTGATTCAGGGTATTTTTAATGCTGCTTCTGTCTGAAGAAGCATCCTCCTGTAAGCCTTGCTTTTCCTCTTGCAGGCTGGCTGAGGACAGTAGAGCAGCCAACACACAAAACTGCTGTTCGTGCATGGCTAAAGACAGTGGTGATTTTATAGCATCCTAGGCATTTCACATTCATGAAGTAGGAATTGGGGCTCTGCATCAGGCACTTCTTGTGTTTCCTCTTCTATCTTGCAGAGGGATGAAGGAGATCCTTTGCAAGAGGCATCTTCTCATGGGGAAGTCATCATCACAGAAAGTCTAATAATTTTTTAATGAAATGTAGCCAGGCTACATTTCAGAATGTAGCCTCCTAAGGACTTTGGATTTTAGTGTCCAGTAAGTTCACTTAAATAAGTTGTCAAAAGTTTCCCCTATATACATATGAATGATTACTATAAATTTGTTTTCCATTTTTCCAGAATTTGAGTTCCAGACGTCTTACATTGCTCTCCTTTATGATTATGACAGTTGCAGTTATAATCACAAAAAATGTAATATAGAAATATAATAAGGAAGTAGTAAGTTTTGAACAGTTTTGTTGTTTTTCGTTTGTTGGAAAGAAAGAGGGGTATTAAATGCCACTAAATATTTCCACTAAAAATCTCTAAACATCTCCCTCCTAGGATATTGCCCACAGATATGTTTCATGGTGAAGAGAAAAATAGTGTCAATGACTGTTATCACAAAATATTTTAACCAGATAATATTAAATACATTAATGTGTTTAGCCCAGCTCCTGGCATGTAATAAACTGAATAAATGGGAATTGAAGAGGTTTCCTTTAACAGGGGAATAGAAGACAGTAGAAATAGAGATTCTGGGAAACTTTTAAGAAACTAAACATGGGCTTCCCTGGTGGCGCAATGGTTGAGAGTCCGCCTGCCGATGCCGGGGACACGGGTTCATGCCCCGGTCCGGGAAGATCCCACATGCCGCGGAGCGGCTGGACCCGTGAGCCATGGCCGCTGAGCCTGCGCGTCTGGAGCCTGTGCTCCACAATGGGAGAGGCCACAGCAGTGAGAGGCCGGCGTACCACAAAAAAAAAAGAAACAAAGGAACTAAACATAATGCAAAATCAGTGGGTTTCTGTGAGGAGGCATGAGAGAAACGGATTATGAGGAACAGGAGTAGCATTCTATTCTATTCAATCTCTATTCTCAACATCACAGACCAGGTTGTGTTTGCCTAATAATTTAATTTTTCAGTAGTAGCACTCTGAGGATATTTTACCCAGAAATAATAATCTTATTAGTAAGACTCTTTTTCTCTCCTTTCTCTGAAACAAGGCATTTCTGCAACCTCTGATAATCTGAGACTTTGTTTTATAACCTCTGATAATCTGATAACCTACTGACCCCAGAGCAACCCTAAGCTCCTAATTCCCACGAAGTGACTAAAAGGTACTGCCCTCATCCTGCTGCCAGGCTTCTGCCACTTTGCTCCTTCACAAATGTTGAAAATATTTCTGACCACTTACCCAACTGTAGTTTGTGTAATTTTTCAAGTCCTAATACATGGAGCTAGCCACCACCATCTAGCAGTACTGAAGAGTCTACACTGATAATCACTTGTATCACACCTACTTTTTCAAAGCTGGGAACTTGCGTTGGTTTCCTTTGTTCCTACTTCTGTCCCTTACCACGCTAAAATACTAATTTTACTGAACAAATCATATGGCTTGCCATTTACACAATTCATGGGCAATATACACTGAAACACAAAACATCACTTTATGCATGTATGGATGGGTGTGGTGGGCGGGTGTGTGTGTGTATAACTTCCTGTGTTAGTTCTAACTACTCTGAAAACATCTTTAATTTACATGAAAATAATAACTTCTTATTCTTGAAAATCTAATTATTTCAGCAGATGATTCAGAAGGTTAGGTAATTCATCTTAGTCTTCTCAAAAGGTAATTAGGTAATTATCTTAGTCTTACCCCAATTTTTACACCTAACCAAGTTAAATCAGATTATTTCAGCTATACACAGTGAAACTGAATACTCATTGTCTTTTAAAACTTAATTCTTCAATGCCCACTGGGAAAAATACTGAGTCATTCCTTAGCAAAACAATATAAACACATACACTTGAAAATAAAATGATGACAAAGACCACTATTATTCAAAACTTGCAGGGTTTTGTAAAGCATCACTGTTGGAACTTTTTGTGCCCCATTGCTGTTAATGAAATTTGAAATTGATGGAATTAGAATGAAGAAAGGACAAATAAGACTCCCTGCTGAAATCATAGCTTGTGTTGAATGTTCAGTATCTGAATGTCTCTAATTCCTTCTGTTTTGAAATTGTGCCACCAAAATGATGTTCTATTTTAATCCATTATATTAACTGATTGAATGCTTAAATAGTTTTCTTTGGGAAGAAAAGGATTCATTGGAATTTTTTAATGGTTTGCTATAGGCTAATGTATTTTAATAGGAGAGCACTTTCTTATAACTATTTAAACTAAAGCATGTGAGAGATTAATATTTTCTATTCACTAGTGTCATTTGTTTACCTTGTTCTTTTAGAATATGAAACTCAGCTAGCTGATTTGCAGTGTTAAAAGGTTCTAAATAAATATACTCCTGACTTAAGAACATCTACATTAACATGCTTGAGTGAAAGTAAAACTAGTGATTAAAGGAGAAAGGAATTCTCCTGGAAATGTTTCTATAACTTACTATCCCGCTGACCTTCCCCAGTTCCCTTCATCTATCACTTAAATCTTGATCAGAAGATCTGTAGGAAATGACTGAACTGGACAGAAAGGTGTCTTCACAGTCAGAGAAGACAAACAACATGCAGAACCCAGAACTCCAATCAGGAGCCTTTACTGACAGAGAGTTGGGACACAGTCCCCTACAGAGGCTGCTCTCTTTTCCTTTGGCCTCCATCGATTAATTATTTTCCAAGAAAAAAGTTTTGTCCATCACAACTGTTAAGTCTGATACCCCTTAAACTTAAGTCTAGATTTTATTGGATTCCAAGATGACAGTGTGGCTGCAGTTCACGGAATAACCCGTGCGCTCCGCTCTCCATTTCTCAGCACCAGGAGCCCTCCTGTGCATCAGTAGAGTCACTGACTCTTTCTGTACAAAAGGCTGTGCACAGAAGTAGTGTGTGTCACTCCTGACACAAGCATTTCAGAGCATGCGCTTGATCCCTCAGTCCTCTCCTCCTCTTCACAGTGACCAGGAGGTCACCTTCCCCAGATGGTGCAAGTAAAAGATGGTGGAACCTCTGTCAGCCTGGCCCATGGGTGACCACATGAAGCAGAGCTCTCTGCAAACTGGCTTAGAGGTACAGTAAACATGAAACAAACTTCTGCTGTGTTAAGCAAAGGAGATTTCTGGGTTAAGTTGCTGCCACAGCATTACCTCTGATTAAACAGGCTTGCCCTTTAGAGATGAAGGTATTAATGGGCACCTGGGTTACTCTGCAGGACTCAAGACAAATGGAAAGGCTCAAATATCAAAATAAACATCTGCAGCTCAACAAAGATATTTCCATTCTTGGTTAGGGGTCTTTCAGATGAAAATAATTAAAACCCAGCTCAAACTACTAAAGGTAAATGAATGTACACTGGTTTGTTAAAGCCATGGGAACCACAAAACTGTTGGAAAGGAGAGGGTTGCAAATGGGATGCTTCAGGAACAAGAATCAGAGACTGCAACGTTGACAGGACACTCTCCACTTCTCACCCTTGTATCTCCATATAGGGTCCCTTAATTTTCTCTCTGTGCGGCCAAACTTTTCCCGCAAGCCAAGAAACAGGGTTCCTGACGGTTCTCAAACCTCTGCCACCAGAGAGAAAGTGACAGATGCACTCATGTCTTTTTGCTGTAATGTAAGAGTCCCAAGGAAAAATATGATTTTCATAGCTGGAGGTAAATGTCCCCAGGTGGGCTAAGCAACTGTGTTCAGCAAGGGATGTGGTCTGTAGATGCCATTAAGCTTCAATGCAGAACATCTAGTTGGAACAGAAGCAAATCCAAAAACTGTTTCTAAAAAGAGGGCCTTTCTGGTCAGACAAAGCATAGACATGTTCAAAATCCATTATGTACATAAATAAAATCCAAAAATCTCTTAAAACTAAAGGTTTTGTTTTCTGATTCATTTGATGGCAAAACTTGACCTGATCTGAACTAATTTGGCAAACTAGGCATGAACTTGACGTGAAGCTGTTGAAATTTGTTTTTTTTTTTTTCTTTTTTTAAACATCAGGGTTTTATTTTCTGAACACAATATTCTGCTTTTCTTTTATTAATAGTATTTTGATTTTATTTAAGTATAATACATGCACATGGTAAAAATTCAACTGCAATGTTTATTTGTGAATAGTAAATACATTTCAACATAGAAATATTTGAATGTAGAAATATTTGTAGAATATTTGAGTATGGGTTGCTGTCCAAATCCTTCTGGGGGTGTTATATGAAACATGGTATATGCATTATATTACTTTTCAGATTATAAATTCAAAAACATGCCTCTAAGGTTTTTAGATAAGAGACTTACATCAGGAATTATAATAGTACAAATATAAATATCCATAGAATAAATTATGTTATCATAATTTAAGAACACACATGTAATAGACACAGAGATCTATCTACCTATATCTATAATTCTCTTTGAGAGAGAGAGTGAGAGAGCACATATCCAAATAGATACATGGACATTTGTGTTTCTTACACATTTAACTTTCCATTGTCAGCTACACATTCTTAACAGGAGAGTTAAATATGTCAAGAAACATCAACTCAATACTACTTATGCACACAGTGCGAGTTTGTAACTTGCTGAAGTAAGGAGTGGTATGATGGAATCACATAGATTCAGAGATGAAAGTAATCTTAGAAATCATTTAGGACACTCCCTCATTGTCATATGAGAACATTGGAAAGGGGAGAGAAAAAGTGACTTCCTAAGCACAGAGTTGGTGATAGTGAGGTTCTACAATCTTTTTTTTTTTTAATTTTAATCAATGAAACACAGCTTTTTAAAAATTCTAGTCCACTGAGGTTTAAGCCCTTTCAATATTACATATTTGCTTAGATACCTTAACTAAATTATGAGCAAAAGGATAGGGAAAAATTATAGTGATACTGAAGTGGTCTTAGATAAAAGGTGTTATAAAAGTGTTATTTATTATCAAAAGAAGTATGGGAGAGCCTGTTATGTCTCAAGGCAAAATTTGCTAAAATAAAAATATTCTGAAAAATACTTGAGTTCTTCTATGATGATTCTAACCTTTGGATTTGTTAAGGCATCTGAAAAGTAGTAATTTTTTTCTTACAGATATAAACTATATTGAAAGATATGAAAAATTATGAAATATATAATGGTATATTATATGAGGTACATTTCTTTCCAATCACTATGTAGCTGGCTTTGTTTTCAAGAGAATTTCTGTAAAGTGTTTTTCCCCAAACTCCACAATATAGTTTACCCCACTTTCTGTTGTAAATAACCTGAAAGATTGCTATGTTTTGTCACAGACTCTATTTCCTGCTCCTCCCAAAAGCTCTCATCCTTTTCATCACTCTTGTGAAAATTTGCTTTAAAAGTAATAACATCTAGCTGTCATTATGGTGTTCATGGAAGTGGTGAGTTGTATACATCATGCAGGTAAAGAGCTGACTAGCCCCCAAGTTACTCATCTCTGATATCACTAGTTATCAAATAGTGTAAACAGTTTCTTTACCAGTACTCTATCGTTTCACCCCCAGTGGTCCAGATGCTCACTGATTGTTGTTGTTGTTTGCACAGTGTGCTTGCATTATCTTTCTAAGTGAACTTAAAACCTATGCTGCTTTAAGGTAGACATTATGGATATCCCATCTTCATTTTGCAGGTTTGAAAATTATATTCAAGGGCTTTCCTGGTGGTCCAGTGGTTCAGAATCCACCTTCCAATGCAGGGGGTGCGGGTTCAATCCCTGGTCAGGGAATTAAGATCCCACGTGCCGCGGGGCAACTAAGCCCATGCACCGCAACTACTGAGCCTGTGCACTCTGGAGCCCATGCACCACAACTAGATACAAGCAAGCACTCCGCAACTAGAGAAGCCCATACGCCACAATGAAAGATCCCGCAGGCCGCAACTAAGACCCAATGCAGCCAAATAAATTAATTGATTAATTTAAAAAAAAGAAAATTATATCCAGAGAAGTTGAATCATGTGCCCTCTTAGATCACACAGCTTTTTAATGGTTTTAGTGCTTATTAGTCATTTTGATACATACAAATTTCACTTTAACATACATACAATTCATGCTTCCAGTTTTGGAGACTCTGTCTTCCTATTATCTTTTGGTTAGAGGTAGGGTCTTCCCTCCCGCAGTAGAACCAGAACATTCCAGTTACTTGCTTGCTCTCTCTGGTTCCAGGCCTCAGAGCATCAACATGTGACTCAGGAAGACATCATCTGGGACTGTGAATCTAGAGCAAGTGACCCAAAGAATTAAGGGCAGTTAAAAACCAACTATAACCACAGCCACAGTGCAGCACCCACGTGTGATGTCAGTGCCAATAGTGTCAGTATGGTCAGTGTGGGGTCCAGTATCAGCAACAGAATGATCCTAGCCACTATTCCAATTGCATGATTTTGCCAAGTAGCTGTCTTAAGTTCCTAACCATTTCAAAATCTGTGGTTTCCAGGATTCCATTTAATTCTATGAGCTAACAACTTCCTTCCAAAAAAATTCTTTTCATGGTTAAAACCCATATTTGCTCTCTGTTGTTTACACTCAAAATCTCTGAATATAATGTCAGTATTGAGTTAGCACACAGGCTCACCGACCCGTAAAGCTTTATTCTTTTTCCATCATATGAAACACTGCTTTCATAAAATAAATTTAATTTTCTAGGCCCTATCAATGGTACCTTCCGCTGCCAATAATTTCTTTTTAACTGTTCAATTCTTTATCTCTTTATTTATGATATAAATTGGGTTATAATGACTAACATCAATTTTTTACATAAATAGCTTATAGAGTGTAGGCAAGGTATTGACTTTTGTGGCCAACATTAGTTTTGCAACACTGTAAATCTGTTTCATCCTACAGATGAAGAGTGATTTATAAGTAATTAATAAACTCTGGAAAAGAAAAACAAGTAGTGTCTATCTGTAAATGAGAAAAACATTGGATGAATATATGAGAGACATATTTGTGCCTTCAATATGTAAGAAAGGACAGGTAGAACATTATGTAAAGTATAAAATGTATCAGAATGGTATATCTCAAAACTCCCAAACAGCTATGTATTTTAACAACTGACTGGAGGATAGTTTACCATTAAAAGGAAGACTAGTTAATAATCAAAGCGTAGAAATCGTTCATTTATTTACTTACTCATTCAGTTATTTGTTCATCAGCGAGCAGTTCCAAAAGCACCAAGCATGTTCCAGTTGTCAACTCTGGTTTATTACCTATGAAAGTTTAATAGTGCCTCTCACTGCCAGTGGACGTTTGTGCCCTGAAGTGCATGGGCGGGGGAGGGGGGGGGTACATGCATTGCATAGAAAGTTAAAAAAAAATTGAAAATTGGAGCTGAAAATAAGATTTTCTCTAAATTTCTGTATCCAATATATGGTAGACTTTTCTAAATTATATGTTAATTTATCTTAAAATGTGGCAATTAATTTTCCGATGTAACATTTTAGCAACATTTTAAAAGCTTAAACTGAACAACTAGAAAAAATTATGAACTGAAGAACTGGTGTGAAATGTACTTTCTTAGTAAGTATTGTTTGTAAAATTTTTAAAATGCAAAGCCATGTTTTATAAGTTAGCATTTATGAAACTTAAGATTTATCACAACATACAGACTTTTTACTAACATAAATATTATTTATTTTTGTAAATTCAGGATCATTTACTCTTTTAGTAACTTAATTTAATTATAACAGTAAATGACATTTTATTTAATACCAGATCACATTCACAGTTTTAATGTTATTAAACTCCTAATATTTTACTAATTGGGGGAACAAGTAAGCCAATGTTATATATTAATACACTTCTTATTTTCCTCCAGCTATGTCAATAAGTTGCAATCAAGGACTTTTTAAGTAGGTCATATGCTACTTCATTGAAATATTAAAATATTTTAATTTTAGTTTCCATTAGAGGGTTATTGTCAAAGCTGTTAGAGATCTGTATTGTTTATGAACATCATTTGCTGGTCACAGTATAATCCATAATACTTGATTCCTTAATGTAAGCCGCATTGGATGAATCTTAGGCTCCTAGTAATAAAAGTAAACTTTATATATTAAAATGGCAACCTACACCATTTTCTCAGAAGTGATGGCAGGTGGTGTGTAGACGTCCCCAGGGGGTGGGGCAGGTGGTAATGGTATATGCATCTTATTTGGTCTCTTCCCCTATCAATCACTCTCACTCTCACTCTTCGCTCTCCCTCCTCTGCCTCCCACTTGCCCCGCCCCATGTGAATGGCTTTAGGTTAGGTACTGCTACTCTGGTTCTAGCACTCAGCCCCCACCATCCTCTTTGGTCGCTCATTTGTGTTGTGTATTTGGCCCTTGAGGGCACCAGAGTTTGAGAACTGAGAGTTACTACATAACAAGACTAAACATAAATTGGAACAGAGTGTGAAAGACAGAAGAAAGACTCTCCTCTTGCCTTTAAGGAGCCAAGAATTCAGTAGTAAAAACAAACAAATACTACTATAGAATACAAAACAGCGGTACTCATCTATATTCCACACAGACATATCCAATGGAAGGGGAACATTTCCACCAGTATTGGTAATTGCTGTTCTGTGATTTTTTTTTTTTTTTTTTTTTTTTTTTGGGGGGCGGGGACACGGAAGCCTTGTGCTGTGATTTTTGCAGCAGTAGCAGAGTAAGTTCTCTTGCTGTAAATCAAAATACGTAATTAAAATCTCAGGGCGTTGGGAGGTGAAGAAACAGAAGCAGAGGTGAGCAGTTAGAAAATGCTCCTGAAGTGATTCTTGGATGTCTCCCCTTATTCACCTAGCTCTACCCTTCTCAACTCCTCCTCCGCCTCTTTTTGAGAATCACAGATGCAGACAGGGTTAAATGGAATCACACTGCAGGGAGTTTGTCTATAAGGATAACGATACCAAAAGGCTTCCCTGTCTCAGGGGTGGTTTTGCACGGTGCCAGCCTGGAAAGGCTGAAAACTGAATCTCCCGGAATTCCCTTTCCTTTGTGGTATTGGGTTAGGTTGGCCATACAGGAATATACACGATGTCTGGAAGGTGGCGATAAAGCATCACTCATTATCCTCAAGAGATCTGTGCACGGTCCCACGAGCTGCTGCATTTCACTCCCTTTGTGGCTAATTTGATGGCACCATATCGCACAGAAAAGCAGCCAAACTGGCAGTTCGTTCAAACTCACCCTTCTCCCCATCCTCTTCCAGTTCCTTGGTGTCCTGAGTGAGGTGTATGTGCAGGTCCCTGATGAAGACCATCAGTTTCTTCAGCAAATAGCCAACAACACTGAGTTTAGGTGTAGTGACAGATGGACGTGGCTTCCGGTTTGTCCTTGTGGGTTCCAGAGTGTCCTCATGGCTCCCAGCTTGTCCTTGCTTTATCTCTGCTTTACGTCCAGCTGTCCAGTTGACTTACAAGGACAACATGCTTGTCATCACATGCGTAGGTAGCAGCTTTCCACAGAACTTCTTCACCATTAATTAGTGTTTTTTTTTGGATCCCTCAATCACCCCTTTTCAGATCTTTATTTTCCCAGTGTTTCTTACAATTGTGAAATGTTTAATCCCAATAATAATTTTAAAAAATCCCTTAGTCTAAACCACTCATGGTGGTTCTGCTTTCTTAGTCAAGCTCTAATTTATATTATATATATGTATATACACACACATTTATATATATATATATATATGAAAGCCTTTAGTAGTAGCCTTTAGTGGCCTCAATTCCTGTGAGACTGGCTAAAGTGCTATTACCCAGAGAGGAAGAAATCCCCCTAGAGAGAATAATTAGGGACACATGAAATGTTGAGATGTCTGAAACCATATGATCCCGATAAGAACAAATACCCAACTCATGCAATTCCTCTCTGTACTTAAATCTTGGTGCCTTCCCCTCTGTAGCAAGTACTATGCTGATACTTTGCTACCAGTGATCTATATTCTAAGGAAATGTAACTATCTCCTGATTGTATCCTCTGCCTCCAGCACTCTCTGGCATTTTGTGTCTATTCAAGAATTACTTACTGAATGAATGAAGGAAGGAATGATGCAGTGAATGAATGAATGCTAAAGGCACTTTCCATCCACTGAAACTTCAACATAATAATGTTCACTGATTCTCTATTACATTATTATGCACAGTACTTGTTCAATTTTAAATAGAATAACCTGGAAGATAAGAATTATTATTGGAATTTTACAGATGAAGAAACAGAGATTAAGTAAGTATCTTGCTCAGAATCACACAGCCAGTGTATGAGAATAAACTTGTGTTTGTCTCACCCCAAAAGCAGCGGCTTGTTCTGCTACATCAGGCTGCCTAGCAAAAGAACCTCCTCTCTGGCAAAGCCTCACACAGGCAATTTTATCTTGACTTCCTCACCCACCCATCTCCCAGGAGCATGTTCTCCTTCCAGGGTCAGTTATTACTTTTCATTGTTTATTTGGTCGGCTATTCTCAAACACAGTTTTCTGCAGATTTAAAATGCCATCTGGTCCAGCCTTTGATTCCTGCTTCTCCCAAATTCTGCCTTGTGAGTATGACTCAGCCTGACCTGCTTCTGCTTTCCATTTTAAACCTGGCTAAGAATGACATCAATGGATAAAAAAAATTAGTCATTGGCTTTTCGGGTGAGCTGTGGCTTTGGATTTCTTCTTTGATGTACAGGATATGTGACGAGATTCACTGCAGCTCTGAAGCAGCCACGCCGTCAACTATGGCAGCAAACCTAGTCCTCCTGTCCCAGTTTCCTAACTGTCCAGTTTCTTCCAATGCCTCCCTAGTGGGTGTACTCAGGCCACTTCCCAACTTCCTGGTTCTCTGTGGCTCTGACCTGGGTGCCCACTGCCTCATTTCCATCGCAGCCGCAGGCTTGAATATTGGAGTGCTAGAACACAGTCCAGGTAACTGGAATATCAAACCTGTATAACTCCGATGGAATATTTTCATACAAAGTGAGGAGTGGGGCTTATCATGTCACTCAGATTAAAGGCACAAATAATTATTTCATATGTATTCTGAAATCACAGTAAATACATTAGCCCATTCACTGCAGAACAGCCACATCAGCAGTTCAGATTTGGTCTTTGTTGTGGTTGTTGAAATAAGTTCTTAATGTGCAATGCTCAGTATTATCTGAGTAATACATTACAGTAGACATGAACCAAGTTTCGATATTTCCTCTTTGGAACGAATTATGCTTATTTACAAGTTAAGAGTGGGTAGTTCTAATTACTTACCCTGTTGTGAGTTTTAATGACTGACTTTAAGCTACAGAGGGTTTTCCAGCTATTATTTCCTTTAGAGTTTCCAAAAGCAACAACTCTTATTAATGTTTGTAAAAGATAATGTTGGGAAAAAGGTAATGTTAAAATCAAGGCACTCTATAGATATATTTAAGGACAGGAAAAGGTATTACCATTGGAAAAACTGTACATATTTTCAAGCACAACACAAATATTGTAGCAGTATTTAATTGAACTGTTTTAAAATAGTGGCAATTATACTTCCTTACATACTTTTCTAATTTTTAAACCATAAAATTACAATTTGAATATACAGTCTGACATAATTAGAACTATGCACAGCTTCTAAAGCATGCATAGGAAAGGAAATGCTAATCCACTTCAAGAAAAACTGCTTCTTAAAATGGCAAAACAGTAGCATTTTGTATTTTTCAGGTTTTTTAATTTCCTGTTTTTGAGAAGTTGTTGAATGTAGGATAATATTTTGGCCCTGATTCGCTGTAAGGACAAGCAGTCTGGAGACCTGACTCCCTGCAGAACACAGTGAGAATTATCCAATGTCATTGTCCTCTACAGATTCATAGAACTGTTGCTGTGAAAAAAACATGGCAATGAATCTAATTCATCCTCCAACTCAATGCCTGCCGGCATATCACATACCTCTCTAGAGAGATCGAAATGTATTCTATTTTTAAAGATTTCCAGAAATCCCATAACCTCACTCAGTAAATCCTTCCAGTGTGCAATTACTTTCCACACCAGGAAACATTTCCTTATATCTAACTAAAATCTTTTATTCTATAGTATCTTTGTGCCCCCTGCTTCCTCTTGTCCTATTTGCAGTCAAGATTAGGAATGGATGCTTTCTTAAATATATATATATATATATATATATTAATCACTTTGCTGTATACCTGAAACTAACACAATATTGTAAATCAACTGTTCTTCAATTTAAAAAAATGGATGCTTTCTGTATTGTCTTATTTATTGGCGTTTAATCTTCACTGGAATGAATAACTCATTATAACTTTCTTGAACATTTCAGTGTCTCTTTCACTAGAAATTTCCTGAATATTTCAATGTCTTTTACAAGTAAGTAGTTTTTATGTTAATACAATGTCTTACAAACTTCACAACAATTATTGGATTAATACAAAATGTTCATGTTTATCATTTAGCACAAGTGCTTACCTGGGAGGGTCTCAGAAAATATTTCTTAGTAGTTTACAGGAGTATGGGGTTTCCAAACTCTAGCATTAACTGAAACAAGTAAACCCTAAAAAGATCAAAGAATATTCAAATAACACCTCCGTGCTCCACAGCAAGAGATGAACACACTACTTTAAATTGTATTTCATTTTCATTAATTTAGTTTTAATAAGCCATACGTAGCTAATGACTACTGGATTGCACAAGGCATGTCTAGTAAATACAACTATAAAATTGTATCTTAGAAATTTTATTTAGAAATTATTAAATTTTAGAAAGTGAGTTTATGTTTTTTATCTTAGAGCATATCCTGTTACTGCAAGAGTGAATTCAGATTCTAAAAGTATCCATTTTGTGTATACAAACTGGGAAAGTTTGTTCTTTCTTTTATTATATAGTTATTTTATGAAATTAGTATTTTCCAAGTATCAGACAAAATATGAAAATGTACAGGTAGGAATACTAGCTATCATTAAAAATGCTTCTATTTTAAACTAAAATAAAAGAAATGATTCCTGAAGATAGTTAAGAACATTAAAGATTTAAATATTAAACTCATGTATAAAATAAGTATATTGTAAGCAGAATAAATGTTTTCTTACTTTACTACAGCACATTTATCTTTGAATTTACAAGTGATTCATTACTAATCCAGCAGCTAATTCAATCCTTCATTCTATTCACTTCACAAGGATATATGGTTAATTTAACAAATGTGGTTTATGCTGATTCAGTAGAAACCTACAAGATAATAGCATTAAATTTTGGAAATTTTTGTCTGGGTTTGTTTGCACTTTCAAACCCTGTCTCAAAATAATTTAAGGATTGGTACCTTATAATTCAATCTCTCACCCCCACCTCCATCCCCTAGGAAATAAAATTACAGTTATATACTGTGAAATAATAATGAAAAATAATATTTCCTTTAATTCATATTTAATAAAATTGATTAAATTGGTTAAATAGTATAGATAGATACACACACAAACATATCTTTTCATTTTTTCATTACCAGGTTCTATTTCTAGAATCTGTATTCTTTTTATTTCCAGCAGTTTAATCACCTAGTCCTCGTTCACCTCATAACTGAACTACTTCAACAATTTTATAACCGTTCTGGATCCCTCTAACCTTGCCCTTATCCAATAAGATACCATAAATCTATTTCATATACAGTTTGTGTAACACCACCCTCTTACCTAAAGCATCTCTGGAAGATTTTGACATTTTGTCATCTGAATCAATGACATTAAATCAACCACCTCCTCATTCTCTCAACATTCATATTTCTAAGCATTTTTCAATTCCTCATTAACACAGTTTTATCAGTGCAGCCAAGCCATTCTTCCTCCATGACCAGTTCAAGATGGCTTTATTTTCTCCATATTTTCTTAGCACTCAATGTCATATCAATATTCTCACTGCCACATATTCATCATTCCCTTCAAGCCCCTGCTAAAAACTATGCCCATGATTTGCTAATCTATCATTCACTAATCTCTTCTCTAATCTTTTGCTAATCTGTCCTGCTTTATAGTTTTCTGATCTCAAACCTCATAGCAATAAGCTACAAAACTTCATATATTCATAGAGGTAACAGTCTTTATTATTTTACAGAACACACATGCACACTCACACACACACACAATTTTGTCTTCCTGCCTAAATGCTGTGATTCTGGGGTATTCTCCAAATTCCGCTGTAAAGTCCTATTCCCCAAATATTTCATTTTGGGTTCATAAATTAATAAAATGACCATTTCTTACCTAAACTAAATATTTTAAATGAGATTTAGAAATTTTAAGACCAATGACTTCACTAAAATATTCCAAATGAAAAACAATAAAATATTGATATTTAAATTCATTCCTTGACATCTCTTTCTATTTGCTACTTGAAATTGTTTGGTGAAATAATTCTAATTTAACTTAAATGCAAAATATAATTTTAATGTCTCTAAAATTACTAATGTGTTGTTCAAAATTATTTTTTTATTTCAAAATTATTTTCTTACTAGGCTGTCCATGCAGGTGGAGAACCAGATTTCAAAGAAAAATTCTTATTTCCTTCATGTAGCAGAAGAAAAAAAGCCAAGCATTTGAAACTTTATTACACTAATTGTTTCTTTTTGTTTCTCTGTTAATCATTTTCAAGATTAACGGCTTTTAACTTTTGATTTCTAATGGGCAAATAGCCATCAGCAAAACAGTTTGGCAAGTTACACTATAGTAAATAATAAGAAAGAAAAAGTTGAAGTCTAGCTAGTTCAGTATAGGATGATGAACTACATGAACCAATAATTTAAAAGAAAACATCCTAAAATGATGAAAACTTTTTCTAGAGATCCAACAATATAAGTTAGGTATTTCACTGAAAGTCCTGAGAACATGGATTAAAAGTTTTTTTCACTAGATACATTTCCCCAGTGCCTAAGGTATTGAGCAAGATTTCGCAAGGAAACCTTGACCTTCAATTAGTGTTATGCTGGACAGAATTAATCAGACTCCTTAGGGCTAGACACATAACAAGAATTAGTGCAGGGTAAGTTTTAATTTAACTTTATGGTGAATGTCTGTAATAGCTGTAGACAGTACGTGGGAATTTATGAGATGCCACTCAAAAACAGGGAAATCAATCTTTCTTCGCCTTCAGCTGCTCTTATATTTCTTCTCTGATCTACAGTGTGTCAATCACACTTTTTTTTTTCCTGGAAATTTGCTTGTCACAATGATCAGAGACAGTACTGGCATAGGTTGGTGGGGTCCCAGATGTGTCTCCCTGCAATATGAGGGACAAAAGTACATATTGTAGGACTGTTCTGCATTCCACATGCTCTTCAATGTGCCTCCAGGATTGGAACTAGCGTGTTGTTATAGTTTGTTTTATTCACTGTGTTACCAAGACTTGTTCAACATTTTAGAAAAGGTTGATAGCAACACCACTCATGTTGTTTGTGACACCAATACAGCACATATGTGTCAGTCTGATCACCACTGCTATGTTGTGGTGATTCTACATATTGCTGCAAACATCATGTACCCCACTGCACTATATATAGAGTTGCAAACATCCAATTACCTCATTTTGAACCTTGCCTAAACATTTACATATCGTTTAACTTTTCTATTTTATGACAAATATATCATTAAATATATTTTTTGTATGAGGTATATAGGTAAATTATATTGTCTATGAATTTCACTTCAGATTACTAAAAGGGGTTTTGGTGTCTAACAGGGTTGAGAACCACTGTTCCAAGCCAACTGCGATGATCCCTTTCTCTTTTACCAAGCACTCATCATTCTTTGCAGCAAGGGGAGGCCAAGGACAGGGAAAACTATAAAGAAGTAAAGAAGTCCTCTGGTGGTCTTAGAGGAAAACATTTACTTACTGCTTATTCTAAAAGGGGAAAGAATAGAGGAGATCCTGTCAAGTCTTTACTCTTCCATCCTCATGCCTTCAATGAGAACACAATTGCATTGTAACAATGAAGCAACAAACTTGGAACAAAAGGGCAAATGCCACTGAACCAATGGATCACCTTGGAACTACTCTCTCAGTCTTCTTGATATATCACGGTAGAGGGGTTTACATGGTTTAAATGACTGTTATTTGGATTTTACACAGCCTAAATCAGTTGTACCTGGTACACAACTGAATTTATTGAATAATACCTTACCTTCAAACCTAGTTATTCCTCATTGTTCTATGCCACCATTTACCCAGCTGTTAATGCTAATAACCTTAGAGTCACTTTTATTACTATCCATCTCCCACATTTAATCAGTCTTAAATACTATGGATTTGACCTCATAAATATGTGGAAGGCATTTACATTTTCATTTTCCCCTTTCAGCATCTTAAGTCAAATGACCATCACATTCTAATTGCATTTTCTGCTATAGCCTTCTAATTGGCCTCACTGGGTCTCCCTCATCCCCAACCATATTCTCTACCCATAACAGACTTAACTTTTTAACATATAAATTTAATCGTGTTAGTCCTCTCAGGAAAAGAAGCCTCCTCTTGCTGCAGAACAAATTCCCAAAGCCTTAACTAGGTACATAACATCAGTCCCACAATCCACACATTAGCCAGGTTATTCCCCTTGCCTGAAAAACCCTTCTTCCCACTGTCTCCACCACCCCACACACAAACTCTCTTTTCATTGCTAACTCATAGCCATTTTCAAGTGAAGTCAGCTTAAAACATCACTTCCTTGGAAAAGCCTTTTCTAACCATATATTCAGTCAGCCAGATGTTACTCACTCTCATTAACACTAAGCAACATGAGGACAGTTGATATGACATACTTATCATTGTAGTCCTGCTTCCCTGCAGAGCCCTTGTCCTAGACTAAGTGATCAAATGATACTGGTAGAATGAATGGAAGCATGAACTATTTAATCTCCCCGATCTGATTCTAGATATAACAAACAATTTTCCTAGGATAAAATTTGGCTCTCTCCCTAGGTCGTTCTCAGGGAGGAAATGAACTAGGCATGTCAAACAGAGACCTGCCCTCTTAAAAGTTGCATTTGCCAACATAAATTAATCATTCTGATTTTACACATGGGTCTCATATGATTGTGATTAGTGTGAGACAGAAGTGCTCTTGGATGATCATAAAAATCAGATTCATTACAAAGCTGAGGGCTCTTCCCTGGAAGGTGGTAAATTAACCCAAGTAAAGTCAAGTTGTGAGGCCCTATTGGTGTGGCTTTCCCAAAGGACTATTACTCAGAAGTAAACTGAAATCTTAAATTCTCACTGTGATAGGGCAAAAATATCAAAGTATAAATAGACACAAGCTTTCTGCTATCTGCACCTTCTAAGAAGTACTCTTCCATTGCTCTGCTTGGCTCCAAAAACTCTTGTACTGATTTAGGAATTCAATGTAGAGAAAAATTAGAAGACCCTTTGAGAGGCTAAACTGATTTATACAAGAATGAATTACATGCCACAGAAAATGTAAAGTTAAGAGGGAGAAGAGAGTCAAACTGGAATGAGAAAGGTCTGGAGCTAGAGCTGGAATTCCAGCTAGAGCTGGAGAAGTGAGCTGTGGAGAGCTGTCTGGGTGAATCTGACCCTGTGAGAAAGAGAATGAAGAAAATGATTTCTTAGGAAGTTTGCTTCATGAAGTATGGTGTATGATCCCGACCCTACTGTGCACTAAAAACATTGAGTAAAACTTCTAAGTATAACTGTCCAGAGTTGTTTTTATATTTTATTTTAAGGGAGATCATTGTTTAGGGCAGGAATGTAGGATTACAAGGCTTGTCAAATACATTGAGTAAACTGTCTTCTAAAAACTTGAAAACTCTAACAAACTGTCTTCAGTCAGCATGGCTTTCACCAAGCTGGGTCAAAAGAAAAGTCATTACTATATATATAAAATTATAATCCTTAACACAGCTTCTAATAAAGGGCCATGTGAAATAACAAAGATCAGAGCAGAAATAAATGAAATAGAGACCAAAATGACAAGAGAAAAGATTAATGAAACTAAGAGTTGTTTTTTTTTTTTTAAGGTAAACAACAGACCTTTAGCTAAACCTACCAAGATAAAAAACAGGGAGAATGCAAAGAAATAAAACTATGTATAAAAGAGAAGGCATTACAACTGATACCACACAAATACAAAGAATCATAAGAGACTACTGTGAACAAGTATCTGACAAAAACCTGAACAAGCAAAAAGTATTTGCCAAAAAACTGAACAACCTAGAAGAAATGGATACATTCCTTGAAGTATACAACCTCACAAGGCTGAATCAACAAGAAATAGAAAATATAAACAGATCAATTACTAATAAAGACATTGAATCTGTAATCAAAAATCTCCCAACAACAACAAAAAATACATAATTAGATGGTTTCACTGGTGAATTCTCCCAAACATTTAAAGAAGAATTAATACCAATTATTCTCAAACTCTTACAAAAATCAGAAGAGAAAGGAACACTTCCAAATTCATTTTATGAGACCAAAATTATCCTTATACCAAGACTAGTTAGGGACACTGCAAGGAAAATAAAAGTATAGGCCAGTATCCCTGATGAACATAGACACAAATTCCTCAATGAAATATTGTCAAACCAAATGCAACAATATATTAGAAGGATCATACACCATGATTAAGTGGGATGTATTCCAGGGATGCAAAGAAAGTTCAACATCCACAAATCAATTAATGTGATACACCACATTAACAAAATGAAGGCCAAAAATCATACAGTCATCTCAATAGATGTAAAAAAAAAGCATTTTACAAAATTCAATGCCAATTCATGATAAACACTTTCAACAAAGTGATTATAGAGGGAACATACTTCAACATAACAAAGGCAATGTATGACAAGGCCATAGCTAACATCATACTCAATGATGAGAAGCTGAAAACTTTTCTTCTAAAATCAGGAACAAGACAATGATACCTGCTCTTGCCACTTTTACTCTCCTTTACTTCAAATTGATGGCTTTTATTTCTTTTCCTTGTCCAACTAGGACTTCCAGTACTGGGTCACTGCTTGCACATGACATGATCTTAAATACAGAAAACACTAAAGACTCCATCAAAAAACTGTTAGAACTAACAAATGATTTAAGTCAATTTGCAGGATACAAAATCAACAAAAATCAGTTGTGCTCCTATACACCAACAAGTAACTATTAGAAAGAGAAATTAAGAAAATAATCTCACTTACAATAGCTTCATAATAAATAAAACACTTAGGAATAAATTTAACCAAGGAGGAGAAGGACCTGTACGCTGAAAACTATAAGACATTAATGAACTAAATAGAAGATGACACAAATAAATGAAAAGATATCCAATGTTCATGGATGGGAGCAATTAATACTGTTAAAATGTTCATATAACCCAAAGCAATCTACAGATTCAAGGCAATCCTCATCAAATTCCAATATCATTTTCACAGAAATAGGAAAAGCAATCCTAAAATTTGTATGGAACCACCACCACCACCAACAACAAATCCTGAAAGCCAAAGTAATCTTCAGAAAAAATAACAAAGTTGGAGGCATCAAACTTGCTGCATTCAAACTATATTACAATGCCATAGTAATCAAAACACTGTGGTACTGGCATAAAAACAAACATAGATCAATGGAACAGAATATAGAGCCCAGAAATAAACTCATACATATACGGTCAATTAATTTATGACAAAGGAGCCAAGAATACACAATGGGGAAGGACTGTCTCTTCAATAAATGATGATGGGAAAACTGGACAGTCAGATGAAAAAGAATGGAAATGGGCATCATTCTATACCATACACAAAAATCAACTTAAAGTGGTTTAAAGACTTGAATGTAAGACCTGAAATAGTAAAACTCCTAAAAGAAAACATAGAGGGTAAGCTCCTTGACATTGGTCTTGGCAATGATTTTTTGGATTTGGTACCAGAAGCAAAAGCAACAAAAAACAAAAATAAACAAGTGGGACTACATCAAACTAAAAAGCTTCTACACAGCAAAAGAAACCTTTGACAAATGAAAAGACAACTATTGGGATGGGAGGCAATATTTGTAAGTCACATATCCATTAAGTGGTTAATATCCAAGATTTACAAGGAACTCATACATCTCAGTAATAAAACAAAAACGAATAACCCAATTTGGTTAGACCCAATAGGATCTAAATAGACATTTTTCTAAAGAAGACAAACAAGTGACAAACAGGCACATGACAAGGTTCTCAACATCACTAATCATAAAGGAATTACAAATCAAAACCACAATGAGATAGCACCTCACATCTGTTAGGACATCTATTATCAAAAAGATGAGATAAATGCTAGCAAGAATGTGGAGAAAGGGAAAACCTTGTATATTGCTGGTGGGAACATAAACGCATACAGTCACTATAGAAAATAGTATGGAGGTTCCTTAAGAAATGAAAAATAGCACTGTCATATGATCCAACAATCTCACTTCTTGGTATATATCTAAAGGAAATGAAATCATTACCTGGAAGAGATATACATACTCCCATGTTCACAGCAGAATTATTCACAATATCCAAGGCATGGAAACAACCTAAGTGTCACTTGACAGATGAATAGATAAAGAAAATATAAGATACAGGTAGGTAGGTAGGTAGGCAGGCAAGTAAATAGATATAGATATAGACACATAGATATTCAGCCTTAAAAAAGAAGGAAATCCTGTCATTTGCAACAATATGGATGAATCTAGAAGGCATTATGCTAAGTGAAAAAATAAGCCAGAATGAAAAAGAAAAACACTGTGTGGTATCACTTACATTTGGAATATTAAAGAAATGCTGAACTCATAGAAACATTAAGAAACTGTAGAAAAGTGGTTGCCAGGGGATGGAGGTGGAAGAAATAGGAGACAGTGGCAAAAAGGTACAAACTTTCACTTATAAGATAAATAAGATCTGAGGATCAACTGTATCAGTATAACATGGTGACTATAGTTGGTAACACTGTATTGTATAAATGAAATTTGCTAAGATAGTAGAACTTGAATATTCTCACCAAATAAAAGGAAAAAAACGTGAGGTGATGGCTATCTTAATTAACTCAATGGGGGAGGGGAAATCCTTTCACAATGTAGACGTATATCAAATCATCACATTGTACACTTTAAATATCCCACAATTTTGCCAATTATACCTCAATAAAGCTTGAACAAAATCCTGATAAAAAGGATTAATGGTAATTGCCTCAGGCAAGCAAACAAAGACCTACACAAAAAGCACTTTTCCATGGTTAGTAATTGGCAATAGCTTCAGACTCTCAAAAACTATCCTAGGATATTTAATAACAAATATATCTGTGTTTGAAAACTGAAAACCTCTTACATAAAGTAATTATTTTGTAATATAATAGGTTTCAAAGAGGAACAAAGATATTTTATGACACTATCAAATATGAATGAAAATATTTATATTTCATTTTAGAAGACTATTAAAAAATTTACTCAGCACTGTTAACACCATTCAGAGAACAACTTCCAGTCCTCTAACAAATTCTCACAAATCTCTTTTTAGGTGGTTAAAATGTTTTTCATAAGTTAGAAATTCAGTCAATGTTCAGTCTCATACCTTATAACAAACCTCTGTATGCCCTATGACCAAAGAGTGAATCTTACTTTCTGAGTGATTCATTGATTAACTGCAAATTTGCATTTCTAAAAGTAGAAATTTGATGAAAGTTCAAGATACAAGGAAATTATAAACATTGCCACAGCTGGAATCTATTTAAGTGAAGGGAAAAATTTCATGAAACTGTAAGTTTATATTGTTTATGATTGAAAAAAATATAAAAGAAGGGGTGCATTGGGAATACTGCTGCAGTAGGTATCTGTGTGAGATACAAAAATTATGAAAACACAAGTCCTGTCCCATAGGGGCATACAATCTAGATGGAACATGTACACATATAATCAAGACAGTATGTTAAATGACTCATTGGAGTAGTAATGACAGTAAAAACAACAGCTCTATGAAGGCCCAGAATTTGGTATTTATATTCAAGTAAAGTTATTTTCTGGCTTTAAACGAGTTTACAATTCTTTTGTAGAGTAGAAAAGTCATAGGTTTTGCAGTCAGAGCTCAATGGTCAAATTCTAGCTGCCCAAATGGGCAGTGAAGGAAAATGGCTTAAACACTGCAAGCTTGTGTTTCATTGTCTTCAGAATGGAGATGATAAAATCTAATCCATATCGTTGTAATGAGAAATAATTGAGCACCAAATGACAGCAGATTACTTGTCATATAGTTTACATTCAATGGGTATTAGTTCCCTTTCCATTTCACTAGCAGTTTTTAAACACAGCGTATTTCCATATTTAACCCAATTATCTAGTCTCAATCACCTGCTAGTTCTGTGGCTGTAGGGAAAGTATTTAAACTGTCTGATCCTCAGTTTCCTCTTTTATAAAATGGGAATCAAAGTGGTACCTTCCCACAGGTATCACAAAAACATATCAACTGGCCTTTCAAATATCCTAATTTTATTTGAACTCTGTCTATTGGGATTTTTAAAGATTTATTTAAAGATTATTTCGGTATTTATAATTTCTGTATCTCCTATTGATTAGCTTTCCTTTTTCATTTATTATTCCTCATTAATTCTGGTTCAATTTATATAAATGAGGGGGATATAATAAAATAAAATTTAAAAAACCCAGCAACTTGTTGAAGGGGTTTCAGTTTTTCAAAAGTTCTGAATTACTGAAGAGTATAACCAGAGAAAGAACCAGGTAAAAGCAAAAACAAGGGGGATCTTCTCTTCTGGACTTAGTACAGGGGGATTTGTATTACTAGCACGAGAATAGCAAATTAAAGGAAAAAGAAAACTTTCCAATATCTCCACTAACAAAGCAAGAATTAAATTAAAGAGATATTGGTGGATATAACTTTCTTAAATGAAGAGCATTCTTAATCAGCTTGCTTTAAAGTCTGCAGCTCCCTCTCCACGGAAGGGTAAAAGTCAGGCTTACAGATATATATCTCAATGGAAAAATTAACAATTATTGTATGCTGTGAAATTAACTTCTCTATGTCACTTTGCAAACTCTCACTCCCACCCCATTCAGTCTCTATAAACTTACATTCTTTTTTTTCTTAAGTAAATTGAAAATATAACCAATGTGTTAAAATGCCAAAAGATTTATTATTACAAATATATAAGCACAATGTGTATTTCAAGATCTACTGCATAACAAGCACTTTATATACCCTCCAATAAAGTTGCAGAGCAACCATATTATGCCACAGATAAACAGCAAAAACAGGAACAAAAATTACTAATCTTAAGAGAACTAACTAGGACAAATGAGAAGACACCGCCAAGAGAAAAATTTCAGATTAATAACAGGACAGTTCGTCAGAGAGCACAGTCCAAAGATGGGCTATATTCAAGAACAGCGAGGAGGCCACTTTCTAGGGATATTATAGATGCAAGTCAATTACCCACTGGCCAGCAAAGCAGTAGAAAGAAATTCAAGTCATCCCTGAGAGGTGGAAAAGTCCCTCGGTTCATGGGATTCTGTAATGTTAAGTACAAATAATAGAGTTAACCGCCTTTTGAAATGGATACCCAATTACAAAATACACATTCAAAAGAAACCACAGTAAGAAATAGCCTGAGGAATAAACCATGTGAATATAAGTACGCAATATCGTGATCACTTTCAGAAAAGGAATATGGGAAAATTAATTCAGAGTTTAAGTTTCCTCTTAGTTACTGATCAGTTTAGAACATTCTAAACAAAATATCTAGGTAATCAGATCCAAAGTAACAGTAAATTATTATTCAGTATTGAACTGGTTTTAATTGGGTATCACAAACAAGCATTTCACTTAAAGTAATATTGTATGATATCTAATGTTCAAAGGAAAAGTAGCCCAGAACAAACAGAAGGGAATAAATTATTTATCACTATTGTTTTTGATAACTTTTTTTTTTACTATTAACAACATGATTGCAAAAATCCATGCTATAACATAACCTCCCAGCCCCATCAGGCCCCCTCCCCATCCCAAGGCAGTCCCAGGTCCTTAAAAGCCCAGGGTCATTATCTACTCCAAGATAACTCCATTTTACCACGGAACAAAGATAGCTGAAAAAGCTCTTGCGAGCAGAGAAAATAACTCTTCTATCGATCCCCCTCCATCAAATAATGCTCCAATCTTCCCTTCTAATTATAGCATTTCAGTCACCACAAAACTCCTTGCCCCTAATTATTTGTAGCCATTTTCCTCTAGAGAGTTTTATTTGTGTTTTGTTATTTGGCAGTATTGTCACAGTGATAATGAGGAGGGGCCACTTGTCATTGTAAATGGTGCAGCACTCTGATTAATGTGCCTTTGTGAAGTGTACTGTAGCGCTCTGATCCTGGAGCAATGTACCCATGACTTGTTTTTACTTACTTATTTGCTTGCTTACTGACTTACTTATTTCATCTTGGGGACCTCAGGCAGACCAGTATAGTACTGGGTAAACCAGGGACAATATAGATTTCAGAAGAATATTATAAACCCAAGTAAATAAATATAAAACTTGAAATCATGGGTAAATATTAGGAAACAATTTCTTCATTTTAGAAAAAGCTTTGCAAATAACACTCAATTCCAACTGCTTTTTCATAGTTCTACTTCTGTATAGCAAATGTTATTAAATGTTATTACAGTTGTCATTTGGGGCCTGTGAATTGGTCGACTGAAGGAGGTATTTGGCAGTGGAGAGTACACAGGGGTAATTAAGTTATAGGGCTAGCCAACTGTGGTGGGCATTGGCCATACACAGGGCTGCACACTGTCTTTTGAAAAGCCCTTTGGTGCTTGAACAAATTTTCAAAATATGAGTTTCTCCATTCTCATTCAAAGGTCAAACTGATATTCCCAAATTCCCTTAAATTGAGATGGAGGTATGTGATTGAGGCTCCAGAAATCAATTGCAGAAATTGAGACACTTGCATTTTGATGGGAATAATGTGAGGAAGAAGCTCTTAATTCTGTTGGAGGTTTGGGGGTTTTGCAGTGGCCTATGACTATTCCTGGTAACAGCATCAGGGACAATAATGACCCAAATGATGCAAGGTCAATTCTTGGCCCAGACTTCACCTCATTGGGATGGTAGTCATTCCTCCATCTTACTGCACAAGTAGCTACAGGGCTAATGCTCTTATGACATGCTTGTAAGCTTATCTCCTGAAGACTTAGCTTCAAGCCTGGTTCTCCAGGATGACCACCAATTCTCTGAGTTACCAAATGCCTTATAATTAATACCTTTGTTATTTAAAGTCTGTATCCGTTGGTTGCAATTAAGAGCAATAACTAATACTGATTGGCTGCAAGATTGAGTGGCAGGGAGAAAAAAATATGAAGGTAGACTCAAGAATCTAAAGCTCAGATAACTACACATGATTGACCTGCTGAGGAAAGGTGTCCAATCTGCTCCAAAGGATGCAGCAACAGAAGTTCTAGGGAGCTTATGGTACCCCAGATTAAGTCAGAGACTGATGTGGGTTTGGATCTCAGCTCTTGTACTTTTTCAAGTTTTTAAACTGTAATATGTAATATTATTGTAAGAATTGGATATAATCTATGTAAAGTGCTTAGCACAGTTGTCAGTATAGGTTGTCTTTATACAGACAAGAAAGGGACAATAGCTGAGTATTCTGGGTGAATCACCTGATTTGTGGACATAGCCCCGGATAGAGGCAGGTGTAAATGCTAAATTGGGTACCTGGGATCTTAACCAAATAAAATGGGTTTTAGGCCCTGGTTCTAGATGTGGTCTGAAAATATGACAAACTTAGGTAAGAAGGCAAACCCAGGAGAAGTCAGCAAATATGGTGTCTGAATGGTTGCTTCCTGGACCTGGGGGTGCCAAGACACTAATCTCAGAGACAATGATCTCAAGGCGTAGAGCAGCAAATCTAAACCAGTGGTGTTAGACTTCTCTTCCCTGTCCAGTCTGCGTAAGAGTTGCCTGAAGAACAGGTTTGAACTCAGCCTGCAGGTGAGGGCTACTTTAACCATAGGTGAGTGGACCACAAATGTCAGAACTCTCTACTTCTCTCATGTTAATTTACATACACACACACATACACACACACCACAAACCTTCTATCATAGACCTGGAACCTATAAGAAAGTTGGTTCTCAATAAATATTTCTAGGATTGGATTAAACATATAAATTGAACGCTTTTGAGAAGCTGCTAGAACATGGTTTTCTTGTTATTCTGAACTCCAGAAAAATGTTCAAGGTCGATAAAGCAGTAACAATTCCTGGTGGTTTAATTGCCTGGCATTGTGCAATGATTTGCTCAGTTATATCCAGACACTTCTGTACATTAAATGGACAAATGACTGGGTAAAATAACCGGCTTTATAAAGTGATGTTCATGGCAATCTAGCTGCAAACAGCCTGAGAGGAATGGATGGCAGTGGGACATTCAATGAGTTCTTGCAAGGTGAACTGAAATGAAGCAATGGTAAACAGAGGATGCAGGAAAAAAAGCATGCAAGACAATTTCAAGCGCAGTCATACCTTCAAACAACAAACCTGGTCTCAGGAAAAGTCACAGCATTTCACAAGATGGCCTGGCACAAAGATACCAAATTGTAAGATCTTTACTCAAAGGGGATGGGATGAATTGGGAGATTGGGATCGACATATATAGACACTGATACTATGTATAAAATAGATAACTAATTAAAAACTACTGTATAGCACAGGGAACTCTACTCAATGCTCTGTGGTGACCAAAATGGGAAGGAAATCCAAAAAAGAGGGGATATATGTACACGTATAGTTGATTCATTTTGTTGTACAGTAGAAACTAACACAACATTGTAAGCAACTATACTCCAACAATGTTTTTTTTTTTTAAAGTGATTTTGTCAACAGAGCCTAAGAGGCAAAGCTGCAGACACTAACACTCTGCAGAGAAGCTAGAGTTGCCAAATCCAATGAAAGCTAAGCAACACAAATGATTAGAAGACTAAAATATTCAGATGCAGTTTATGCATACTTTATATTTTCTTCTCAGAAAATAGACAATAGGAGCCTATGCCCTTGCCTGGATTAGAACCAAGATCAGCCTATAGGTAAAAAGTAGTTTTAGAGAAAATATGAAGGATGTGTTAGATTAAAACTAAATAGGACAGATGGATGAAGATGTGGCACATATATACAATGGAATATTACTCAGCCCTAAAAATAAACGAGGGCCTCCCTGGTGGCGTAGCGGTTGAGAGTCCATCTGCCGATGCAGGGGACACGGGTTCGTGCCCCTGTCCGGGAGGATCCCACATGCCGCGGAACGGCTGGGCCCGTGAGCCATGGCCGCTGAGCCTGCGCGTCCGGAGCCTGTGCTCCGCAACAGAAGAGGCCACAACAGTGAGAGGCCTGCATACCGAAAAAATAAAAAAAATAAAAAAATAAACGAAATTGAGTTATTTGTGGTGAGGTGGATGGACCTAGAGACTGTCATACAGAGTGAAGTAAGTCAGAAAGAGGAAAATAAATACCATATGGTAACACATATATGTGGAGTCTACAAAAAAATGGTTCTGAAGAACCTAGGGACAGGACAGGAATAAAGATGCACACATAGAGAATGGACTTGAGGACACAGGGAGCGGGAAGTGTAAGCTGGGATGAAGTGAAAGAGTGGCATGGACATATATACACTACCAAACGTAAGGTAGATAACTAGTGGGAAGCAGCCACATAGCACCGGGAGAGCAGCTCGGTGCTTTGTGACCACCTAGAGGGGTGGGAGAGGGAGGATGGGAGGGAGACGCAAGAGGGAGGAGATATGGGTATATATGTATACGTATAGCTGATTCACTTTGTTATAAAGCAGAAACTAACACACCATTGTAAAGCAATTACATTCTAATAAAGATGTTAAAAAAAAAGAAAAAACTAAATAGGAAGAGATTCTAACTAATCAACAGGGGACAGGGTTATTCACCTTAGAGAGGATAGATTGGGCAGGCTCCTCTGAAGCCTGGAATCACAGATGAAGCAGTAACAGATAGAAAATAAGGTCATCAGTGGTTAAGGGATGGAGAGACCTTAACACAGTAAGGGTTAGAGATACCAGAGATTTCGTATGGATGGGGTGGCACCGAAGGGCCAAGAACAGAATCTGCACAAGAAAGATGCAAAAATGGAAAAGCAACAGGAAGGACAGCAAAGCAAAGAGGTCAAGAGTTTAGAGTTCTTAATAATAACAAGATGGAGGGGTTAAAAAATACTACAGTAGTAAACATGCTTATTATAAATATTTCATAAATATCAACTCTGTATTATCAGAATTTCTATTTGTATATACTCATGTACTCCGACATGTTTACTCTTGAGCTTTGGACTGTATTACTTTTCAAGTCTCCAATAAAATCAATATTTTGGCATAAAAATTCCAGGCCTGAAAGAAACATTAGAAACTTTCATTTATCAATTTCCCCTACAATTAAAATAATTATTCATTCATTCATGCAGTACATATTTATTAACTCTCTACTATAAATATAAATACACTCTCATGATAAACAGTAACCATTTATAATACAAAAATCAACATGAAGAAATAAAATTATATTTAAACAAAAGTTAGCTTGTCAGTCAGTCATTAACACCAGTAGTAGAAGCACCTGAGGTTTACAATCATCTGAATTTGGCAAATCTAGTCATATACTGGATGTCAACTTGCTTCAATACTAATTTATATAATTTTAAAAATTAAGCAATGCAGCATTCTTTCCTCATTATTACTGGTATTGCATTATTTTATTCCTTATTATTATTGCAATATTTTATTTATTATTATTACTCACCGAATAAGTACCACAGAGGAAGATAAAATCAAGCATTTGTCCTTAACAAATTTCAGTTCAGGGTGGAAACATCCAAGCAGGCAAACCACTGCATTCAGAGTAATTTTGGATACATGAAATAACAGAAATTCATAGAAGGTACAATGGTGGTCCCAAATAAGGAGAAATTAATGCAGGTTGGAGGGTTGAAGAAGGCTTCATAGAGGGGAAGAACAGGTAGAGGTATAAAGTAGTAACAGGCAATCTGGAAGACTGCCATCCAGTTCATGATACCTGAACTGTCCCATGGCAGGCCTTGGAGTTATAGTTATTAGGTAATGTCCCCATTAGCCTCTGTAAAGATCCCCAAGAGTAGGATGGAGTCTTTCTGGTTCACTGATATTTAACACCGGCATCTAGCACAGGGCCTGGCTTATTGTCAGTGCTCAATTTCCATTACTGGATAAGTGAAGGAATGTGCTTCCATATTCTAGAATATGGAAGCAGAAAGAAGAACAGGGCTGAAACAAGTGGGGTTGGAGAGGGACAGACTGGAGAGTGTTTTAAAAGACAGTATTGGTCATATTGAAAAAGAGTAGACTTTACTTCAAAGGTGATATTTCAACCAATTAAATTCATTAATTACTTAGAGAAGACATGAAAAGACCCATGGATCCAAAAGATACTATTGTGGTAAATATAAAGTGTTATGGATTGAACGGGAAGAGACCGTTTAGTAAATACAACAGAATTTTGTTTAACTTCTATGATGATGCTTTTCCAAACTGCCTTTTTGAGAAGAGGCTAATATTTCCTAATGCAAAGCACATGAGTACCATTGATCTAACAGGCTCTGGGAGCATCTTCCTAAGTAACATTAAACAGGAAGCTCTAGTTGGTAGCTGTACCTAGCCCGGTACACACCAAGACTATATACTCTTTGCCTCCCAAATAATTTTAATAGTAAATATAACAAGGCAAGTGTTATGCTGGTCAAACTACAATCTGGTTGCTGCCATAATCTTACACATTTCCCAGTTTAGTCATTTATTCACTTAGGTCACTGCCTGGCCCCTGAAAGTATTTAAGTGTGTTATCCTAATTTACTTACAATACTCTTTTTTAAAACAAGATAGAAAGAGAAAATTGTAGAATTTAAAAGTATGGTAACAGAGTATTTCTTTTGAAAAACAATATAGTTTTCTTTTATGTAATAAGACACATTTTTTTCTTGATTAACTGTCAGAATCACAAGCATTTCTTAATAGTTTAATTTGTATTACACTTAATCATATTCTCCTCTGTGAGATCATGGGTTGCAATTGTTATGAAATATAAACCAAAGAAGAAGTAAGTTCCTTTTCAAATTTCCCTCCCACTGTGGCAAATGCCTTTATTATAAAAATGAAATTCTTATTACACAAGATCACATTATTAATGATAGATAAACATTTTAAGAAGTACTATTTGTTTTAATGTGAAATTAGACACACTGGGGATTTTTTCTAAGCACGATCAGTAAACCAATTGCCGTACCTCAGGGCCTTATCTTAAAATTTTTATATAAGTTGTTTTTGTCTTATTTTTAATTGTGAAAACATATCCGATTGTGGTTAGTCATCTATTCGTATGCAGCTTTTTTAGAGAGGGAGAATTAAGAAAAGAAAAATAATTACTTTAAATCAGAGTAGAATTAGTTAACTCATTTCTTCCTTTCAATTATAAAATATAAGACTGCTTATTCTGTTTGGCCTTCCAGTATTTCAATTTTGTATTATTTACATGATTCTTTGCTGAGATAGGTAGAAAGGGATCAATGTTAGGATTAATAAATGTATGTACTTTACTTGCTTTTAAAAGTGCAAGGAGGATGTATCTGATATTCCGAGTAAGCAGAGCAATGCTTATCTGCATTGCTGAAGGTCTGCAAAAGTCCCATAAATTGTAAAAAACTGACAGAACTAATATTTCATACCACTGTGAATAAAACTTGCTAACAGTATAAAGCTATCAACAGTAAATATTCTTTGTACCTTTCTGCGAGAGGATTTTCCCATGAATTTTCATTAAGAGGTAACCTACAGAACTAAATCTTTAAAATACACCACTTTGATAGATATTATTCTTTAATGCCAGTACACACAACTGTCAATTTCTGATCCACTTTGAATGTAGAATGATTTAATTCTTTACTTCTATGATGAATACCAAATGATCAATGGTTAAGCATTTTATATCACTTTTTAGATTTTCTTTGCATTTGAGAGATTTGCATACTTCCATTGTGACTCTTGTTTCAGATTCGGAACAGTAGAAAAAGCTGGAGGCCTTACTGGGATTCTGCTTATCTGATATACATTATATATAGTGATTACAGCTAGGACAAAACACCAGCTTCAACAGACTTTCCCATCCAGATCATTTCTTTTTTCTGTAATATATTGATATAACAAAGGAAACCAAAGCAAAGCACAACTTGACTAAACAAAATACTACTCAGGCATGCAGAAGTGACATGAGATGAATCTGCATTACCTTGGCTGGCTGGGTCCCACTGTAGCACATCAAGGATTAATGGGCATATGAAGCTTAGGTCAAATGTCTATTTATTCAGTAAGCAATTATGGAAACCCTTGACTTATCCATCACCATTTGGAAATAAACATCTACTTCACTGATTTCTTTAGATAATGGAAACTCACGCCTTAAACACCAAAGCTTTTGGGTTAATTTTCATCTTCTGTGAAATGTATTAGATATTTCTCTGTTATGTCTGTGCTGATGCCTTCACAGTGATTAATGTGTGTAGGCCTGGTTGCTCTCATTCTAAATGACTTGTGATGACTATGCTTTTTGAGTTTTATAGATATGTATTTTTAAACTGTTCTGTACCTTCACTTACTGTCAAGGTATTGTTAACAATTTTTGCTACTGTGAATTTAACTGACTTTATAATGGGTTTTTTTTTCTTTTAAAAATTTTCTAAGCAATGGTTTCCTGAGTAACAGTTTGGTTCTCCTCTAAAGTAAAGTAGATCAATTTTAGTGTAAGTGTGTGTGTATGTGTGTGTGTGTGTGTGTGTGTGTCTGTGTGTACACATTTGTATTGCATTTAACTTGTCAGTGCAGTTTGATTAAAATATTTTTTTCTTATCTCTATAATGACAATGATAATAATAGCATTTACTCTTTACCATGTGCCATGCTCTGTGTTAATCAATTTACATATGTAACCTAATTAAATCCCCATTACAATTCTGTAAGTTATGACCTCTTATTGCCTACTAAAGTCTACACATGGCAAAACTGAGGAAAAAGATGTTAAGTGAATTTTCCAGTTTCCCACTGAAGGTAGTGTTAAGAGATGGAGCTCAATAACCCAAGGCTGTCTGATTCCAAACACTCTCCCTTCTACAACTTCCAAATGATTGATATTTATTATTACTGAATAGTGAATTGAATAGTGACTTCATGATGAGTGAAGCATATCTAAACAATGGTTTTCCTTACTACAGGTCCACACTGACATAACATGATTATAGGTATATCAATGCAAAACTGATTTTTATTATAGACAAGCAGCGTTTTTTTAACTTTTTATTTTAGATTGGAGTATAGTTGATTAACAACGTTGTATTAGTTTCAGGTGTACAACAAAGTGATGCAGTTTACAAAACAAGCAGCAGTTTAAAAAAGGAAATATTAAGCACTAACTATGTGCCAGGTGTTAAGGAACTGCGTATCTACTAACCTCATTTATATCTCAAGCAACAATTATCTCAAATTTAGAGCCAAGGAAACTGCATTCAAAGAGCTAGAATTGGAACTCAGAATTTCTACATGCTAACCTCCATGTTTAACCAAGTTCAGAGGAAGGTTAACATGATTATGTAATAATAAGGATCATGCCACATAAATATACTTGAAAAAATGGTAATGTTTAGTCCAGAAAAGGCAAGGCTTAACAGAGACATGATACCTGTCTCATAAAGTGAAGGCACGATTTCACGGAGAAGCATCAGATTTGCGTTAGGTCTTCCTGCTAGCAGGACTACAAAGAGCCAAAAGTAAATTTCCGCTGAGTGTTTCGTTGTCATTTCCCTGTGCTGACGGAGGAGCTGTTTTCTAGTCCATCTAGGTTACCGTCTTTCAGTGGTTCCAATGTACGGAGTAGACCAAGTTACAATTTTGTTCACATGGGCAAATGGTAAATCACAAGCCTTGGTACCAAGACTGACCCCAGGTCCCCCCTCAGCGCTGGGTTAAGCCCACCTTCAGTTCATGTCTGACCCAGTCTGAGTTTTGGCGCTCTTTTGGTATGTGGCAGTCTTTGGCTCTTATGATCTTTGAGGATATCTCTTAATTATTTGTGAGCTCATCTATGCCTGCAAAAAATTTATTTTATTTAGAATGCCTAGGCTCTTATTTTGTGATTTCAGGTTACTAATTTTGACATATTTCCAGAAGCATCAAAATGACATTCCTTGGAAAACCATGATGTTCTATAAGAGCACTAAGTATCATCATTATTTCTATTAGTGAGATTCTAAATTATTATCACTGGAAGTTTACCTGAAGATATAGATAACTAGCAGGGAGACAATATGTTAGTTAGCATTGGACTTCTGTTTTCAGGGTGATATTATACAGAATCCCAGAGTATAAAACAGATCAGAGAGGGCTGGCTGATTTGAAAGTCTGGCAGCAGCTGCACACTGTGTCATCTCCACTCAAAGTTTACATTAGTGTGCTTGTTTTAGTAGAAATCTTATATGTTTCCCCAGAGAATTAGCTGGGTTAATATTGCTAATAACACTCAATCAGTTCCAAGATGTTTTATTCATTTCAGCACCACAGCTAATTTCAGCCTTTTAGATTTATTAAAATATACCTCCTGATTAATTGATCTTAACATCTTTAGTTCTTTTTGGATAATTCCTATTCTACATGCTTCCAAGTTCCTAGTACAGTTAGATTCATTTCTTTCTATCACTTAGGAAATCAGTACTATATTTTAAAGCACAAGTGTCAGCACTGTGGTCCCACTCTGTGACTAACACTCATCTCTATTTAACTTCCCTCACCTCTAGAATGGGATAGTGCATAAACTTCCCATTTTACAGAATTATTAAGAATATGAGTGTTGTAAAAATATTCTATAAAGTTTTATAAAAGTTGGAGCAATGTAAGGTATCTTTTATTCTCTAAAAAGAATTTATATTAAAAACAACAACAAAGACAAATATTTCATATCAAAACACTTTAAGCTATCCCTAATTTCTTGGTGCACTCATTTACCACTTTGGCTAATGCATAGTTTCACTTTTTCCTTTGAGTTGATTTGAGCTGTAAAAATTGTCCAATGGATAGAATATGCTATGGCACACAGCATGATGCTGGAAATTATCAAGCACCTAGTGAATGTGAGCCCCTGTTTATATTATCTTCCCTTAGAGAAAAAGTTGATGGTTAAACAGAGAGAGAGAGAGAAAGAGAGAGAAAAGAAAAAAACTCTACACACTTAAAAGGTGAGTTGAGTATCTTTTACCAGCTTTTACAAGGTGTATTGCATGCCTATTTACAAAAGTAAGGAAACTGTCAATTTGATGAAGTACAACTCACAACTCATTAGTGTGGAACACAGAAGTATTCCACATCAAAAATGACTGCTGAAATATTCACAATTACCAGCTGCTCAGAAACCATTTTATATGGATAAAAAACATGTCACATTTAATTTATCAGATGCTTTCTACTGTCATACTTTTCTTTCGTTTAATGTACTGAAAAGTTATAAAAACAACTTTAGTCTCGCTGTAGCCATGTATAAACATTAAGAATAACACAAATCCATTATCTACCATGATATAATTGTATCTACATGAGTGAATAATCTTCTACAGCTTCTTTGCACTCAATTCTGAATTAAGTATTCCTTTAAAGATATCTGAATACACAACACTCAGTATCTCTGTTAGAAAACTACCATTTCAATAAAAAGAAAAAAAAAAACACATTCATTCCTGAAGCTGTATTCCTTGAATGAGCTGACATGATTAGCTCCATTTCTATAGTTACTAAAATGGGAAACATCATCAGAAAAACAATGCTGTAGTAATTTTCTAACAATATTGAAATGAATCAAATGTGAAAATAGAACAGTAATAATCTAGCTTTCCACTGTGTGTAATTCTGTGATGTAGGCTTCACGTAAAAATGTAATAATCAAATTAACCCTTTGCAAATTTCATCAGACACAGCCAACTGCTATGACCTACTAACTCTACCTTGAAAAGCCCAAGAATAAGCAGACTAAAACAACCGTATATACACTCACTCACACACACACACACACACACACACAGTGTAATTATCCCCAAATAAATACAAATGAACAAGCTAACAATAATCCATGTGTAGGTTTCAGTCTTGCATTTAATCCAATGTAAATAGTGTAGTGTTCAGACTAGTGTCTGCGGAGGGCCTTGTTCTCTTAGGCTCTCAGTGAGCATCATTTCTGCTCCACAGCACTGCATGCCATCACCTCAGTCATGTTATGGACTCCGAATGGGTGGCCCTCACTTTCTGCATTCAGTATCAGCTGCAGCTATGGTTATGGCTCTATTTAAACTGTCATCAGAAGCTGTTTAAAACCATGAAAAAGAAATAAGGCCTGCTTCTTTAGAGTTTGTCATCTAAAGAAATTTGAAAATTCCCTAATAATTAAAGATTTGTCTTATTTTTAAATAATTCCCTAACCACTCTAAAAGTATCTATTAGAACACTTAGCTCTTTATATACTTTAAAAATATCCTAACCTGTCCCTAAAGTATATAGAAAGCTATAATGAAGCTCTTCCCTGATATGAAATAAAATATTGCTATCTATCCTTCCTATAAATTTATTCATACTTGTTGCAAAAAGGATTTTTCTAATGCCAGGCTATAATTGAAGGAAAATGTGAGGAAATTCACTGAAAGAAAAAAAGAAGGGAAGGAAAATAAAGCCTGGGTTTTATCTATAGACAAAATATATGGACCTTGGAGTTTTGCACATTTTCTAGACGTGAACAACCATACTAGCTCCAGTGGATATAGCGGTCATCACAAATGAAAAACATTCAACTGTAGTGTCCAAAACATTAAAAAAAAAAATTAGCTACTGAGAAGAAGTACAGCTGTTCCTAGAACTGAAAACTGAGGGAAAATTCTCCTGTAATCTATGTAGAGAAGTTGATAATAATAGAGTAGTATAACCAAACAACCTCTAAAAAATACAGATTTCCCAGGATGGTCTTACACTGTCACTTAGATGAATACAGTATAGTTTTTTCATGTTTAAATCAGTTCCATAGTGAGGAACATCCTTCAAATGTTGACCACTATTCTGGAATAGCACACCTGAATGCCACTCATTCTAGTCTTTAATATTCATTAATTTATTTATTGAGCAAATGTTCCAGGAGAATCCACTACTTGACCAATTGCTCCTGGCTTGGAGAAACACCAGTAAAGAAGATAAACAAGATCTCAGTTTTCCAGTGGCTTATATTCTAGTTGAGAGGGGCAAAAAGAGAGGTGGCAGCAGTGTACATAGAGAGGAAATAGATAATAAAAGAGTAAAGAAATAATTGAACCTAATAGTTCTAGATCTGTGCTACAGAATAAGATAGCCACTAACTACAGCTGGCCCTTGAACACTTGAAATATGGCTAGTATGACTGAGAAACGGAACTTTTAATTTCCTTTGGTTTTAACAAATTTAAATTTAAAAAGTTTTATGTGGCTAGCGGTTACCACACTACCAGCACAGTTCTAGACAGCGTCAAGTGCTATGAAAAAAGAAAACATGGGGAAGGGTGATATATGGCAAGGAGATTATATTTGAGCCTAATTCTGAATAACATGAAGAAGCAGCTATTCAAATACCTGGGACATGATGATCCAGAAAAAGGGAAGAATAAATACAAAGGCCATGAAGCAGAGTGCATGATTAAAGAGACAAATGAGTATGAGAGTTTGAAACAAGGCCCATGTGACCAAAAGCTTAACATCAAAGGCAAAGGTGGGAGGATGAAGCTAAAAAAGGACAAGTCACCTTTACATATTTGTAATATTGGATTTTGCAGTAAATCTAAGAGGTTGACTCTAAGAAAACATGAATAAGCTGAGTTCTATACTGATTTCGTACTCCTTAGCCAATAACATATTCCTGGTCCAAAGAAACAGAGCCAAGTAAAATTTGGAATGCATCATAAATAATGTTGTTCTTTTTGGCTTTCTCAACTAGTGAAATAAATTTGATTAGAGATAGAAAAAGCATGTTTTGAGCCTATCTTCTTATAAGAAATAATATCTTTTCTATGTTCTTAAGCTCAGTCTACAATTTTGAGGGCAAGAACTGTTGACTCCTTTTTAAAAGTGAAAAAAAATCAATCTGAATCTAACCAAAGAGGACCACACTAGTAAAGTTAATAAAGTTAAACACTGGGAAGGACAGGAATTTACATGATTGAGTGGCACTTGGAGTGCTCTAGAGACAGGACATTTTCATAGGATGCTTTATTATCAACTGTGCTATATGGAGGGGCAATCAGATGCCAGCTTGTAGTCTACAGACTTCAAGGCAGTTGACTTTGGAATGTAAACTAGAGGAAAACATCATTTTTCCTTAGTCAACCAGAATCTGAGAATCCATAGCCCCACTCACTAAATACATACCTCAGGTGATTATGGCAGCACCTCATGACCAAAACTATGGGTTCACCTCTATCTTCCCAAAATGATGTATTATGTCTCAATGTATCAAGACAATGTCATGTTTATGGTAAACTTTTCTTTTAACATGACCCACTTCTGAATGTAACCACTTCTGATTTTTATTTTAGACATCGTTTTTCTAACCTGGTCAAGACTTATTTTATGTAATTTGTTCCTGACTCAATATATTTAACAAATCAGAAACTAGAGGGCTTAAGTCTACATTTTCTGGACATAGATAAAACATTTTGCTTTTGTTTTGTTTTTAACAATTCATTGAAAAGAGGCAAGAGGGGAACTTCTTCAAGACAAGTGAGTTTGATTTGTTTGTTTTTTACTAAGTTCCTTGGATAGACAAAGTTGAACTCTCTCATTCCACAAATCAAACCAGTCACACCAAGTTAAAATGATAGTGAAAGGACAGTTCCACAAAGTTAAAATGATAGTGAAAAATACATCTTTTACCTGGACAACGGTATCACTGGAAGGACTACAGAAAGTACAGAAGAGATCATTAAAATGTATTCTATGATGCTGGCATCCAGGTTGAGAACACCGTAAAAGTTTCTTCTACATTTATCCCACATGTTACCATTAATCCATGTCAGATTACTTAAATATAAATCTAAAAAGAATTTCTGTGATTAATGCCTTTTACTCTAGAAGAATGACCTAAAAAATAATTCTCTCCCCTCAAAATCCCAATGTCCCCATTGTATTCAAAGTCATTGCAGAGATAATTAATTCTGCAAGACTGTGGATAGAATAAGTCAAATATTGCCCATATACACCCAAATGTCCATGCAAATAGTATGGAATTTAAAAAGCAGAATATAAGTGTCAAAATGAAAGCACATTCAGCTTGACAGGTACCAAATGCAATCAGGAAATAAGGTTTCCCCCATATGAATACCAGGGAGCTCATTAGTAGCTCCGTTGAAGTAGACAAAAATAAAGCCAAAGAATTAAACTTTCTACCTGCCAATATTGTTTTTGATGATCAAATATGTAAATGACTTTAAATATTGACTATGGTGAGCTAAATGTGCTAAAATCTTATTTTTTTTTTTAAAAAAGTATAAAACATGGTCTCCTTAGAGCTAGCCTCTCTGGTCAAATTCTAAAAAAAAAATATATTTACTGTTGAGGTGAATACTCTAAGGGATTATCTGCATTAGAAAGTATGCAACCACTGACTTTTCCAAAGATAGTTATCACAACTCCAATTCCCACATAAGCCATTTGACTCAATTCTAGAAAGCCAAGCTCATCTGACCCAAACTGGAACATGGCAGAACTTTTTCTGAAAATGAAGGAGTCTGCAATCTTTCTAGACCAGTCCACCTGTATTAAGGAGGAGATCATTGCTGACTCAGCCAGATAAGGAAGATAAGGTAAATGTCCATGGATTACTATTAGGGAAATGGGGGTAGACAATGAGTGGTCATCTCAAAGTCAAAAGTTAGAAGACTTCATGGTTCTTCTAATTGTTCTTAACATTTTTCTATTTTAGCTACTATTAAGATGTAAGTATGATTTTCCCTATTAGACTGAGAACTTTCTAAGGATAGACTCTGCTTTCAATTCATGTTAATCGTTTCTATTGTGCCTCACACAGGTTATTTCATTTATATAAGAAGACCACTAACATTAAAGGGCACCTCTGGCTCTTTACTGGGCACTTTTATATGTCATCTCACTGATATTCATGAAAGACTGATCAAACAACTAAAACATTGCATTTAGATGTCCAATGTTAACATACAAATGTGAGGCCATGAATTGGTTATTTAAAAGTGTAAATTCAGGGGGAAGGGAAAATGGGGAGTTATTAACTGCTGGGCATAAAGTTTCAGTAAGGTAAGGTAAATAAGCTCAGAGATGTGCTGTAAAACATTATACCTATAGTCAACAATAATGTATTGTTCACTTAAACTCTGTTGAAAGGATAGATCTATATTAAGTGTTCTTACCACAATTTTTTTAAAGGTGTTAAGTTAGAGTTAGCCTTCAGATCATTCTCCTGGTAGGGGAAAGAAATCAAAAATAAAAAAATAATACATAATTAACCATAGGTAAATGGAGTCCAAAGAAGCTATGATTACTCTTCTGTAAAATATTTACGAGTATTTCTGTCTTACTCTCCCTTTCTGGAAATTTTGTTCCTTAGTTCAGGAAGGTAATAGAGTACAGTCTGCTCTTATGCCTAAGTGGTGTGAAATAAAAGGACCACTGATATATTTTTAGGGAAAGCACCCAGGGACCTTCAATAAGATTTAACTGTCTGGGTTCACATCTGAATCTTAGATTAGTTTCCAGGTCACCCCTCCTCCCCTCTGGCTCTTCTCTGAATCCAAAGAATGGCCTCTGGGGATGCATCCTCGCTGCCATTATACAGCATAAATTCATTAGAGTCCTTCTCAGGTTCTGAGAGTCACTAGGAAGACAGACACTAGCAGCCAGCAATAATAGGTTGGAGTTTAAAGTAATAAACTCGGAGACATTCAAAAGGGGAAAATCCTTAAAAACCTGAATATTATTATCAAGGTTCTTCATGAAATGTGAATAGTTAAGATAGCTCTTTATTAACCTTTTCCTTCATTGATCATTTGGTTACTTGTTTTTTTGTTTCTTTGATTTTTTTTTAATGGGATCAAATCTTGTATAATCCTTTTATTTGCATTTCTCATGCTCCTGAGTGACTTCTCCTTTCCCTTTGCCTTCTGTTTTTTCCTTTGAATCAGACTATCAACAAATAATGGGCACTGGATCAAACCTTGTGTAATGCTTTCATTTCCCTTCCTCAAGCTGTGGACCCTTCCGCTTCCCAGGTGCCTTCTGTATTTTCTTGATAATCTGACCCTGAAAGTACTAAAAGAAAAGTATGTGATAGGTAACTAGACCCATAAGGCTCAAAAAAATAAATAAATAAATAAGTGAGATGACACTTCAAACTGACATTTTAACAAAATGCCCTTCTGTTTAACACACAAAAGTCATTGTCTTTTCCTTATAAGGAAAGATATCATTTGAGAAAGCCACATTGCCTATGGAACCAAGAGAAAGTTACAATCCAGTAAGACATGGAAGTAAGAGAACCTATAAAAAGTTGATTCAAGAACTCCCAAATGCTGGAGGAAGGGTTATTAAATGTACAGTTAAATAGCATTGATTATTTTAAGAACTTCATAACGCAAACGTAATTTCACATGATTAAAATAATATAGCCTATACCTGTTTACTATATGTATTGTACAAATTTAAGGAACCGTTAGGATTTGCAAGACTATAATTGTAGGGACTTGTCTGGTGGTGCACTAGTTAAGACTCCACACTCCCAATGCAGGGGGCCAGGGTTTGATCCCTGGTCCAAGAACTAGATCCCACATGCATGCCGCAACTAAGAGTTCACATGGCACAACCAAGGAGCCAGCGAGCCGCAACTAAGGAGCCAGTGAGCCACAATTAAGGAGCTGGCGAGCCACAACTAAGGAGCCCGCCTGCTGCAACTAAGACCCGACACAACCAAATAAATATACAAATAAATAAATATTTTAAAAAGACTATAATTGTGACTGAATCATTCAGAAAAGATGGAAGCTATGTGTTTGATTGCAGAATACTATGCTTAACAAGTCAAGGCATGTGTAATATTATTTGAACATTGTCACTGATATGAGAAAATATGACAATGATAAACTGACTTTCTTTTTTTAATTAATTAATTTATTTATTAATTATTTTTGACTTCATTAGGTCTTCATTGCTGTGCGCGGGTTTTCTCTAGTTGCAGCGAGAAGGGGTTACTCTTCGTTATGGTGTGCATGTTTCTTACTGCGGTGGCTTCTCTTGTTGCGGAGCACGGGCTCTAGGCATACAGACTTCAGTAGCTGTGTCTCGTGGGCTCTAGAGCACAGGCTCCGTAGTTGTGACACACTGGGCTTAGTTGCTCCACGGCATGTGGGATCTTCCTGGACCAGGGCTCGAACCTGTGTCTCCTTCAGTGGCAGGCAGATTCTTATCCACTGCACCACCAGGGAAGTCCCTGCTTGACTTTATTTCTGCATAACTTAGTAATAGCTAAATTTACTTCGGTGACACACATTTCGGGAAAAAATTAATTTGCGTAGGCTTTTCAGGTAAGTTTTTCTTATTCAGAAAGCCTTTCTCATAGACTCTGACTGTGAGCATAGTTACTGACTTCAGGATGCATAATGAAGAACGAGCTTTCAGGATTTCCCTGGTGGCGCAGTGGTTAAGAATCCACCCGCCAATACAGGGGATACAGGATCGACCCCTGGTCCGGGAAGAGTCCTACATGCCGCGGAGCAACTAAGACTGTGTAACACAACTACTGAGCCCGCTGCTACAACTACTGAAGCCCACGTGCTTAGAGCCCATGCTCCACAACAAGAGAAGCCACTGCAATGAGAAGCCCGTGCACCACAACGAACAGTATACCCCTTTTGCCGCAACTAGAGAAAGCCCCTACGCAGCAACAAAGACCCAACACAGCCAAAAAAATTAAATTAATTCATTCATTCATTAAAAAAAAAAAAAAAGAACGAGCTTCCTGGGGATTTCTGAGGATGGCTTGAAGAAACCTGTGGAGTCCAAGTTCACAGAGTCTATAACCTATCCAAAATAGCAGCTCTTTTAAAAGGTAAATTTGGGTTTTACTACATCCAAATGATATGAGATTGATTATAAGAATTTGATGCTGTGGCTCCAGAGTTACACATACTGTAACTGTAAAGGATAAGATGAACACTCTTCTTTCTGTGATTCAGCCACTTATGCTTTGGGATACTGCTTTAATAGTAAAGATCACAGACAGTTTTTATAAATGAAACAACCGTGAAATTACAATGATGAATATTATGGTGACTAGCTGCTTGAATAGTTCTTAAAATATTATTGATACAAGCTCAGTCTCTGCAGAGATGTTCTGATGAGGGGGATAGCATCCTAAGCATTAGGATGATACAATGTACATTTTCAGTAAATTGAATAAATATTCACTATTCTTCCTGTTTATAGAGAAAGTATATTAAATTCCTCAATAAAATCCAGCTTAAAATATCAGTGTCTCTTTATCATTTTCAAGATGAAATACTGTCCATTTTGTGTAGCATACAATGCCCTCCATGGCCTTTCTCACCACGCTCAACTTTTAAATCTTATCCAAATGAACATAATGGTTTAGTTTTATAGAAATTCTTGAAATTCCTCAAACATACCACCATATCTGTACCTTTGCACATGCTATTTTCCTTGCAATAAGTGTTTAAAATATTGGTTATTACCCAACTGTAACCAATAATACCCACTGTATTGATTTCATGACTCATGACTTTTTCACCAATGACACTTTGAAAAAATATGACTGAGGGAGACAGTATGAGAAAGGAAATGAGTCTTAGGTAGAACTTTGTGAAATCCAAAATTTTACTGCTAGTTTAGGGAGGATGAGCCTTCAAAGAGAGGTGAAACCCAGATACTTAGAGGCAAATACAGGTATGCTGTGAAGGAGGGAAAGGGAAGAGTATTTGGAAAAGAAAGAAACTATTATTTTTACTCATTACTTACAACATAGTAGCTGAATGACACCCATCTGATGAATGCACCATATGGTATTCCGCCAGCTCGCAGTGGAAAATAACTTTGGTTATTTCTATCAATAGTTCTCAGGACCAACAATGCTATCACATGAGCCGTCTTATGAATGCATCTTTATGCCCTTGTTCTACTATTTCCTTAGCATAAATTCCTATAAAATTATCAGAATGATGCTGTAAATAGCATAACACTTAAAATGTAGTATATATAGCCAAAATGTCTTCCAGAAAGACTGAAAACCATACTCTTGTCAACAGAAGATTAGAGTGTTTATGTTTTTATGGACCCAAGCTACTGGAGCTAATACTTTTATTCACCTTTATAATCAGATAAGTAGAAATATTATTATTTATTTATGTTTTTAATTGGCATTTCTTTTATTTCACTGAGGTTATGCATCTCTTCACATATTTATTAGCCATTTCTATTGACATTGTGAACTTAACGTCCACGTTTTTCTAATTTCTGTTGAGATATGAGCTTAATTGTTCTGCAGCACATGGGATCTTCCCAGACCAGGGATCGAACCCGTGTCCCTTGCATTGACAGGCAGATTCTTAACCACTGTGCCATCACGGAAGTCCCTATTTATGATTTTTAAGTTCTTTACATATTCATGATAATACAGTTTTTTCTGATTTACCAGTTTCTTTTTCTTGTTTTAACTATGAAATAGTGCTTTTAAAATGTCTTGAAGGGATTTATCTGTTTTCCAGTAAGGCAGAGACTCTCTGAAAAAACAAAGACTCATGGCTGCATCTAAAGGCATCAGATTGCTCTACATCCTCACTATGCAAAACAAAAGGTAGCTCGATAGCACAGTTGTCATTTAAAATGCAAGAACTTGATGGTAAATTAAATTATGAGGAATAAAGGAGTTCTAACAGAATCTGCTTATTTAATAACAAGTCACAGTGATTTATATTGCATTAGTAAAAGAAATACTTTTATTTATAACAATAGAACAGAAAAAATTACACAAGGAAACACTAAACCTTCAAACCTTATAAAAATATGGTAATATATGAAGTGAACAAAAGTGCAAAAGTTCGTGGCTTAAGGCATTACCTTTCAAGTACACATTTGCCAAGGCAAGACTTTTTTGTGTGTATATACAAATATCACACTCCAAAGCGATTGCTGTTGACAGGTGAAATTTAAGCTCACAAAGGACAAAGGTAATGCAGTAGGCAGGAATTATTTGAAGTATAATGTCTATCAGATTAATGTAGACTTAATGAATGATGCTCATTGTGCATTAATACCATATGACAACTTCATGAAGAGCTCTTTAAAAGCTTCGAGTTTAAGAAAACTTGGGGTAACTTGGTTTTGAAGAAGTCACTCGGAAAACTGACAGATTTCTAGGTCTAGAGATTTCTACTGCTTTAAAACTTCCAAAGAGGGCCTTCCCTGGTGGCGCAGTGGTTGAGAGTCTGCCTGCCGAGGCAGGGGACACGGGTTCGTGCCCCGGTCCGGGAAGATCTTATGTGCCGCGAAGCGGCTGGTCCCGTGAGCCGTGGCCGCTGAGCCTGCGCGTCTAGAGCCTGTGCTCCTTCCAAAGAGCAATCCTTGTCTACATCTGGAAGGTTGACAGTCTTTTTCTGTGAAGGGACAGATGGAAATATTTTAGGCTGTGTGGACCTTACTGCATCTGTCACAACTATTCAACTCTCCTATTGTAGCAGCAAAGTAGCCATAGATACTTGAGGTAAATAAGTGGGTGTGACTGTGTTCCAATAAAACTTTATTTACAAAAACTGGCAAACTGGATTTGGCCCATGGGCCCTAGTTTGTGGATCCTTGGTCTACATGATAAAATTCAAACACACAGAGCCCTTCACATCACATCACAAGATACCTCCATGGGCTCATCTCCTACTACTTTCCCTCTACAAACTCTCTACATACTGCCATATTGAACTTATTCCTGTTCTCTACATTGTGCCATTTCATGACACAGCTTGTTTTCACAGCCTATCTCACTACTGTGCAGGAAGAAAAGTAAATTTCCTCTGTACTTCTGAGTTCTTGGTTCAGACTCCTGTAATAAAAGACATTAACAGAGGAAAAACAAACAGAAGTTTATTAACATGTATACCTCATGTATGCATGGTGGGTACTCAGGAAAAAATGAGTTTCCCTGAAGTGGCTTAGAATTCAGGATTAAATACCATCTTAACAGGGGGAGTGGGGATGCAGGCCTCTTAGAAGTCAATTGATTTTTAGGAAAAATGAATGAGCCCTTAGAATAATAGATGGGAGGTATCATTGCTTGTTACAGTGTGTCTGGGTGTGGTGTGGACTTCCAGTCTCCTCTCCTGTGATAAAAGTCAATATTGGTTGATGAAAATCCCAGGGACGGGACCAGACTGTTGACAGTTGAGTTCCTTTTGAAGGATAAGTCTTTAGGCAGATAAGCAGAGTTCAGAGAAAGCCTCTATCTGCATTTGCTGTTTTTCAAGTGTCATCAGCTCAAAATAATCAATATACCAAAGTGGCATATTTTGAAGTGCCATGTTCTGATACATTTCACTACCTAGAATGTCTTAGCCTATTCTTCCGCTGGAAAATACATTGCATCATACTCCTATCCTCCACCCCTGCTTATCACAAGGACTAATTTATAATATCCAGGGTAAAGATTATATTCCATTCATTTTAAATCAACTGGATCTGGCTTATGGTGAGAGCTCAAAAAATGTTGTTTCTGAAATAAGACCGGAGAAGTCATTAATATAGGAGGTAGAGACTGAGAGTTGCCTCCCAATGGCCATTAACATCCTTAGTAGTAGTAGAGTTGGTATTTTAAGCCAAACTCATGGCTGCCTAAAAAAATGACTTTTTTTTTTCATGGAAAGGCATTTTACTTTAAATATAGCAGTGTGTACATTCAATCCAAACTCCCAATCTATCCCTCTCTCCCACCCTTCCCCCCCGGAACCATAAATTTGTCCTCTGAGTCTGTTTCTGTTTCGTAAATAAGTTCATTTGTATCATTGTTTGTTTTTTTAGATTTCCCATATAAGTGGTATCATATGATATTTGAAAATGAGTATATTTAAAGCCTCCCTGGCAAAAAAAGTTCTGTCCAATGGGATCAGCATAGAAGTAATGTATGCAAATTCTGGGCCATGCCCTTAAAGGGAGAGGACATAGATTTTTTTTTTTTTTTTTTTTTTTTTTTTTTTGCGGTACGTGGGCCTCTCACTGTTGTGGCCTCTCCCGTTGTGGAGCACAGGCTCCGGACGCGCAGGCTCAGCGGCCATGGCTCATAGGCCCAGCAGCTCCGCAGCATGTGGGATCTTTCCGGATCAGGGCACGAACCCGTGTCCCCTGCATCGGCAGGCAGACTCTCAACCACTGCGCCACCAGGGAAGCCCTCCAACATAGATTTTTATGTGAGAAAGAAATTATGTTTTTAAATTACTCTCATTGCAGTGTCTGTCATACATGATTACATTGTCACGTTAATTATACTAAAAACAATATAATTATAATTAATATACTTAATGTTAGTATTCTGATCTAAAGTGTATTGCTACAGAATATGAAAATATTTATTTATTAGGTGGGTATATAATTTTTTAAAATACTCCTTGCTATTATAACTGTATTTTAAAATAAAAATAGCTTAATGTTTAAGGCATAAACTAAATAATTAAAATTTTCAACTGTCTACCTGTTGTAGCAATTATTTCAATTGGGAAAAGTTAAGCAATTAGCTAAGTGCAAAGAGAAAACACTCTAATTTTATCTCCTAGAAAAGGAATGAACAGTCCAATTAGGACAGTAAGTGGCCATTAGCAGAGAAGTAATCAGAAAGGTTAGAATCTGATACAGTTTAAAATGGACCATGAGAGTATCTTAAACAACATATTAAGGATTAGAGTCATAAACAGAGTTTTCCTTGAAATCCAGGTGCTGTAATTTATACAATCATATATGGCACTATAATGTAAGCAATCATATATGTATATTAAACTGTTAATATGAAATTAATGTAGTAGTTTGTAATGTGTTAACTACTTATTATTTTTAAATAAACAAATGAGACACAAATGTTTTTATTCTTTGGATTTTTCCCCAAGAGACACATGAAGAAGAATATACAAGAGGTTTAAATTCAGGTTCAGATTTGTCAATTGTCAGTTCAGAGTTTGTTAGTTTTCAACTTGAAGGTGAAGTACTTCTGAATGATGACACTTTTCAAGCCTTGGCTTTACCACTGGTGGCTGAAATGAAGGCATGCCAAATGCAAGAAAAGCTGAGGCAATCAGGGAACTATGAGTTTAATATATTTCATCAGTTATGAAGAGTGACTTTGTAGTCACGGCAGAGGCTGTCAGAGAACAGTATAATTACAGGAATTTATCCAGGAAAGGGGAAATCTAAAATTCCATGAATGAAATTGACTAGGACATCAAAAATGTAATGTAAGAGAATCACTTGGTCATTAAAAATATATGTAGTTTGATGATAATGAAATAATGAATGTAGTATTCAAGAGTGAGTGGTGAGGTGCTCTGTCCCCATAACAGTGAATCTATAAAAGTGGACTTGGTGACCTCCACTGAACATTCCACAGAAATGTGGGTGTTTTATATATTATATAATATATAAATATAAAGGGAAATCACACTCCTTTCCCACCAGCACAACCATCCTAGGCTACAATGGGAAATGTTATTGGAAATCTGGGCATGGATAAACCATGTATACAGTTTGATCCAGGCTTCCTAGAATTACGAGTACCAGAGGAAGTAACAGTGCAGGAGGTAAAGAGCAGAAAGAGCCTGCATGATATATTTAGGACCATTTCCTAACGAAAGCATGGTGTTATGGGTTATGTGGGAGGCACACGTCAGTGACAGAATTATGAATTTAACACCTTCAGAATCCCAGATAGGAGGTAGAGGGCTACAACCAGTTTCCCCAAGTGAGAAATTGTTCGGAAATTGACATTCATGCATTTGTGAAGTAGGAAGAAAGCAGGCTGCAGAGAAGCATGAATAGTTCTATAATAGTAATACTAAATAGTGTAAAAACAAGAGCATCACACCAGTCACCAAAACTTAAATTTAAGTAAAGTGTTAACTGAAAAATGTAATACTGAAGAAACATAAACAGGGACTTGAAAGATTCCAAAAGGAATACAATCCTTGCAATGAAATTCCACTGAATGGGTTCTTAATATATTGAGAATTTTAATATGTTTCAGGCACTCTTCAAAAGAACTTGACGAGGTTAACTTTAAATGAGGAAACTGAGTCACACAATGGTTAAGAAAGGTCACTAGTAAATGGCTCTAGACTATACTACCAGTAAAAGTTCATCTTGTTTGAAGTACAAACTATGAATAATGTTACCCACAGTCATAGGAAGGAAGGAAGGCAGAAGGGAGGGAGGAAGGGGGGAACAAAGGGAGGAAGGGAAGGAAAGAGGAAAATTAGCCATGTATCAATTAAAAACTTGATTGATTCAACAGTAAAAGAACCAAGATATTCAATAGTCAAATAACCAGTAGACTTAGTTGAATAGTGCAAATCACCAATATACTAATCTTAAACCAATTAGTGAAATAGAGACCCTTTAATTCATCAAAATACATGTTTAGTAGATAGATTATCATCATTCACAACCCACACACTATCACAAACACACACACAAAATTCACTGGAGCACAGTTCTATGGTTTTAAATATGCTATTAACTATATTACATGATTCAACTATATAACACAAGAGACTCACAAAATATTTAAAAAGATGATTACATAACTGCTGTAGTGACATTCCAATCTCTTTTAACACATTCTAGTATTCCAACCCTGTGATTACCAGAATAATTGCTGCACTGAGTCATGCTGTAGCACTCTCATCTGTTGTAAGATGGCATGTTAAAAATTTTAACAGATAGGACACTTGTTTGGTGATGAATGATGGAAATCAGAATACAAGAGAAATTTCCTTTCATGGTAAATCCCTGGAATTTACAATGTGTGGTCATGTAGGCAGTCCATGATTTTCCTCATTCTGTTTATTTGAAGATATTTAATTTAGAACTACATTTCAAGTGCCTTTACCTACTATTGTACTGGTCTACCAATTGAACATTGTGCATTGAATTGCAAAAAGGAAAAGAGACTTCCTTTTTAAAGAGCTCAGCCCTAGGCCAAGAATTGGAATGACTGTTTGTTAAGGGACATATATGGAGATAAAAGGAAAGCATTATTCAAAGTTCCAAGGACAGCCTTTTTCAGAAACCTAGGTCATCTAAAACCTTCTATCAAATGATTTTAAATTTAAAAGAACAAGAAAATGAAACTGCTTTTTATAGCTAGCTTGTTAGATTTAGGCAAAATTTATGACACAATCGAGTTATATTATTTATGTGTTATATGAATGCCACACTGCATATCTTTGTATAAAATAGATTTAATTTTGTATGCAATATATTTATCATATATTTATGAGCTTTTCCTAAAACTTGAGGCATGTTTTACTATTTTAAATGATTATGAGGGATTGTAACTCATCTAACATTTATTAAAACAACTTCTATTTACAAATCCCAAGTTGGAGGAAACAGAGATGAGTAAGTTATGGTCCTTGCCCTTAAGAATCATGCGAAGTACTGCAGTCCATCTTTGCTTGGAGGAATATTATATCACAATTTAGAAGGACAAAATGATGGCTTCCTTATTCTAAGCATCTCCTCTATTTAGCTTCTACCCCAATCCTGGTCCCATAACCCCAAAATAGTTGATACTCTCAAATTCTACTTGCAATGTCACTAACTTTATTATAATAATAGCCTTTTCACTAATTTAAATCATATGAAGTGATGGATGTGGGGTACTTGATGAAAGCATCCCTGCATTCTAAATTGATCTGCAGAGGAAAACAAGGTTTACAGCAAAGGGGGAGGAAGGTCTGTGATCCAAGAGGGTTGGCTGGTGTCAGAGAGACTGGAGATTGATTTGGGAAAGGACATGGGAAAAACAGGAGCTGGTCACCCCACAAATGGTCACTGATGAATGAAGCCATTCTAGATTTGAGGTATCCAGCTCAGCTTCATAAAAGGTAGCCTTAACCCCATATTAATAGAATAAACAAAATCAAGCTTGGTTAAGGTAGGGTCTCTGGTTTTGAATCTTGACTGTCACTGACAAGCTACTGAAATTCTTTGTACTCTCTTTTCCCTTGATGATCTTCCTTGTTCTGATATCTGCTTTCTCTGAAATTAAAATAGGCATGTCAGCTTTCTTTTGAGCATGATATATTTTTCTCCATCCCTTTAGATCTAAGTCTGTATCTTGAAACCCTTTCAGTTATAATCTCCCTATTCCTATACTGGAACCCTGTTAGCATGATGGTAGCGTACAGAGAAAAGGGAGAGTTCCGTAATCTTATGACTAAGTCTTGGTCTTTTAGTGGCCCCATGTTCCAAGGTTGTGACCTACACAAATAAGGGTTTCTTTGCTCCCCCCGCAACTGCCAGGTGACAAAGGAAGACAAGAGGTACTGTAGTGGCAGAAATCCCCCCTACCCCCTTAAGATCTTTTTCCCTGAAGAGCAGGTCTTTGTGATGGAGAACACCCTGAACATATTTCACAATGATTACTCTTCTTTTCTCTTTTCCAGAACCAAGAGAGGATCTTAGTTCCTCAGGAGGTAAAACCCATGAAAGTATGGGTGTATTCCCTGACTGTACTACTCGGAATTTTTCACAATCACACTAGTCCACAGCCTCTAGCCATTCATGAAAATTATAATTTAAAGATTCCTTAACCAGTGTACTATTCCAGGGCTTCTGCTCCAGGTAAACAGATCTTGGATGTGCCTCTGCATTAGCCTCTCTCCAAATTTCAGCATGGCAGTTTGCCACAAGACCTCTTTTATCTGATGCTTCCAAGAAAAGCCATTGACCTTCAGTTTGTTCAACTTTTTCTTGTTGTAAGGACATGACTGATGACTTCCAAGATCATTACGTGTTGAAGTTAAAATCACAAGTCCTGCCTTTAAATCTCTTCCTTTCCTCTTTATTTTCCTGACAATCGACTTTCTTTCCCTCTTCTTTATAGTATTAGACCAAGAAAAAGCTTTTTACCACCATACAAATGATAGTCTTCCTTAACCAATGACTTTTCATTAGGAAATTTAGATATTTTGAGGCATCTCAAAAAATGAAAACAAGTTGAAGAATGGTGCCATGATAGGTCATCAAGTCTAAGTAAGAATTACTTTCATGGAAAATTCCAAGGCATGGAATTCTATTACTCCTAGAAATTCAAAAGTTAGGCAATAAACAGAGGCATTGCTACAAGAGATAAAAACTTCCTAACAATCTTAGCTGGAACCATGAAGAATCAAAAATCATATTTTAATTTTCTACTCTAGTTCATTTGAGTCAAACAAACAAACAAACAAACAAACAAAAATGGAGTACACAGAAAGGCACTGGGAGAAAAGAAGTCTTTATACCTACACATAGGAATAAGGTTATTGTGTTCCCGTACATAGCAGGTATTAAGTAACCATTTGCTGAATGAATGAATAAATGACTCCATTTCGTTTTAACTTTAAAGCCAACTGCAAATATAAATTAAGTTCTTTATTCCTTTTATTTGTATTTAATTGTGTTATGCAGCCAACACACAGGACATATACGTATATAAAGTTGACCCTTGAACAACAACTGTTTGAACTGCATGGGTCCACTTACACCTGAATTGTTTTCAATAAATATGTATTACAGTACAACACAATCCACAGTTGGTTGAATCCAACCAATTCAGAGGGATGACTGTAAAATTATAGGAGGATTTTCTACTGCAGGAGGCAAGGTTGATGCCCCTAAGCCCCACATTGTTCAAGTGTCAACTGTAATTACGTGTGAAATGCAACTTTATTACAGTGAAATAAACTGGGAGTGGGACACAGGTTTGTTTGTTTGTTTTGCCTGTGTGTATGTGTGTATATATCCATATATACACACACATATATATACATATACATATAGGCCATATGGCCATATATGGCTATACATATATATTCATGTGTAGGTATATATGATACACATACAGAGAGAGAGAGAGAGAGGAGTGGAAAGGGGATTGGCAACCTGAATAGATAAGGAAAATTTCAAGCTTAGAATGCCCACCATGTACCTACCTATAGTTCATATCACTCTAGATTAGATAACACACATTATTAGTTGGTATTATGCCCTTCATGAAAAACCTAAGCAAATATAGTGAATCTGAATCTGATATCATTATTCTGACTTTGACAGATGTGTTTTCTTTCCTATAAAACCAATTCTACTACAGAAATTCAGAATTTCAACTATAAATGTTGGAATTTGAATATGGAGAAAGTATTTACCCAGCTTACTTTTTTTTTTTTTTTTTTTTCGGGACGCAAGCCTCTCACTGTTGTGGTCTCTCCCGTTGCGGAGCACAGGCTCCGGACGCGCAGGCCCAGCGCAGGCTCAGCGGCCATGGCTCACGGGCCTAGCCGCTCTACGGCATATGGGATCCTCCTGGACGGGGGCACAAACCCGTGTTCCCTGCATCGACAGGCGGACTCTCAATCACTGTGCCACCAAGGAAGCCCCCAGCTTACATTTTTAAATGAAAACATTTTACTTAAAGATTTATGTACAACTGACACCATTCATGTATTTTATGTATATTGCAGGAATCTTACATATACATTTTAAAATAATTTGGAGAACAAGAAACAGAATAAAACTGGTTACATGTTTGTATTCCACTTTCACAAAATTCCTTAGAGAATGTGTACCTTTTGAAAAACAATTCTTTTATGACTAACACCATTCAAAAGATACATTTCCTTTGGAAGTTTAACAGGAACACATTCTAATATATTTAAGTGATGAAAGGATGAAAAAAAATGTGTTTCTTCACCTCAAATATAGCTTCATCTTTCCTAAGTTTTTTTCTATGCACAAATGACTCAGAAACTGTTGGTAATAAAAGCTTTACTTACCTTTGGAAAATATCGAAACTTCCTGAGACCTGTCTCCTAGCTGTGACTAAAGGAATAGGAAGTTAAAAAGATGACCAGCAAAGCACTCTTAGCATGTCACTTGGTATCTGCAGCAACCTTTAGAAGAACTTAAGGAAACCCTCTCTCTGTCTTGCTATCACAGACAATGAGAAGGAATTTTGGTCTCGCTCCTCAGAAGGAGAGAAAGTTATGCATTTGGTCAGCTATTCACAACATAAATGCAGTTCTTTCTATTACAAGTATTAAAGCTACCTTCAGACCAAGGGCAAAATCTGACCCCTTGCAGAGGTCAAACCTTTCCTAGAAAAACTTTACCATCTATATTCACCATGAAGACAGAGTACTGTGAAGAAATATTGAGAAATTATTTCCAGCTGACTTAAAACAGTCTTAGCATCATGAATAAATACAACAATTTCTCTATTTTAAATGTAAGTAGAACAAATCTATTCATTCTATGAATGTACAGTAGAAGGGAGACAAACCTTCTTCAAGATGTCCACTTGAACACTGTGTTCCAGCTCCTGATGCAATTGTATAATTGGCTGAAATTCAGCCACATAGGGAAGCATGTATATATCTCAGATTCACTTAAGAAAATGCTCTTGGTTGAGAATCAATGCAAAGAGTGTGTTAAGCACTTCAATTCACTTAATGGTCATTCCTAAGCAAACCAGTCTTACCCATATAAAAACCAACCCATATTCTGCACAAATAAAACCTGTAAGAATTATATAAGGAGGAAAAATATAAATCATTTTTCATTGATTTAATTTAAAATATAAATATTTAATATTATTTTAAGATATTTAATATTTTAAATAATGGAACGAATGCATTAGCTTCATAGACTCTCACTACCAGTTTGTCTAGATTATAACCATTATTGTAACAGAAACTATATCTGTCCTATTCTCCACTCTATCCTCATCACTCCCATTCTGCCACTGAATTGCTGAGTATTTATTGAGACACTTCTTTCTGCATGCCTGACACTGTGCTAGGCAGTAAGATTTTAAACAACAGGTAAAGACATTTGATCTTCCTGACCAAATGGCCAGGAAGACAGTTAAAAAAAAAAAAGTATGCAAAACAAGAATACATTCATTTATAAATGTAACATTTATAAATGTAACATCTATAAATGTTACAATTGTTACAAAAAAGCAGCGCCACATGATGAAAATTTGCCACAATTACAAAGTCAGTGGATGTTTTAAGAGGATGTGATGAATGATATGATTTGAAAGATAAACAGGACAGGAGGGGCAGGCAGAAAATATAACATATGCAAGTGTCCAGTGGCTTGATATAAGAGGGGGAGTGAAAGAAAACTACTATTGCTGGAGACCAGAGAGTTAAGAGCAGGGACTAGTGTGTTGTAGATGCAGATGGAGAATTAGGATGGTAACATTTAGCTCATATTAAGGATGTAGGTCCTCATTCTAAGAACAATAGAAAAGATCTCTTTGGGGACAGGATGGAGGACAAGCTGTTAATCAGGGCCCAGGTTCACAGGAATGTAGCCTGTGCTGATGCCACAGGGTCACGTGCTTAGTTTAATGCTCTGCTGTTGCCATATTAAAGTTTTAATAAATTTTGAAAAAAAAGCCTTGCATCTTCATTTTGCACTAGGGCTCACAAATGATGTAGCCAATCTAATTGTAGGGGGTCAACAATGGATTAAGATAGGTTTTATGGATATTTTAGTTGTCTATAAAAGAAATAATTGTAAGACTAAGGTGAAGGTGAAAGGAAATTATATTTAACAGGACAAAAAGTAAGGGTGATAGATATAAATATTTAGTAAGTGAAATAATTAATTAAAATAATAAAGAAGAGGAAGAAAGAAAGAGAAGGAAGGAAAGAAGAAAAAGAGAAGCATAAAATAGCCAGTTTCCGTGAAACCTAGGATGTGCTTTTAAAACTGTGCCAAATTACACTTGCCAAGATAAAAAGCACAGCTTTGATCATGACACTTCGCTCCTCAAAAAAGTTTAATAATACAGAGGGTATTAACAGTTACCTAAATAAAATCTATCCCTTTTCCCTTTCCTCCTTGCTACCAGAGGCCTGACTGTGTTCAGTTGAAACCCCTCTTTCCAAGGCCGTGTGCTTCAGCAAGCCAGTCAGGGCAAACCCAGTCCCTTTGGTGGTTATTAGTTTAGAAACAGGGTGTGGCACAGTTCTGTCCAATGTGATGTGATGGGAAATCTGCTTGAGAGTTTCTGAACGTACTTTCTCATTGCTAAAGAAACACATCTATTTCCTCCTCCCCTCTCCCACTTGACCTTGCCACATAACCCAGAATCAGTGCAGCCATCTTGACATGATGAGGAAAGAGACTACAAGCTCAGAATAACACGGCAGCAAGACGCTAAAAACTTGTGCTCAGCTGCTGAATTACAGAGCCTCTAAGCATCTACTTCAGGAATTCTAATGTGCAATCATAAAATTCCTTTTGTTTAATCCTCTACTAGATTTAATATCCTTGAGGTCAGAGGCTGTTTTATTCATCTTCGCTTTGCCCCAAGCATCAAACACAGTGTTTTCAATCTCATAACTATATCTTACGTTATGAAAGGTGAGTTAATTTAGGAGCCAAGGATTACATGTAGCTAAAGTATCACAAAATAATATTTGATACTGATTTACATGTACTTCATCCCTGCTCTTCTCATTATATTCCATTTAACTTGGAATCATTATATTGCATAAGAAGTGGGTATTTTTGCTTCTATGAATCGTAAAATCGAGTTGTGGAGTGCTTTTGAGAATACGTAACCTAGTTAAATGAAGTGTTATTAAATTTTAATTAACATCTGCTATTCAAAATTAATCAGATTCATAACTAAAATCGTGCTCAGCAAATGATTACACACACACACACACACACACACACACACACAAAATGAAGCTCTTTAGTAATTTCAAATTATGTCGTATTTCAAAAAGGGTTTAGTATGTTATTTCCTCTGCTGAAATACAGAACCTCCTATCTGGGCTTTTTTTTTTTTTTTAATTGTATCACTTTATTGCACTTCACAGATACTGTATTTTTTTTACAAATTGAAGGTTTGTGGCAACCCTGCAAAGAGCTAGTCTACTGGCACCATTTTTCCAACAGCATTTGCTTACTTATTGTCTGTGTCACATTTTTTTTTTAAGTTTTGAATTTTATTTTATTTATTTTTTTATACAGCAGGTTCTTATTAGTCATCAGTTTTATACACATCAGTGTATACATGTCAACCCCAATCACCCAAATAATCACACCACCACCACCAGCCCCGGCCACTTTCCCCCCTTGGTGTCCATACATGTGTTCTCTCCATCTGCGTCTCAACTTCTGCCCTGCAAACTGGTTCATCTGTACCATTTTTCTAGGTTCCACACATATGAGTTAATATACAATATTTGTTTTTCTCTTTTTGACTTACTTCACTCTGAATGACAGTCTCTAGATCCATCCACGTCTCAACAAATGACCCAGTTTCGTTCCTTTTCATGGCTGAGTAATATTCCATTGTATATATGTACCACAACTTCTTTATCCATGCGTCTGTCGATGGGCATGTAGGTTGCTTCCATGAACTGGCTATTGTAAATAGTGCTGCAATGAACATAGGGGTGTATGTGTCTTTTTGAATTATGGTTTTCTCTGGGTATATGCCCAGGGTATATATATCTCTGGGTATATGCCCAGTAGTTTTCTCTGGGTATATGCCCATTGCTGGGTAATATGGTAATTCTATTTTTAGTATTTTAAGGGACCTCCGTACTGTTCTCCATAGTGGCTGTATCAAGTTACATTCCCATATATGACAAACCCACAGCAAACATCATTCTCAATGGTGAAAAACTGAAAGCATTTCCTCTAAGATCAGTAACAAGACAAGGATGTCTACTCTTGCTACTATTATTCAACATAGTTTTGGAAGTCCTAGCCACAGCAATCAGAGAAGAAAAAGAAATAAAAAGAATACAAATGGGAAAAGAAGAAGTAAAACTGTCACTGTTTGCAGATGATATGATGCTATACATAGAGAATCCTCAAGATACCATCAGAAAACTACTAGAGCTAATCAATGAATTTGGTAAAGTTGCAGGATACAAAATTAATGCACAGAAATCTTTTGCATTCCTATATACTAATGATGAAAAATCTGAAAGAGAATTAAGGAAACACTCCCATTTACCATTGCAACAAAACGAATAAAATACCTAGGAATAAACCTACCTAGGGAGACAAAAGGCCTGTATGCAGAAAACTATAAGATACTGATGAAAGAAATTAAAGATGGTACCAACAGATGGAGAGATATACCATGTTCTTGGATTGGAAGAATCAATATTGTGAAAATGACTCTACTACTCAAAGCAATCTACAGATTCAATGCAATCCCTACCAAATTACCAATGGCATTTTTTACGTAACTAGAACAAAAAATCTTAAAATTTGTATGGAGACACAAAAGACTCCGAATAGCCAAAGCAATCTTGAGGGAAAAAAACGGAGCTGGAGGAATCAGACTCCCTGACTTCAGACTATACTATAAAGCCACAATAATCATGACAATATGATACTGGCACAAAAATAGAAGCATAGATCAAAGGAATAAGATAGAAAGCCCAGAGATAAATCCACGCACATATGGTCAACTAATCTATGGCAAAGTAGGCAAGGATATACAATGGAGAAAAGATAGCCTCTTCAATAAGTGGTGCTGGGAAAACTGGACAGCTACATGTAAAAGAATGAAATTAGAACACTCCCTAACACCATATACAAACATAAACTCAAAATGGATTAGAGACTTAAATGTAAGACCAGACACTGTAAAAGTCTTAGAGGAAAACATAGGAAGAACACTCTTTGACATAAATCACAGCAAGATCTTTTTTGATCCACCACCTAGAGTAATGGAAATAAAAACAACAATAAACAAATGGGACCTAATGAAACTTCAAAGCTTTTGCACAGCAAAGGAAACCATAAACAAGATGAAAAGACAACCCTCAGAATGGGAGAAAATATTTGCAAATGAATCAACAGACAAAGGATTAATCTCCAAAATATATAAACAGCTCATGCAGCTCAATATTAAAAAAACAAACAACCCAATCCAAAAATGGGCAGAAGACCTAAATAGACATTTCTCCAAAGAAGACATACAGATGGGCAAGAAGCACATGAAAAGCTGCTCAACAACACTAATTATTAGAGAAATGCAATTCAAAACTACAGTGAGGTATCACCTCACACCTGTTAGAATGGGCATCATCAGAAAATCTGCAAACAACTAATGGGCTTATTTTTAATGTGGTCAGAATAGAGACTGATAAAGATTCCAAATGTAAAGAAGGGTAGTCTTAAATTTCAAATTCTTGAGAGATGCTGAGTTTAAATCATTGAATTTATGGGTACAGAATGAGAATAAACATTTGAACAATGTAACATATTTTATGCTGAAATAAAAAATAAAGAGATCCACCAGGGAAACAACTACAATTAAATTTAATAATGTTTAAGCAAATGGTAGACAGGATATTAGACAAAATAATAAATAACTTAAGATTTAGCTTTTACTCAAACCATACTTACCAGAATGAGCATGTAATGGATAAAATCCACCTTTCCTAATTTTCTACCTAATTTTCTATATCAACTAATAAAACATGTTAACATAAGTATTAATAATAACTTGAAAAAACTTAAGGAAGTTAATTTATCTTTCTCATCTTTCTCAATTTTGAGCATGATATTACCCAAATACTTTCTGAGAAAAGAATAATGAATGATTTAGAGTACCTGAAATATGGTCATAGAATGGAACACCACCAGTAATTTTCCATACCTTTCTTAGCCAGAATTTCTGTAAATTGCAAACCAGGCATTTAGACAGACTTAGGACAGAGATGCTGAAGAGTAAATTGATTAACAAGAGAAGTTCTAGTAATTCCTAGGAAATCAAAGTAAAGATTGACTTTGATAAAATTGTGATAGAAACATGAATTTAAAGAACTTTCTAAATGTCTGATTATCTGGGTCTTAAAAGTTAGCGAAGTGGAAGACACAGATTTTACATACATCAGTAATCATATGCATGTGCAATTCCCTAAATTGAAAATAATAATTTTTACAAAGTATTAGGTTCTTTGCTTTCTAGTCAAGTAATTTTACTAAACATGATCAGTTATGCTAAAAGCTAAATCTTACTCCAATTTTTAATGAACTATTATCAAAGCAACCTATAATTTTCATTAAGTTTAAAAATTCAAGGAAATATTATATACAATTTTAATACTTGTGTATCTGATTCAGAAAATAAAAAAAAATTGGCCAGGCAGTGGAATAGCAGAATTTGGAAATTTCTCATTCAGATTAAATATTCAGAATTGGTTATAAACTATGCAGCTAGTGACTATCTTAGACTCAGGTTATATTCCGTAAAAAGTCTACAAGAATCCTCATTGTATGCAAAGTCTATTTAACTAGGCATAGATTAACAAGAAATTGGGCAGCTAATTCAATCAACTTTGATCAATGTGTAGATTCCTCTGAAATTAATAATGTTCATTATTTTGCCTAAGGTGAGGCAAAATTATATGGTTCAAAATTCAGGAGGTGCAAAATAGGCAGTCACTGAAAGTCTCCTAACGTGTAATTCTCCCTCAGACCTGCAAGTCCTCCTCCCACAAGTTGCAAATTGTATCAGTGTCTTCTATATGAATTTAGGTATATATTTTTGCATATTCAACAAATGAGTATAAATATTCTTTGCCTCTCTTTTATACAAATAGCTTTATAAAGATGATATAAAATTAGTAAGTACACTGTTGGCATACCATTTAATATGACGGGGAGATGATCACACATCAGTTCATACAGGCTTCCTCAAAACTTTTTAAAGGTGGCTATTATTCTATAGTGTAGACTATAAATCACTTAATCACTATTTTCTTATACATATGGAAATATAGGTATAGCAAAATTCCTAGATGGATTGTGTGGATAAAATGTAATTTATTTTCTTATTGAAGGACATTAATTTTGTTTCCAGTGTTTTGTTATCATTAACATTAATAACATTAAGTGAATAAATTTTAGTCTATATCCTCTTATACACATGGGAATGTACCTACAGGGAAATTCTTAGATATGCATGGTAATTTCAATAGCAACTGCCAATTTGCTTTTCAGCTATGCATGAGAGCAACTGCCTCTCTAAAGCCACACACCAGAGAGTGATTTTGAAGGAATTCAATATGTTTAAGAGCTATTTATTTTTGTGAACTGTTAGCTCATATCTTTAGCCTATTTTTCTATTGAAATTTTCAACTTTTTCTTACGAACTAATATTAGCTATTTATATGTATCTTGGAAAATATATATCACAGTCTGTCACTTTTGTCATTGTATATTGCTTATGGTAATGCATTGGCAGAATTTTTTTTTAAGTGCTTATGTATTTTTTTTAATTGGGTTTGAGTTTTGTATCATATTTACAAAAGTTTTGTACATATGTATGTATACACACACATATGTTATATACACATGTATATGTATTTGTAGTTATTTTTCTTCCAATATTTTCCTGTTTTTTTCTTTTAATTATACATGTATTTTTTGCTCAATTTGGAATGTTGTGGGTTTAAGGTAGTACACATGGTCCCAAATTTACTTTTTTCCAGGTAGATACAAGATTGTCCAACATCATTTATTGTATAATCCACCCAATTTGAATGTCACTTTTATTTTACATTAAATTCCTGTATGTATGTTTTCTATTTCTGTTTTTATTTTATTTCTGCTTTATTGTTCTAGCAGTCTTTCTAAGTTTATACACAGAATCACATCTGTCAATTGATCGCAGCTTTATAATAAATCTCAGTATCTAGTAAGGCTAGTTTCCTATCATTACTCTTCACTTTCTGATTTTTTTCTTTTAACTATTCATTCTGGTTTTATTACTTAGATATAATGCCATCAGTTACTAAAACAAAATCCCCATGGTATTTTACTGGGATTTGGGGAATTTCAGAGATTTTTATATATCAGTCCTCTTTTGTAGATTCAGTCTTCCGAGCACATAGAATAATCTTCATATAAGTCTTGCACATTTCTGCAAGGCTATTTGTAGTATTTTTGCTTTGCTAGTAGAGTAAAAAGGAATTTAAAAAAATCATTCTATGTTTAAACTATGTTGTTTATGAATAGAAAAAGTTATTTATTTTCCTTGCTGAATTCTTTTATTGTTTATAATAGCTTTTCTGTTTATTTTCTTGATGTATTTTTCAGTTAACTGATCATTATTTGCAAAGATAATGACTGTATACCTGGAAAACATTATTGTAAACATATTTAAATAAATATATATACTATGTAATAATATTTGTATGTATTAACATTTTCATCTTTGTGTAAGATCATTTCCCTCTTGTTATTTATTTATTTTTGGTCATAGTGCATTCTTCCATTTTTCTTAATTACGTTAGCCAATTTTTTCTCTTTCAAAAAGTAGCCCTGAGATTTCTCTTTTTAAGAAGTTTTATTGTTCTTTTTATTTTTTCAATCCATTATTTTCCCATTTTACCTCTATTAACATTTCCTACTTTTCTTAAGTCCACTGTTTTCATAACTTAGATGCTTAAGATATTTAATTTCTTTTTTGTTTTTTCCTAATATAAATGTTTAGGTGTGTGAATATATCTCTGAGCTTCCTGCCTCCATTCTAACTACTTAGATATTAACCATTTCTATTTTATAATTTTTCTAGAATTTGTACAAGGTTTTATTTTAGGATTACTTTTTCAAATAGCAGGTTTTTATCAACTATTTTTTCTTATTTTTAATACCACAGTGGTCAGACTCTAACTTTTTAATGTTATTATTAATTTCTTGTTTTCTTTTTTTAAATTTTTATTGGAGTATAGTTGCTTTACAATGTTTTGTTAGTTTCTACTGTACAGCAAAGTGAATCAGCTATACATATACATATGTCCCCTCTTTTTTGGATTTCCTTCCCATTTAGGTCACCATAGGGCACTGAGTAGAGTTTCCCTGTGCTATACAGTAGTTTCTCATTAGTTATCTATTTTATACATAGTGTCAATAGTGTATATATGTCAATACCAATCTCCCAATTCATCCCATCCCCCCTCTCCCTTGGTATCCATACGTTTGTTCTCTGTCTGTGTCTCTATTTCTCCTTTGTAAATAAGATTGTCTATACCAATTTTTTTCAGATTCCACATATATGCATTAATATATGACATTTGTTTTTTCTCTTTCTGACTTACTTCACTCTGTATGGGATGTGTTTTATTACAGAATGCTTTCTGCACTACTTCTACTTTGACTAATTGATTGAAACTGTCTTTACAATCTAAGATGCTATCAATTCCTATTAATTTTCCACTGATGCTAAGAATGTATATTTGATCTTTTTAGGTTATAGTAGTGTAGAAAGATTAATTTAATGTACTTAATTATATTATTTAAATCTCCCTTATTTTTGTTTAATTTATCACTGACTGAGACAGGTAAATTAATGTTTGCTGATAATGTGACTCTGTTCTATTTAATTCTATCTCATATGTTTTTTGCTTTTCTGGATGTTTTTGCTTTTCTGGATGTTTTTGGTTTTCTGGATGATTTTGCTTTTCTGGATTGCTTTTATAGGTTTAAGCTATATTGTTTGTATACAAAATAACTGTAATTGCTATACTTTCATTGTATTATGTATACTTTAACATTATAATTGTGTATAAATTAGCAGTTGGCCTTAATTCAACGTTCTGCAAATTAACAGTCACAGTCTTTGATAGCTGTTTATTGGCATTTTTTTATCATTGCCCATGTTTTTATTATCATGTTTATATTATCAATCATTAAGAATCACCTTATTATAGAAGTATCTGTTGTTTAAAGGACAAAATTGAGCTTTGATTTGTGATCAAATGTAACAGTCTTTTTGCTTTAATAGTTATACTTAACCCATATTTATTTATTTATATCACAAATATTTGCCTTGCTTCTGACAGTTCAGTTTAATATATTCCGTCAATTTTAATATGCACATTTTTTCATTTTAACATCTCTAAAATTGAGATGGATTATTAAAATCCATGAAGTAATACACTCTTCAGCCTCTTACAGTTGCTTTTGGGTAGGGGTTGTTACAGCTTCACTGACATGTACAAACTATCTGAAAAGCACACTGCTTTCTTTCTCATTCTAGGTGGCATGATTGGACACCTGTAGTCAACAAACCATTTAAGGACCATTTGACCATTGTCTGAAACCTTCTGAAGTTGACCACTTTAGAAAGAGACCTTGAAAGCACCAGGATGCACCAAATCAAAGGCATGAAAAAACCTGGGACGGAGGGAAGACTATTTTAGATTTTTCAAAGACTTAACACATAATAATGTTTCTTATCTTTCCATGCATTCCATGAGCTCTTATTTCTCTATGTTTGGTACTTGGTCATAGATGCATAAGGTTTTTAAATTTGGGGCAAGATGGTTAAAATTTTTCTCTGTTATGTGGCCACATATTTTTGTAAGTAGTTTTTGTTTTCTGCCTTTTATGTTCATTTCCTTTTTCCTCTTTTTTTTTTTTTTTTTTTGGCAGAATCTTTGTACAGACATTTTGTTGGTTCCTTTTTGATTACTCATCCTTTAAGTCTCTGAATTTTTCCTTGATGATCTATTTAAATATGATTTGTGTTTAGGAGGGATTATATCTATTTCTTAAGATGAGTGGGATTTTCTTTTTCTTAAATAGAGTTTTGGGTTGAGGTTCAATAAGCCTTTATTTATTAACAGCTAGTGGAAATACACAACTAATATTTCTTTTCACAAGTCAAGGACTTCCTTATTTACCGTGCTGTGGAGACAGATGTCTTCCTAAAAGTACAGCTTAGGTGAATATTCTTCATTTATCACCACCCTCTGTTTGTGGGAAACCAACTATATTCTGGGAAGTTCCTGACTCAAGCCAATGAACCCCATTCAAACTACTTCAAATAGAGAACATGGTCTTGTGTCTCAGAGTGTGTCCTGCACCTTTGAAAAGTGAACTTGACTAGCTTTCTGAGATGTACACTGTAAGCGTCTCCACTCCCCTTTCTTCTTTATTCTCTTCTCTCTCTCCACGGGTTTGGCAGCCCTTCTAATTTACTGTCTCCACAAATATAATTAGAAGTTTGTTTTCTATTCTCCTTCTGGCCTTGAGTAATTTTCAGAAGGAGAAAGAGGAAATGTTTGTTCTGAATGTCATTTTTAATTAGTGTTACTTTAATCAATGAAAAAATTTACTTTAAAATATATATGGCTATGCATTTTTTAAAATTTGTCTGTGAAAACATATAAACTGGAATTTAGAAGGAAAGATGATATACTTTCTACTTTCTTTTTACTTTTCTGGTCAAAGACCCATTGTTTGTATTTTCCTAGGTTTTAAGGCAAAGACACCTGTCCAGGTGGATTTAGAGACTAATTTATCACATTATAGGCCAGGGTGAAGTATACCTATAATCGGCTGAATCTAAAGGGAAGGAAGAAAAGCAAGTCTACTCTGCATACATATGCACAGAGAAATTCCAGAAAAGCGGTTTCTATGTTCTTCTTAATTAACAGAAAGGTTACTGCTCCTCCCTCTGTAATGAATGCAAATCATCATGGCAGGTGCCAACATGAGTCCCCCATTCACTGCTGGCCTCAAGCTTCAGTTGGTTGCTTCAGGAGTTAGGTAAGTTGGCTATACTCACATAGATACTGTAATAGAACTTGTCACTCTTCCCCCATCCACTCAAGATAGAAGGACCTCGAAGGCTTTCAAATTGTCTAACTCTTTCCATGCCCTATGATGTACATGCTAAGACTGGGAAAACTTCCCTCAGGGTAACTTCTGATGTCTCTCCCCAGTTTTCTTGATCCTGATCTGAAGCACCAGAATACAGAGCTCTTGTAATTTGACTTACTCCCATGAGGATAAGAATTCTGCTTTTGTAGAACAAGTCTCCTAGAGTTACAGGAAGGCTTTGTGCTTCATCTTGGTCCAAGACCGTTAATCCTCAAATCCTCTGTCCACTTCCAATGCTCTTCACTTTCAAGCTGTGGTAGTTCCTTCAGCTGAACTGAGGCAAGGGGGCCCAGCCTTGCACCAGCTGGTCAGTGGCCTTGGGCTGTCCCCTGAGAGGAGGTTTAACCTTGGCCCAGACAGTTTCCTAAAGTTGGAGAGAGGTACCACTGGTACTTGAGGCAACTGAGGATAGGTGTATTGGCCCTGATGAGAGATCAAGGAGGAGCACCACTGAACCCACTGCAACACCGAAGTTTGACCAAAGCTTGTTAGGATGATAGTCTGAAAACAACCTAGTAGACAGGGTTCCAGCATCAACTTACCTCGCAGAACCACCCAAAATCTAGCTTTGGAAACAATATTTTTCTTTTTATTTATCATTTATAAAATGTCCTAAAAACTCATCACAGCCAAAATATTTGCTTAAGAAATCTTACTTGGGCATAGTCATAGACATCTAAGTTTTATTTTGAATGCTGTTGGAATAATTTTTGCCATTGATAAAGGTTACTAGTTTCCAAAAATCTCTTTGCCTTAAGACACTGGAGCTACATGTTCTTCTCTTGCTTTCTTCCCCTACAGATTGTAGAATGCCTTCCTTCATTTCACATTAATATTCTACTTTACCTTCGGTTTTCCAATCCAAATCTTCCTACTGGTGTTGAACTATTCAGTAACGGCGGCTATGTCACCTCCTGAGATGAATGATCCCTATTACACTCAATTACCAACCAGTGTGGTTTCCTTACCATAAATGGAGGAAGAGTAAGAATGGGACTAGAAGGTGGAATATAAGCTTTTTAATAAACTAATATGACAAATGACACATTATGAATCCAATTTATACTCCTAAATTATCTATAAATAACAGAAAATAAACAAATACAATTCAAGGAAGTTGAAAAACATGTACATTCTTTTCATTTGCTTCTTTGTCATGCAATTTCTGTTCCCTTTCCTCACATTTCACACAATTAAAACTATACAGATTTTTTTTCTAATTGCCCCATATATATTCCACTAAATTAAAGCTTATTCATATTTTCTAAATAACTATGTGCTTTTAATCTCCCCCACTTCCTGAACATATTGTTTTTTATTTTATGTGAATGAGCATATGTTGCTGAATAAACATCAGCTGAATGACTAGATGCATTATTAAAGGAAGGATCAGTGACAGCTAGAGTTATACCCAAGTCTTTTATTACTCCATATGAAGAATTTTAAATGAAAACAATTTACCCTGAAACAAAAAACTCTCTTGATTCAGTTTTCACATGAGCAAATATTATATGCTTAATAAATGTTAGTTATATGCTTGGATGAAAGAATGAATAAATGAGTGGGGTTTTTTACTCAATAGTTCATATATGTCTTAGGTTTTAAGCTTAAAACAGAAAAACTAAAGCTATATTCTAGTTTTATCACCTCAATTTCTCACTCTGTTAGGTTCAAGCACTTTTCACAAATCAGCTCTGTATCATTCGTTCCCCAAAAGTCATATGAAAAATAGTTTTAATTTAAAAAATGTAACTCGACAATAAAAGCCTTCATCACTAGTACACAAAAATTTCAAGAACAGAAACTGTTTAATGAGTTTACCACAAGTCAAGTCAGCATCTAGAATTCTCTAGAATCAATGTCCTTATCTCAAGGTACATAGTTCAGATCTCAAGCTAATCACACACCATTAACATTCTGCTTTCACTGTTGCATGATCCCATCTATTCTGATTCATTGTGATAAACTTTAATATTATGAAAAATAAGGCACCAAAACAACTAACAAAATGTACAGTTATGTTGAAGAAGCAAAATAATCCTATAACTTTTCTTTAAAAACTTGTGTGATTGTGAGAAAAGTAGAAAATCAGAAGTCACTCCTTTTTTAAAAGATAATGTAAATATTTGTAGGAATTCATTTCTCATAGAACATTGAAGAATGATTTTAAAGTGCTAGTGGTTTTGAACTGATTAGAAAGAGAACTCATTTTCAAAAGAAGTAACTGAAGTTAAATAATTGCTAGTAAAAGATTTCACTAATATCACATTATATTAGTTAACAGGTGACCAGAAATACAAAATTGATACAGATTTAAAAATACAACTTTAAAACATGAAAAAGATATGATGAATTTTATATTTTATCATATATTTATTATAAAAAGAGAAAGTATCATAACAGAAGTGTGTTTCATATATAGGCCATAGAAATGTGCATTTACTTCTGCTAACCTTTGATTCAGATGGAAATTGTAATATCCATATAACCACAGAAGTGTACATGTGATATCTTTTTCCATCCAGTGGACCAAAAAGAAAATATTATTCTGAAGAAGAAAATAGAAATATGTAACTATTTTACTTATGATTGAGTGCTACATTATACCCGTGGTCCTCAGGAGTTTTGCAATTACTAAGCTTTAGTTTCAGGTCACACATTTCTGTTTTAAATTTCTTAGCACGGTTTAATGAAAGACTCCTAAATACCTACATCTTGCCCTGATTAGCTATCTTGGAAAACTAATTAAGTAATCAATAAACAGAACAAGTATAAGTCAATAGGACCTTTGATAAGCATGTGTGATCTTCAACCTACAACAACAGAGTTGTTAGCAATTATAGGTGAAGCTATACCTTAAAGTTCATTAAAACACACTTGCAAAGCTATTAAATGTTATCTAAAAGTGGTTTCTGTAATGTTTATAATGTAGCTCTTCATTACTAAATTTTATCTGTCTATTTTTAAACACAGTAAATAATAGACAACACATTTTACCCAACTTAAATAAGGTAATTTGAATAACAACTACATACCATTTCTATAATTCATTCATTTATACATTCATTGAGTTAACATTTATTCATTATGTTCTTAATATGTTCCAGGTGCTGTTATTACAAAGACAGAAACACCAATATGTCACTCTATTGACCATCAGTCAGATTGCAGTTTAGTGGAATAGACAGACACATATAGAGAATAATTTAATTTATTATTATAAGTGAAAATGTACCCTGAATGTTCTCTAACCTCAACAGAATATTGGTAAAAATGAAATGATATTAGTAGTAATATTCAATTTCTCTGGTTATAGACTCCCACCTACATAGCTGTAGGACTTAAGATGCTCCATCTCAAAGTCTCCCAAATTATTTCTGGGAGTGCCTCAGGTGTCCAATATAAATTCCTGACCAATCATTTCCCATTACTCTTCTCCAGCATCCTTATGAGTGCTCATTGCCTCAAAGGAATATGGAGGACTCCCTTCAGCAGTGTGTCTCCCACCAGTGCTCTTTATAGAACAGTGTCTCTTCCCTCTGGTGCTGTCCCTTGTTTTCCAAAAGCTGTTCACCCTTAAGCAGCCAAACAGGCTGACTTCACTTCTCATTGTGCCAGAGCCAGATTTTATTTTGTACAGGGATGGTGAGAATGCTGCTAACCCACACTCTGGCCACACATTGCCATCTGTGTACTGAAGCATTGATATTTGTGTTATCCAGTTCCTCATGTAAAAACACATTTTACCTTTATTTACAGCTCTCCTTTTTTTCCTAAGCCTCTGAACTGGTCACTAGAGTGGAGTCAAGGAACTGATACCATGGCTCTCCATCATCCCTGACACTCCCCAGGAGAATCTGGACAAAAAATATTCTACTTCCGGAATTCCCAAACCCACTCCATTCATGTAAAACTCAGTTCATGCATATTAATTCCCTGGGGGCCCTCCAGACCCTATAATCATTTTGCTATACAAACCTGCTGACTTTCATGCCTCAATGCACAGCATATCCACATACTCCACTGGTTAAGTCTTACGTGTTGCATTAATTAATTCTTCTTCCTTTTCTCCTATCTCCATCATTTGATTCATATTTAAACCCCCTCTAAACCCACTCCCCAACATCATTTCATTTTCTAAAATTCTGCACAGATATCTTTATAACAATGTGAAGCTGCCTATCACATTTCTCTGCTACATATAACTCTTAAATGGCTTTCCACTGACCTTATGTAACCAAGCAGGACCCTCTAGGGCCTTCCTAGGACAGACTCTCCCCTCCACCCACCATGTCCTCTGCCTGCCTCCAGCTGGAGTCTCCCAGGCCTCCCCTGAGTCACAAAAGCCTGGTTCAAAAATTAATGATAGAAAGGATGTCAACATGTAGTGACAAAAATTGCAGTTGGGCCAGGAGAACTAATAACAATTTAAACTTTAAATCAGCCATATGACTGTCACAGAATCTTTAGTCCCTCCCTGAAGAATCTAGATAACAGTATCTAAAGCACACTTCCTGAATTGTTTTACAGATGCTAAAACCCCCACCAAATAGAAAAAGTTAACTACCTGATGACCATGAGCACATGGCCCCAAGCCTACTGGACCTGAGGATAGATAATGTTAACCCCTGTGATACCACCCTGTTACTTCACCATCAACCAAGCAGAGAATTGCTCACGAGCTGATCACATACCCTGCAATTCCCCTCTCTCAATTTGCCTTTAAAAATGCTTCCCTGAAACCCACCTGGGAGTTTGAGGTTTTTGAGCATCAGCTGCCCACATTCCTTCTTTGGCACCTACAATAAACACTGCACTTTCCTTCACCACAACCTAGTATCAATAGATTAACTTTACTTTGTGTGGGCCAGGGGACCCAGGTTTGGTTCAGTAACACAAGATAGTTCAGGCTCCTTACAGGATACTCCAGCTTTTATTAAAGAAACTTTCAGATATATTTTATGGTATGACAAGTGCAATGGATAAAATATTGGATGCTGATCCACTCTTAGAAAGGAATATGACAATTTGCCAGGGCAAAGGAAAGATGTTCACTCAGTATCATAAGCTATATGATGAGATGATGCAGATAAGTACTATTCAAACTGTAATCAATAAGGTATTTAAAAGAAATAAAACATTTTAATTCTCATTGTTTCTAATTTTAATGGTATAATTTTTACTATAACTAACATTATAATTTAAATTACAGTATACTAAATAAATATTAGTTTTACAATTTTTTATTTACACTTTCAAGTAAGAGAGCTTTTGATGTGCTGACAAAAATGGAAAGGTCCCAGAGCAGTCATAACTTCCCATATGGATTATCAAAATTACTTTGCATAGTTTCAGCTTGCACAGTCATTTATATGGTCTCACACTCCCACACAAAGTAAGAAATACCTGTACTCTGTTAATTCTAATCTTACAACACATCAATCCACAGTCATCCAATTTCTTCCATGACCAATTCAACTGTTGCCTATTTAGCCCTCTCATTACATGTATATCTACTCCATAAAAGCAACAATGCCGACATTTCTAAGTCTCTTTAAGCAACAGATTAAAGGATAACAAACAGCTGATCAACATTATGTATCTGTTTAGTTATGCAGTAGTGTGTGGGTGTCCCTCCCAGACCCTCATTATCCTCCTCTGATTGATTTTTTTAAGCAAGAGAAACTACTAATTACTTTAGATTTACGAAGAACCAAGTAAGCTTGGAGCAGATTTAATTTTTCCTACCTTTTTTTGAGTGGTATACCTCTCGCTCAAATAAATGCAAGAGCTGAATGTCTCCTTCCCTAAGGAAAGGGTAAAACAGGACATTTTCTTGACTCAGTGTGCCACATTTTTGCATGCAGAGCTCTGGAAACTGGATGGAATAATTAACATAAGGAGCCTGGGGCCTTTTCAAGGGAAGGGGAAGATGAATACAGTGAACAGGATATAACGAATGCAGCAGCCCCAGGAAAGATGTATCCTGGGACATCATATGTGTGGGATTAAAAGCATTGTTCACTAAGATAATACTCTGGTTGATTGGGAATCTTTTGACTTTGAACTCTGATCTGAGTTTAGTATTGGGAAAATTTCCATGCCTTGAATAATTAATACCTCTGTAGGAAACCTACATTCAGCCAGTAGTAGATGCTACATTATTGTTTTGAGAATAATATACCTTCAAGTTACTTGAAAGACACATACAGTAAGAAAAAGAAGAAAGGGGGAGCATGCTTGTCATGCAAACACAACTGCACAAAAAAAATCTATTTCATAGACATTCTGGAGTCACACACTTCCCCCTCCTGAGGACAATACCTACATTGCAACTACTCACCAAGAGCTAACACTGCTTCCCCACCTCAGTAGCTTTTCTCAATCAGCTCTGAGCCTCCTGGTACCAGCAGAAGAAAGTATAGTTTATGTTACCATGTTTCAGACACACAAACTTCATTAACTGATTTTGTTCAGAGAAAGTCTCCCTTCCATCATCAGCAGGACCAAACAAGATCAAACACTAAATGACACAAGGATTCTTAGACCCATAAGGGAGACCTCTGGGTGGAAAAGAGAGCATTTGCAGAGAATACCACTCTACAGTGGAATGTAAGGTACAATTCTGAAGAAAACTGCTTTGTGTAAACAGGACATGAAATTAACATAACTATTTCATCTATTATGCAACCTTCAACACAGGACAATGGCATCTAAGGGAGGCAAAGAGAAGATGGTCCAATTGAAAAGAGAGAACAAGGGTTATCTACTCCCACACTCATTCTGTACATTGAGAACCAGAACCACACTTTGGTGTATTTTTTAACAAAATTCTCAACAGATTCTGCCTTTAACTCCCCCATGCCAAAGCACTGTCAAAGCTTTGTGAGGTAGCATTCTCCGTGACCTAGACAAGCAATAAACTCAGCCTTGTCTTATTAGCAGGTTCTGGTTAGTAATGTCTGGGGAGTGACAGACCATATGTGACAAAAGAAGGGAGCATGCTTGTCATGCAAACACAACTGCACAAAAAAATCTACTTCATAGACATTCTGGAGTCACACACTTCCCCCTCCTGAGGACAATACCTACATTGCAACTACTCACCAAGAGCTAACACTGCTTCCCCACCTCAGTAGCTTTTCTCAATCAGCTCTGAGCCTCCTGGTACCAGCAGAAGAAAGTATAGTTTATGTTACCATGTTTCAGACACACAAACTTCATTAACTGATTTTGTTCAGAGAAAGTCTCCCTTCCATCATCAGCAGGACCAAACAAGATCAAACACTAAATGACACAAGGATTCTTAGACCCATAAGGGAGACCTCTGGGTGGAAAAGAGAGCATTTGCAGAGAATACCACTCTACAGTGGAATGTAAGGTACAATTCTGAAGAAAACTGCTTTGTGTAAACAGGACATGAAATTAACATAACTATTTCATCTATTATGCAACCTTCAACACAGGACAATGGCATCTAAGGGAGGCAAAGAGAAGATGGTCCAATTGAAAAGAGAGAACAAGGGTTATCTACTCCCACACTCATTCTGTACATTGAGAACCAGAACCACACTTTGGTGTATTTTTTAACAAAATTCTCAACAGATTCTGCCTTTAACTCCCCCATGCCAAAGCACTGTCAAAGCTTTGTGAGGTAGCATTCTCCGTGACCTAGACAAGCAATAAACTCAGCCTTGTCTTATTAGCAGGTTCTGGTTAGTAATGTCTGGGGAGTGACAGACCATATGTGACAAAAGAACTCCAACCCACAACCTCTTCAGCAAGCAGTTCGGAAAGGGCAGGACTTGGGTCAATGACTGCCAGATTTCCCTGATTTTTGGCCCCACTTCAAACTCAGGACTAACCAGAAAGGGTCAAATATTCTCTCCAACCAATCACAAAAGATGTCCCACATTCCAGACAGCCCACCTCCAGCTTCCGGTGTCAACAACCTCCAATCAGAGAAAAATGAACACCTTCCCAGGTTTTTTGTTACTCTGAGCTTTCCCACTCCCATCTGCCTTTGAGTCTCTGCCAAATACAGGTGATGGTGGCTGACTTCACTGTTACAACAAGCTCCAACTTAATGGCCTCTATTTTTCCCATTTCAGTGGTTCTCCTTGCTTTCCACAGGAGCTGGTTTTTGACAACAGAATTTCAAAACTATAAGAGAAGCTTTTAGAAGAATGAATTGACAGCATATTCTTCAGAACTACTAATTTTTCAGTCAAGCTTTTAAGAAAAATTAGCAAATTCCCTGCCCATCCAAGAGTTTAAAAGTTACTTTAGCTCTGGATACTACTGATTTTCTCATATGAAATTCAGGATAACAAAAGCAAGCATTCCTGAATAACATAATCTAGTTCACATACAAAATTCACCACCAAATCCTGCCACTTAAAAAACTATCTTCTACATTTCTCATTTTTCATTCTTTAGCTCCATACCTGGTTAACTAAGCACAATTCACTTTTATTTCCTTCAGCATCACTTATGATAATGTTAAATTGTCAATTTATTATCTTTAAATCCTTCTTAAATGCCAATGGCATTTTCTAAGTATCTATTTTCTGAAAAGGAACTAAAATAAATTAAAAAGAAGACTATAGAGGACTTTACTATTTTTTCTTATAGAGAGTGGAGAAGGAAAATATATCCTGCAATTTCATATGCAGGAGGAAAGAAAACATACAATGTGCCTTCAGAGAGAGACACGTAATTTTTCTCCAGCGCAGATAACTACTCAGAAAAATAGCATTACAGGTTGTTTTTTGGATAGTCAGAGCTTTCTGCAACAGAAAAAATAGAGAACTAAATTTCATACATAATAAAATGTGGAGAAACAAAGAAGAAGAAGGAAAATAGTGAGGAAAGTTTCAGTTCTCCAAGAGTGGGGATCATGAATCTCAGCAAGATCACAAACAGTGAGGAGATGGGGACATCAATGTCAGATGACATATGACAGCCTGTGAGAAGTTACAAGAGTGGGAATAACTATGAGACTGTTAATAATATTCTAAGGATCAATTTGTTACTGTTTTCTACACTGTACAACCGAAACTCGTTTTAAAAAATTGTGCTAAATTCAAGAGTTCTATGATCATGATTGATTTGAAAAACCAAAGAAAAACTATGCCTAACCCGGAATGTACAAAGATGTCAGAAGACTGAGAAATCAGGGGAAATGTAAAATCAGGCCAAGAGGTGACTGGGAGAAATGTAGATCCCAAGTATTGTTACAGATAGTGTGGGGGAGTTGCTGACTTTTCTGTAATAATTGGGATGGAAACTTAGCTAAATTTCACTTACGTATTAAAAGAAGAATAAAGGCCAGAGGATTTGGGAACCCCCAGGCAACTGACATTTAGGTGACATACAATTCTGTAACGATAGCCATATAAGTGTTAATTAATAGAGACACAATTAGGGATGGTTCGTTCTTTGTTTCTCTCTCTTTCTCCTTATTTCTTTAAAAATTTCCCTTATTGGTGAGTTTGTTGGTATTTACATGAATTATCTGGTTTGCATTTCAAATCTAGAAGTAGTTCTTTATCCTCTTTCCAATTTTCCCATTATCATATTAAGCAAAAATGTAACATAGAAGTACTTTTAAAAAAGAATTTATTAGCATTACAAATATTCAAAGCATACAAATGTGATGTGGAAGGGGAAGACTGAATGAGGAGCTATTTCCCTGGGGTTCGAGGCCAGGTTTTTAAACTGAGTTTTTTCAGTTAGCAGTCCCATGTTAGTAAGAAAAATCAGTGAACTCAAATTTCAAATCAATACTATGTGGAGAATAGAATAGTATCCGTTTGTAACTTTGTAACTTGGGGTTCTAGGGTAGATAGAATTGTAAATTATGTGTGTATATATACATGCATTTAACATAAATATGTTCACATATACATTTCACATATATACATATTCCATATGTATATTTTCCACATATATATTCCATATATGCAGCTAATATATATTCTTAATATATGCATTATAGAATATACATAATCCCTATATATGTAGATTTTATATATAATTATACCTTTATTTTAATTACTTTATTGGAATTGAACCATAAGGTGTTTGAGATAGCATCTTCCCTCATCTAACCAACAGCTCTTTAGAGAAAGTATAATTGATTATTATGCAGCTTCACTGAGATTCTACAAAAATATAATGTCATTTTATTGATTATCATTTGAGATAAAATTTGTCATTTTTATAAAGGCAAGCCCTCCCCATTCAAATGATAAGCCCTCCTGAAACTGGATGCCAATTATATTTACAGTAAGTACATTTTTGTAGTTAATATACATTGCATAATATTTTACTAGTTTTAACTAATATTCTCAATCAGCAATAAGGTCATGCTATTAACAGGTCAATAAAATGTCAGCTTTAATTCTTAGGCAATGATTTAAAATCAATTTTTATAATTCATATTTATTAGAGACAGAAATAACTGATATTTTTGATATTCATAATATTTATGAAAATGTATATACTATATTAAATTTTTTAATGCTTGCTCATTTATTCCACATAACCTTTAAGACGAGTTTAAATGTTCCTTATTTCCCAAATTTATTTAATGTCTACTATGTGTCAGATCCATGGTAAACTCTGAGGAAACTAAGTATAAACAGTGTTCCTCACAGATCATTCAGTCAATCATGTCCCTTATTTAAGTAAATGGACCTCTCTCAGTGCTTGGCAGTTAGAAGACATTTAGTGAACTTAAGTTACCCTCCATCTCCTTCCCTCATTTCACACTTTCTACCTTTGTTGAAGTCTACAGCTAAACACACAGCATTGAAATTATATGCTTGTATGACTGTTTTCTCTAGAATGAGCTTGTAGGGTTTCATTTCACTATTTCAAGCCTAAAGAATACACAGTGCCTATGTCCGAAAGGCAATCAATTCATTAATTATTTGAAAGGTGACAGGAGGATAAAATTAATAGACAAAGAAAAGAAAGAGATCTGGAAGATAACAAAAGCAGAATTACATTTCAGTGTGTTACTTTTCTCCAATGATTTATGGCTCCTTCTGAGAAAAATTGAAGTTTTCAGAATTTAATGACATTTAAAGATGGGGACTCTTAAAAAGGCCAAAGTATGTAAACAAGAGGTGACAGTGGATGTGTTACAACCAAGAATATTTACTATAACAAGCTGAAACATTCAAGATACACATCCGAGTTTGCTGAGGTGAAAGGGTGGGTGGTGTTTCTGGGGAAGAGGGTGGGCAGCCAGAGAGGAAAGATTGATTGTCATTTAATGTTTCTTGTAAAATATTTATCCTCTCTTTTTCTCCCTCCAACAAGCAGTGATTGTCTTCTATGAAACAGAAATGTCAGTGTCTAATATTTCGCTAAAGCTAAGACATAGCAATTCCTTCTGCCTGAAGCCAAAATGAAGAAAATACCCCCAAGCTAGACATATTCTCTTACTACAGCTGTTCTTACAAAAAACTAAGCAATTCAGTCAAAACTGAGGTTTGAAATTTACAGGGAAAAAACAAATACCTAGATTTGTAGTTAACTCTTGGTTCATTTTACTGATTTTTCTCCCATTTATGAACTGTTAATCAGGGTTAACACTGCAGTTTTCTCTTGAAAGCAACATAAACAATATAAAAGAAAAAAAAAAACTTCATGAAACAGCAATTGCCAACAGGGGAATTGCAAATGGACAATACATATATTTTTAAAGTTCAATCTCAGTGATAATTAAAAGTATGATATTCCATTCTTCACTTACAGATTGGTTAAAATACAAATACCGTATGACATCATCTATATGTGGAATCTAAAACATGACCCGAGTGAACTTATCTACGAAACAGAAACAGACTCACTGACAGAGACACCAGACTTGTGGTTGCCAAGGGAGAAGAGGGGTGGGAGAGGGATGGACTGGGAGTTTGGGATTAAAAAATGCAAACTATTATATATATGTATAGCTGAATAAGTTTGCTGTACACCAGAAACTAACACAACATTGTAAATCAACTCTACTTCAATAAAGTGAATTTTAAGAAAACATATTGGTCAAAATAAAAATAAAAACTGAGAATAGTCTCTTTTACCAAATCCATGTTGGCACACATATAGGAAAATTGATTCCCTTATACCCTACTAGTGACAATACAAATAAAAAAAAAAAGTCTGACAGCGATTTTCCACTATGAATCAAATATTTTAAAAGTATTCTTGCACTCACCTAGCAATTCACAACTCTTCCTTAAGAATTAATATGAGGTGTGCATTGATGAAAATGCCTTGACTAAATTTTAGACAGACATTGTTCTGACTCTAGGTCCTAATTTCCCTTATCTTGGAGTGTTTACTTTAGAAAAGTTGAAATTATAAGTTCTCTCTCTGCCCTTTGAAGCTTTAAAAGCCTCTTGCTAGCTTTACAACCCAGTAAGGTCTTTCTCAAGGACCTGGGAGCCATCCTTTAGAAATGTAACTATCAAAGGAGACAGCTCCCCTCTCTCCCAGTTTCTGTGAGAGGTGAGAGCCTACCTTCTGCCTGTGCCTTGCTCCAAATAATAAAACTATCTCCTGACACAAAGGTAAGAGAAATTTCACTTTTGCTTTGAGTAAAACCAATTAGCAAACACAGATGGCCTCTGGTCTTCCTCTCACCCCAGCATTTAAAAGTTCTCTTGCCCTTCATTTCTTAGAATTGAATTCAGTTCTTGTCTCTCTCCACTACTGTGATAGCTTTAAATAAAGCCTACCTTTCCTGCTTAACCTTGTCCAGTGCAATTTTTGGTTTGGAAGCATAAAAGGGTATGCATTACTATAGTGATGTGTGATTTATGATAGCAAAAAGAAAAAATATTAAATGTTCAATTATACCAATTGCTTAAATTATAAGTATTGTGAAGCAAATAAAATACATCAGAGAAAAAATTTTCCTTTTATAAATCTTCACACACAGATTTTTAAGTAAGGAAGTAAGTTGTAAAATGAAGCTATCATGCATCTATTCCCATTCTTTGGGTCAGTATCTTTGTTGGCTAATTATGGTTTCAAACAGGGCATTAAAATGCAATAGAACAATAATGCACAACTAAAATGCAAAAGGAACACATGGTGACATTAGAAATCTTCCATATACGCAGAATTCCATGTAATTGATGAATGCAACATTCTGCAACTATTTATGTAGCAAACTAAGCCATTGAAAAATGAGGTCCTGTCAGAGTTTGCACAGATGACAACGGAAGAAGAGAAAATCAGCAATGATGACATGACAGATGCCTCCAATGATTTGAATATTGTAGGATTAAGAGATACTGCAGCACCGTGGTCCTCAAACGTGGCTGCACATTGGAGTCAGCTTGGGGAATATTAGAAAATACTGATGCTGGGGGGCTGGCCTGGGTGTTGTGATATTTTTTTTTAATTTCCAGATGTTTCTAATGTGCAGAAATATTACAGAATCATCACTGTAACCAGTAGGCTTGGTGCCCTGCATATATCCCTCAATATCACTTCACTGCATCCACATGTACACTGGCCTGACTTCCAACCTGAGACTCAGCCTGTGGGTTTTCTCTGTCCAATGGAGCTGGATTAATTTCTTTATTCTTTTTATTTCAGAATACCAGCAGTCCTTCCTTTGCACAATTCTATGGTAACTGAGATTTGATGGTAACTTGATTTGATCTCAGTAATCAAAGAACTGGGCCAAGTGAGGATTGCCTGCATGTCTGTCATCACAAGAAGCCCAGGATCCAAGGTCATGTTTCAAACCCAACAAAAATCTTTTACAGCTTTCTACATCCCCCTGATTGATACCATCACCCACCACTCTCCAATCCTGAAATCATCAGATCTTCCAGAAGTCATGTTCAATTATCAGCAAAATTCTTTACCCACACACATCCTTCTCTGACTATTCTGATCATCCTCTTACTCTAATTAAATCTTGTCTGTCTCTCCAGGATAATGCTTCTCCTACAGCCCTTCAAATTAAGGTGGCTGTTTTTCTCTCCCACAGCCCTTGAAACAATAGCTTTTCCTCTTTGCCACTACTAGTTCGTATCCCTCCATTTTTCCTAAAATCTCCTAACTGTCACAAAATCAGATACCACCCATGACCTTTCATCATTTTATTAATCTACCAACCACCTTGTTAATTTCCCTGCTTTCAGGAGGATATCAGATCCTGGTTTCTGTCACTCTCTCCAGCTCTAACTCAAATTTGTTGGTGATTTCAATGATCTTCCCAATAAACTGGCCTCAAAATTTCTTGATCTCTCCTTTTCCATGATGTAATCTCTACTCTGTCTCATCCACACCTACCCCCATCACATCTTCGCCTTTTTATTTATCCAGATTATATTGTTTGGCCCATCATAAAGTGGTAACTTTCTGCATATACATCCAGCTCCTTAACATCTCTCTTGCCTCACTGTACTCACACAGCAGAAGGTCAAACTTGGATACATCTAACTCTCACCATACTTTGTTTCTGCTGGCACATAATCAACCATGGACAGAGAAAAAGACAAAGTTGTGTCATCTAATGGCGCATCCACATTTTCAGTTACGCAAATCAAAAATACTTAACTCATCCTTGACTTCACTCTTTCTTTCATACCATAAATTCGATTATCAGCAAATCCTGCCAGTTAAACCTTCAAAGTATATCTGATATCCAATAGTTTGCCACCACCTCATTTCTACCTCTGTGGTCTAAACCACCATCATTTCTCACTTTTATTATTGTGATAGCCTCCTCAGTGGTTCCCCTGCTTCCATCAACTCAGCATGCATAGGTATCCTTTTAAAATTGTGTTACTCTTCTACTTAAATCTCTCCAATAACTTCTACTCTCACTCAGTAAAAAGAAGGTCCTCAACATTGCAGGTAATTACCTCTATTATTCTGTCTGACCCCATTTCCTATGACTGTTCTCTCTCACGTACACCTCATCAGTCACATGGACCACCCTGCCATTCCTCTAACATGTTAGACGTGCTCTCACCCCAGGGCCTTTGCACTTGCTGTTCCCTGTTCCTCTTCCCTAGATATCCATATAACTCTTTCTCTCACCTCCTTCAAGCCTTTATCAAATGTCATCTTCTCAGTTACTACCTTATTTCAAATGGTAACCTCACCATCTCAGCACTCCTGATCTCCCTTCCAGGCTCCACAGCATTTGTAACTGTCTATCACATTATATGATTTATTTTTGTTTATTCATTTACCTGTCTCCCACTAGTAGGCTTGTCCTTAGGTTTAGTCTCCACATCTTAAAAACATGGGGTGAAGTGTAGATATTAGTAACAATTTTTGTCATCTAACAATTAGCCCTCTATGCATTATTAATGATAACTCTTAAATCACAAGACATATTATCTATTCTCTGGAATAGATATACTTAAATGACTTTTTAAATCTTGGGATTCATGTAAGAATATTTTTTAACTGTAGCTTTGAAGTGTATTACTGTAGTTTCATAGGCATGATAGGTTTGATCAAAGTTCCCAGCTCCTCAGAGGTATAAGACAGAGCAATATCTGGAATTCAAATAATATCCAAAATCTCATTAAGGCTAAATTTATGTGCTGAAATGGAAAAACAAATGAATTTATTAAGTTTTTGCTTTTCAACATCATATACAATTATATTTTTCTCCCCTCATTTCTCCTTCCCTGTCCCCTCTTCAACTCTCCACTCCTTTGTACTTCACTTTTTTTTTTCCAGGAAGAGAATTCACTTGAATATTTCAGCTTAAATACAGACACCCAATCAGGCCTTGTGTTGAATATACTCATAGCATTAGAAGTGACACTAATTTTAGGTCTCCAAATTATTATATCTTTCACTGAAATTAATATAATTCAAAGTGGATATTTTAAAACAATGGGAAAAAATCTCTAGTTAGAAAGAAAGAACTTGGCCCTAATCATCTTTTGCCATTACTGGGTATGAAGAGTCTCTCCCAAATGAGTTTTAACCCATGTCTCTTTCATCTAATGACTTCATAGGCTCCTTTAATGCAAAAATCTCTAGGAAATGCCCAGCCTGACTGTGGTAAGGTTAAATACTGTTAATCATCTATGAAACCTTTGCATTGAAAATCTCTTTATACTTCTACAGAGCTCTCCTTGAACAATCCTGTTATAAAATAGCAAAAATACCTAAACAAGAACAAATTGAAAGCTACATAACTGGTCCTTAAATATTACTGAGTCATATATACTTAAGAATCTAAACATTACATTATTTTACTGGAAATGCCCTGGCTTGTTTAACAAAACACCAATGTCACTGTTATAAGAGAATAAAAATGAATTTTATATAGCCAAACATTATACATCTCTCTAACGCTGAATCACAGATGACTTTAGAAGTTAAAAAACAATCATCCGAACATCAATTTTCTGCATTACTGCCTGACTTCTGAGAATAACTAACCTTTTACATAATGGAAAATTGGAAGAAAATAGTATTATTAAATAAGATATTTTCACACCTAGTAATCTGGGGAAGGAAAGACTTTATGCCTATCATTGAATAAGATTGCTTCTCATTGCAATATTTTGTTTAGCCACATTTTATTATAATACAGGAACAATTCTCTAAAGCCTACTTCGGCAACTATTTCCATCTATTTGTTGTTCTATCTTTTCTTTGCCTTTGAAACAAAATTACAGTGGGTTTTACAAATGATATCCTATTTTAATTGATTTCTTTAATTTGCTGTGCTGAAGTTTCTTTTTAATTTTTTACCTGGTCTAGAAAAAATTAAATTTCTTTTTAATTTTATTTATTAAATGCTCCATTTAATAAATACAACCAGTACCTTTTATTACTCCACTAGAATATGTATTCACTTCTGAGTTTCAGTCATTTCATTAACCATGAGAATTATGTGACATCATATATGCTCCAAGTTTCCACCACTGAGGAAATTTCTAATCCTTTAGATATGCTACCCTCCTCCCCCTTGTCTTAGGTAAGTCCAGAGAGCCTTGGTGATAATAAGAGCAACAAGTCTAAAAGGGATGCTTTTGGCTACAAATAATAGCAAATCCAACTAACTGAGGCCCAAATCATAAGAATATTATCAGTAATTGTTCACTAAAATGATCCAAGTTTCACTCAGTGATTATACAAGGACCTAGGTTCTTTTAATCAGTTGTAACATCATGTTGGAATTTCTTCCTCCATTTAATTACATGATGGTCATCACAAGATAAATGCTACCTTTCCAGGAACATGTCCCCATACTGTAATCCCACAAACAAAGAGGGAGTGGGAAAAATGGAATGATGTTTTTCTAGGCAGTGCTGCTGACAAGCAGAGTAGGAGCATAACGTGGATGTCAAAACATGATTTTTGCCTACAACAACTTGACTAAAGTCAAAAGAAAAAACAACAGGTGAGCAATGTCTAAGGAAAATACCCAAGAGCAGGCTCAGATTAGCTCTTCATTCTTAACTCAAAATTTACACATCATCCTAATTTGGTTACACAAATTCTTTCCAAATCCCTCTCCAAACTTTCTTAAGAAGCTAGCTATATTTGGATACACTTCTAATAACTAGAAATTTACCACATTTCTATGTAGATTATTTTATTAAATACCACTAAAAAACAGGGAGGAGAGGTATCTAACTTCTACGCCAACCAGGAGTGAAGCACATAATTCACTTAGTTGAATGCTTTGCTTCATTTTGTCAAGTTCAAATGGTTTTCTTGGCTCTCCTCACTTTTCAAAACTTAAAAAAGTAAAAGCATTCTGTAATTTCCCATTCTGTGTTTGGTCTAGCCCATAAAGTCTTGGTGACATATACACAGTCACTTGATTTTGGTGACCTCACACATTTTATTTATATCTCTTGCTTAGATGTCTGCTCCTCAGCCATTAAAACAGCATTGTCCTTTGATCAATACCAATTCAATAAAAATGGCAAAACAAACATATAAACAGGACCTTGCAAACCGTGCTTGAGTTTTTGTGCAGTTGAAGGATGAACCTTTGAGTTAGGAGCCATTCCCACCTCCCACCCACTGCTACCTTTCTGTTTCCAGCAGGCCAAAAAGTTCACAGTTTGAAAAGGATGATAATATAGGGTAACAAGAGAGAAAAAAAATCAATATTGTTTCATTTACTCACTAATTCATCCAAATATGCTTTTGAAATTATTATGTGCCAGGTAAGCACTGGGTATATACTACAGAACAAAGTGATAGGGTCCCTGACTTTGTGGAACTTTCAATCGACTGAGAAAGAGGGTCTATAATCAACTTAACAAATACAAAGACCCATAATTAACATTTTTTCAGTGCTATATAGTGTGTATATGCTACATAGTACATGTAGTAATAAAGGATAACAGAGGGGAGCAACTTAGATAAAATTCCTAGGAGAGGAAGTTCTCTCCAAGAAGGTACTTCCTAAGACAAGGACTGAAGGACAAGAGGAGGACAGACACATAAAGCATGGGGGGAAGAAATTTCCAAGGAGAAGAAACATTGTAAGACAGCAAAGAACTTGGCATGCTCAGAGAAGTGAAAGGATACCTCCAAGGCTGAAGCACAGGATACAGAGAAAAGAGTGGAAGTAAGACAAAATGGAAAATGTTGGCAGGGGATATATCATGATAGAATTCAGAATTTGGGTTTTGTTCATGTAAAATGGGAAGTCACTGGAGGCTTTCAAATGAGGGTGGGAGGACAGGGTAAAATTATTATATAAAAATATATTTTTATATATTTTATTAAAAATGTATATTATTATTTATATAATTGCATAATATATAATACATAATATTGCCATATGTATTTTATATATATATATATATGAAATTTCTCATTACTTTCTATTACTTTCAGGTGGATAGATTAAAGAAAGAAAGTTTAGGGTAGAGCTTTAGGACAAACTAGTTCCTGCCAAGCTTTCTAAAAACTCTTTGATAATTCATATCCTAGACTTTGAAGATGGTAATACTGGACAAAAGAATATAGCATACTCCTGGGGGTCGAAGTTAAATAGTGGTACATACTCAAGAAAGAACACTCTGGGTAGAGTTATATTTGGCTTACAGTATTTAATTTTTTTCATTCATCTGTAAAAGCCTACATTTTTTAGCCATTTTTGAGAAAAAAACATATACTCAAGTGTGGAGATACGAAATACCTCACCCCACTTTTCTCTCCAGCAGAAAATGAAATTTAAGAGAGACCGAGCAGGGCTGCCCTGGTGGCGCAGTGGTTGAGAGCCCACCTGCCGATGCAGGGGAAACGGGTTCACGCCCCGGTCCGGGAAGATCCCACATGCCGCGGAGCGGCTGGGCCCGTGAGCCATGGCCACTGAGCCTGTGTGTCTGGAGCCTGTGCTCCACAAAGGGAGAGGCCACAACAGTGAGAGGCCTACGTACCGCAAAAAACACTCAACCACTATTCTACCACTTACCCAAAAAAAAAAAAAAAAAAAAAAGAGAGACAGCAAAATTGATATGATTAATCCATACTGGAAAAAAATTTAAATAACCTTGTGTTGTTCATATATCTAGAAATTCTCCAGCGGCATTTGGGACATTCCCGTGTCCTGATTGACTTTAAGAAACTGCTCCACTTAGACCTCCCACCATAAGTTGGGTCTTCAATCCAGAATAACACTTAGAAAGCAAGCCATAATTTGATACATGCACCCCAATGTTCACTGCAGCACTATATACAACAGCCAGGACATAGAAGCAACCTAAATGTCCATTAGCAGAGAAATGGATAAAGAAGATGTGGTACATATATGTAATGGAATATTAGCCTAAAAAAGAATGAAATAATGTCATTTGCAGCAACATGGATGGACCTAGAAATTATCATACAGAGTGAAGTAAGTCAGGCACAGAAAGACATATATCATGATATTGCTTATATATGAAACCTAAAAAAAGAAAAAGGTACAATTAACTTATATACAAAAGAGAAATAGAGTTACAGATGTAGAAAATAAACTTATGGCTACAATGGGGTAAAAGGCGTGGTAGGGATAAACTGGAAGATTGGGATTGACATAGACACACTACTATATACAAAATAGATAACTAATAAGGACCTACTGTATAGCACAGGGAACTCTACTCAGTACTTTGTAATGGCCTATATGGGAAAAGAATCTTAAAAAAAGTTGATATATGTATATGTATAACTGATTCACTTTGCTGTGCACCTGAAACTAACACAACACTGTAAATCAACTATACCCCAATAAAAATTTTTTAAAAAATTAAAAAAATAAAAAAAAACAAATAAAATAAATAAATAAAAAGAAAGCAAGCCAGGACTCAGGCCTAAGAAACATCTCCATAGGAGCATGTTAACACCCTTTTTGGTGTTAATGAAAGAGCTGCATAGCTATCGGTGCAGATTCTCATTCACTCCAGGCAGGGAAGTGTGAAAACACAGTCTCACAGCAGCCCAGAGCTCTAAAGCTGGAAAATAAACTCCAGTGAAGAAAGCAGTCTGACTACTCTCCATGTTTGTACATCATGGGATCACAACAAATATGTTATTTCCTCCCAAAAGAGATTTGTTTTCATGTAGATTAACCACTTATGAAAGGCAACACACCATTCCTCTCTTACTTAAAAAAAAAAAAAATTATGTATATATAAAATCTCAATTCAAATTGTCCCTCAAGAAATTGTATGAATCACCTAGTATGACCTAGTATGCACCAGTACAATTCTGGGTACTATGAATTCAAAGTTGAGATATGACATACTCAAGGAAACATGATCAATGCAAAGCTGAAGTCAGGATCTTTGAAATCTCATGGACCTTTATTTAATGCATATGGTGTTAAATCCAGAAATGAAAGATAATACTGAGTTTCTTATGATACTTCCCTTTGAAAATTTCCAAATCCTTAGATTAGGACGTATTGTATTAGGTAAACTTGGGAAATGACAAACAAAATTGGTATGGCATTGTATATTTTGGTGTTTCAGGAAAGAAAGTGAATATATTACAACCCGTCTTTCAGTGATTTTTAAAAAATATCTCTAAATTAATATTTTGTGTATAGAAAGTTGGGCATACTGTTCTTTGCCTATGAGCAATTCTTATCTAGTGACTTCAGAGATAGTCATTGAAATTTAATGCAAATACTTTGCTGTTGAAAGCTTTGAAAGGCAAATGCAAGTGTATTACTGTATACTCATGATTGAGACACAAATTTAATGTTGGAGTTATGAAGAATCAGTAGACTCTATCCTCTCCTATGTGCTAATAATTCTTTTCAGAGAAAACCACCAAAGTTCAAGTTCCTAAACTTACATAATTGACGACTTCACCAGTACAGCTATTAGGACTCAAGATTTGTCTCTATCTCCCACTCTTCAGGACTCTCAACACTGGTTCCTG
>NW_020172369.1:2118143-2161841 GCF_003031525.2 Neophocaena asiaeorientalis asiaeorientalis
CCACACAGAAGCTTTATATGCATATTCTTTCAGCATTTTTATCTCAGCTCAACTGTTACCCCTCAGACAAATCACCTGTGATTATACTATATGAAGGTGCCCAGTCCATTCTAGATCATTCTCTTATTTAACTTCACCCAATAGGCTGAAAAAAGACCCCTACCCAAGAGGTCCATGATCCAATCCCATGAACTTGGAATATGTTGTTTTATATGGCAAAGAGGATTCTGCAAATTAGATTAAATTAGGATTGAGAAATAGGAGATTATCCTGGATTATCCAGGTGAGCCCCAAATATAATAATCACGAGGGTCTCTTAAGAGGGAAGCAAGAGGACTTTTCTGGTGGCACAGTGGTTAGGAATCCACCTGCCAATGCAGGGGACACGGGTTCGAGCCCTGATCCGGGAAGATCCCACATACCACGGAGAAACTAAGCATGTGTGCCACAACTACTGAGCCTGCGCTCTAGAGCCTGCAAGCACTGCAACTACTGAAGCCCACGCACCCTAGAGCCCGTGCTCTGCAATAAGAGAAGACACGGCAATGAGAAGCCCACGCACCACAATGAAGGGTAGCCCCTGCTTGCTGCAACTAGAGGAAGTCCGCACGCGGCAACAGACCCAACACAACCAAAAATTTAAAAAAAAAAAAAAAATTAAAAAGAGGGAAGCAAGAGGTTCAAAATCAGTGGTAGAAGATATCAGAATGGAAACAAGACAGAGGAGTGAAGTCAGAAGGTGCTATGAGCCAGGGAATGCAGGGAACCTCTAGAAGAAGAAAAAAGCAAGAAACAGATACTCCCCCAAGGACTACAGAAATGACACAGTCCTGCCAACACTGTGGCTTCAGACTTCTGACCTCCAGAACTATGAGAATAAATGTGTCTTGCTTTAAGTCACTAATAGCAAAAGGAAATTAATACACTTAATTTTCATTTTCTTCATAGCACTTGCCTCCACCTAAAATTGCCTTGTTTCTAAATTGGTTTTTTTTTTTTACTAAATTTCTTTCCATATTTGAAAATAAACTTTCTACTGTAGGCACAGAACTTGTCTATCTTGTTGGCTGCAGAAACCCCAGCACTAGAAAGAACATCCCAAACATAGTAAGTGCTACATAAGTACTAAAGAAGTAAGTAGAATAGGTAATAAAAATACAAAAGATATGGATGTGAACATTACACTTTGTTCTGATGACAACTGTGTGCTTTCTTCACTGTTATGTCAGGAATGCCTTTATCTCTTAGGGGGAAAAAAATGGTGAGGACAGATTGGTGAGGGTAAATGTGTTTTAGTATAAAATTCTAATGTAGTAAGTGTAACTGCTTTACTGAAATGTCCAAACTTCACTGGGTTACAAGTATTAAATCGTTTTATTTTATTCTCTAATCCCTATACTACTCTTCCCTGTCCCTGAAGGATATGTACAGCACGTTTAAATTTAGCACAATTTAAACTTTAAATTTCATACCTAACTTAACACTCACGTCTTCCTCATCCTCTGTGATTTATCCTTAAATTCCTTTCCATCCCACTGTTGTCTGCTTATTAGGACACAGGACCAGGTTTACCACTATTTTAAAAGGAATTATTATACAAATCTTGTTTTGAAATGCTAACTATCCATCCTAAGGGAGACCTGTTCCCTACTTTAGGACTTGTTTATTTCCTCTGGGACTGTATTTTTGTTTCTAAAACTTATTAGCAAAACTTATTTTTCAGAAATCCTCACTGTGAATGTCAAAGTATATTCTTAAGTATTTTATACTGAATTGTAAACTTTTTGTCAGAGTCTTGTTTTATACTTGTTAAACTGAACATAATTTTTGGATAATGTTTCAACATTACTTTTCATACTTGGAATAAACATTTACTATTAAAAAAAGTAAAAAAAAAAAAAAAAAAAAAGGATAGCTTACAGCAGGCCTGGATCAGATGCCTTTTAATAACTTTCAAAAAGTATGCTTAATGTCTACTGCTTTCAACTTTGTTTCTCAGGTTGCTTAACTGAAAAATGGAGATAATAGCTTTCTTCCCATAAAAAGAAGTTGTCAAGATTCAAAAAGCACAAATTACAAGAAAGAGCTTTGTAAACTGAAGAGTGATAAAGAGTTGGGGAAGCAAGTACCTATTAAGAGAGGGAAAGGAAATTACATTGCTGAGCCATGTTATGGTCCACAAAGACACCTGACACACTCCATAGCATTTAACCTTCCCAAATGCAACTGAGTATAGGACAATTTGTGACACAAAGACAGTGAGAATCATGTCCATATTCACATTGGCTAATAAGTGGCAGAGCTGGGATTCAAAGTTAGTCTCCAGAACTCATCTTCTTTCCAAAACGTTACACATTATTAACAAAGAAACAAAAAAACAAAGCAGCTTATTACCAATGGGCTCTTTTTACTTCAAAGATTATGCTCCATATATAACTCATATATATAAATGTCACAATTAAGTTGCTATGGTTTAAGAGCAAATGCAACATGATTTCTTACATGTGTAGTGTAGGCTAGTGAGCTTGGAGTTGAATGATACCATATTTTTTTTAAGTTTTTTTTTTTTTTTTGATGGGGACCATTTTTAAAGTCTTTATTGAATTGTTTACAATATTGCTTCTGTGTTATGTTTTGGTTTTCTGGCCATAAGGCATGTGGGATCTTAGCTCCCCGACCAGATATTGGACCCACACCTCCTGCATTAGAAGGCGAAGTCTTAACCAACAACTGGACTTCCAGGGAAGTCCCCAGATACCATACTTTTAAAAATGAGTTTGCAGAAGTAAACTTAATTTTTTCCTTAAAGAACCAAAATACAAAGATTGTCTCAAAGCTACTGACTCCTAGTTAACTCATGTCAGGCGTGACATCCATAAAGAACTCCCTAAGAAATTTAAAAAATGGATCAGATGGCCTATTTTATCTTTCCAAAGGATGTCTTTAAGAAAGAAATGAATGTTCGGTTGAAAAAAAGTAGCACTGATTTTGTAAATTTAAGTTGCTTGTATAAGAACTCCAAATTTAATACTGGTATCCAACTCATGTATATCTGCCCCTTCCCAATAGAGTTCTAAGATAGCATATTAGCAAGGTGAAGGGGATTGAATATATTTGCACAACGTACTCAACAAATAGGCTAAGTAAAAACATGAGAGGTTGAGAGATGGCAAAGCCATTTTTTAAAACTTTCCTAGCTTTCTTCTCTTCCTGTGAAAACTGTTCCTTCTTCTACTCTATCTTGTTTTCCAGTATAAGCATGGAGCACAGAGACAGTGTTTCTTAATACTTTTACTAGAACTCTATAAAAATTTCTGAAAATATACAAAATATATTAGGCCTAAAGGCCAAAAGGAGTGGATTTATGACTTACATAATGTTTGTGTATCACGCCACCTGCTGGGTTGCAGCTGATCAGTACAAGAGAAACACCAGACCCAAGTAGTGTTAATTACAGGATCTTGATCCCCTGGACACAGGTGACTGACCCCAGAGTGACCTAAGCCTGGGCTATCAGAGAATATCTCTGGGATTTTTCACTCTGGTGGTCAAGATCTCAGCTACGGATCTTTGAAGACTGTCTCTCTTATATGCCACATGGTGAAAACCTACCATGAGAAGAGATGGGACAGAGTCTGGGCAGAGTTCTGGACTTTCACGCAGCTTTGTTTTTTAAACCCTCTCTTCAGTAATATAGGAATCTTTCAATAAAATCTAAGTTTTTCCTGGGCTCATATGAATTGGATTTCCATGACCTATAGACATAAAATTTCTGAATTATACAAAAACATCAGGACCAAAGGAATAGTGTCTCATGGGTGTCAGCAAGTTTTACAAATGTCAGTGGTGAGATTAAAAGCAAAAATTTTCATTTTGCTTTAATGTTCAAAAAAGAAATCTTAGATACAAAAAGCTGTGCTTTTAGTTTTACTTTGGAAAATGAAAATCATATTCTTTCTTCTGAGCTACTTAGCTAAATATTGCCTAAGAGTGAGTAAACTTGGTTTCACGATACTGTGTACAGATTATGCAGAATACTAAATACAGAATATACAGGTAGGACTCCAAATTTAACTGAGAAAACATTAGTGTATCTTCTCTCTCAATTATTAGATTTCAGTAATACTCAGATAGCACAGCAAAATAATAATAGTTAATAAAATATAATTAAAAACAAACTATTATGGAGAAAAAAGGAAAGGGCTTTTACTCAGATTTGTAACGTTTATTAACAGTTTACTAAACTAAAGCACACAGGTGCACCATCACCACCACCACCACTATCATCACATTTAAGTATTAAGCTTTTTTTAAATGTCATATTTATATTTAAGTAAAATGTCATTCTTGGAATTTGATTATGACCCTGGATTTTGGAGACCTCAGAGCAGCTTGATAGGGGAAAAATGTGTTTCTTGCCAATTAACTAATCAAAAAGCAAGTATAGGTTTTAGAATGAGAAAGGAGACAGGGACACAGAGGCAGTGGACAAGGGAGACACAAAAGATGTCTCTTCCATGCTTACATGTTTCTATTTTTTCTAAATAAAAAAATAAATAATAGCAATTTACATGGAAGCATGATGCTTACTGTATTTAAGTAATCCTGTATCTCTCATTCCCCACCAGATAAAATATATCTCCTCTCTCCTTTCTTATTATTATATTGTCTGATTTTTTTGATCTCCAGTTCAGTCTTTCTTTGCAAGAAATATATTTTCATCCTTGATGACATCTCAAACAATGCTGGCAGCTAAAGTGAGATTTATCCTAAATTCTATAAACAAAAATGTAGTTGGCACCCTCTACAATGACCCCCAACATCCCCATCTCCTAGTTTTTAGTCTCTTGTGTAATCTTATCCCCTTGAGTAGATATATAATGATTTGTTTCTATTGGATACAATGTGGCAGAGGTGATAGGGTTTACTTGAGATTTGTAACAAAACAACTGTGGCTTCTACTTGGATGCTCTCCTGCTTACTTGCTCTGAGGGAAACCAGTTGCCATACCATGAGCTGCCTTTAAGAGGGGTCCACATACCAGGTACGTGGCCAACAGCCAGAGAGGACCTGAGGCCTGCCAAGGGCCACACATAACTGAGCCTGGAAGCGGATGCTTCCTCAGAAGGGCCTTGAGATGATTTGACTGCAGCCTTGCATGTGGCCCTAAGTCAGAGGCACCCAGATCCTGGATTCCTGATCTACAGAGACTGAGATAATAAATGTGTGATGTTTTAAGGTGCTAACTTTGACTAGGTAGTAATAGATAACTAATACAAAAAGCAATAAATTTGCCCTCAAACTATAAAGCATTATGATCAACAAATTCATTTTCAGTGCTGAAAAATACAGATCCACCTAGGCAAGCTGAATAATTGCTGGACTGAAAGGCATGCTGGACTGAAAGGCATCAACCTAGCAACCTATCTCTATATCCATATCTGTATCTATATTTATATCTATGCCATCTATCTGAGGGGGCTGATTGGCCAAAGAAAAGGCTGCAAAACAGAATGAACATACTATTGTATCCTGATACCAGTGAATATCAACTTGATCTAATTAACTGCACTAATTCTGACTCTGTGTTTGTCAAGCAATTTTCTGATTATGATGTAGCTTATAAGCCACTCATACAGGCTGAAATCCTTGCCTCTGCTATTCTCTAAAATATTCCAATGTGTTTTCATAATGATTTATAAATGAAATTTCATTTCACTACCATAAAGTTCTGTCTACAGTAGTAAATAAACTAGTCATATGGACACATATTCTGGCCCATGTGACAATGGAATTTCTCATTTTGCTGATAAAATCAGGTTTCTCAGCCAGATGTTCCACCACAGTAAATTTACTGAGTTAATGAAAGACACTCTGAAATCTCACAGGTAGTGGCCTCCTAGTCTTCTCCCCAGATGGATGCTTTTACCTTCAATGTCTTTCTTTTAATTAAATATATATATACTTTTTCTACTAACAATAGAAAATAATCTTAAAATCCTATTTTGAGGGTAGCCTAATAATTTTTTAACAGCACCACTGAGTTAATTTAGCACCATAAAATTTACTTATTTTAATTCTCCAATTCAGTTTTAGCACATTTATACAGTTGTGCAATGATCATCACAATACATTTTAAATGCTTTAAATCACCCCCCAGTTGCTTTGTGCTCATTTACAGTCAATCCCCACTCCCACTCAGCCTCAGGCAGCCACAGATCTGCTTTCTGTCTCTACAGCTTTGCCTTTCCTAGAACTTCAATATAAGTGAAGTAATACAACAAGTAATCTCTTGTGGCTGGCTTCTTTTGCTTAGCAAAATATTTTTGAGATTCATTTGTGTTTTCACATGTATTGGTAGTCCATTCTATTTATTGCTGGATAGTATGCCATTTACCCAAAAACGTTGGAAAAAAATTTTTTTTTGAATAGAGGACGTTTAATATTTCTGTGCTGGTCAAACAGAACACAGGTGGGGAGTACATAGGGGAGGGGGTGGAGGGCCCCCTGCCTCTTGGGAGGGGTGGCTTGTGAAGGGGTGTATATGGGGGTTTCTTGGGAAATAATCCAAGGGGTCATCTCAGCAAAGGGGCCTGGCCTGGGGTGTCAGAAGCATCAAATACACCCAGTCCTTGGTCTTAAGTTGGGGTCCCCCATAGGGGACCTCACAAAAACCTGCACAGGAATGTCTACAGTAGCTTTATTTATAATTGACAAAACTCAGAGGCAACTTATATGTCCTTCAGGAGGTGAATATACTGTGGTTCATCCAGACAATGGAATATTATTCAGCCCTAAAAAGAAATGAGCTCTCAAGCCATGAAAAGACATGGAGGAAGCTTAAATGCATATCACTAAGTGAAAGAAGCCAATCTGAACAGGTTACATACTGTATGATTCTGACTATATGACATTCTGGAAAAAGCAAAACTATGGAGACAATTAAAATATCAATTTCTGACAAGGGACAGGGAGATGAACAGGCAGAGCACAGAAGTTTTGTAGGGCAGTGACATAATCTATGTGATATTATAATGGTGGATATATGTCATTATATACTTGTCCAAACCCATTGGATGTACAACTCTAAGAGTGAACCCTACATTAAACTATGGACTTTGGGTGATTACGATGGGTTAATATAAGCTCATCCTTAATAAAAATATACCATTTTGGTGAGTGGTGCTGATAATGGAAGAGGCTATGCAAGTGTGGGCCAGGAAGTATACAGGAAATCTCTGTACCTTCGTCTCAACTTTACTGTAAACCTAAAAGTGTTCTAAAAAATAAGTCTTTTTAAAAAAAGTTATTTTCATGTATTTTGGAATACAAGTCCTTTATCAGATAACTGTTTTGCAAATATTTTCTTCCACTCACTAGATTGTCTTCTTATTTTCTCATGTTGCCTTTTGAAGAGCAAACATTATTAATTTTGATACAAGTTCAATTTATCATTTTTTGGATTTATACTTGTCACACTAAAAAATCTTTGCCTAATCCCTAGATTACAAGGATTCACTCCTATTTTTTTCTTTTAGAAGTTTTTACATTTATATCTTTTAGATGCTATCATGAATGGAAATCTTACCAATTTTTTATGTTATTTCTGGATTGTTTCTAGTTTCATTTGTGTGTGTGTGTGTGTGTGTACTCCGTGACCTAGTTGATATAAAAATTTTGAATAGAAAGATACAACAGTTTCAACACAAATACAAGCATACCAAAAAAAATTAAAGGCATTTAACTTTAATCATGTGCAGTCGAGAACAAAAATGGATTTCTTATAACGTTACAAAAAATATGTAATGTTTTAAAAATTGAGTATGGAAAGCTGTAATGAAGAAAGAAGATCTAATATCCCCAATCACATTGTGAATTTATAGCAGAATTTGAAAATTCAACTCCATATGATTGTGCTCACAATGGCATCCCATGAGATCTACCTCTAAGTTAATTTATTCACTGTGATTTGTTGTTAGACTCAGCCAATAGAAATTACTTTTAACTTTTAAACATGTTTAATTTACTATTTTCAAAACTTTAAGAAATGTGGAAGGAATTTCTTCTACTTCTCCATTTTAAATAATAATTAAGAATAAAAGATATGGAATGTGACATTCTATATAAACATTGTAGTGTTAGAGTGTCATCCTTAGGCCAGTACACTGCATAATAATTTTTATAGAAAGATATGTGAAAATGATACACACACACAGGGGTATATAAACTTTATCAAGTGGTCAGTTGAAAACTCAAGCCAAAAGGCTCCTGGTGTTGCACTCCCTCGAGCAATCAAAATCCTTTTACATTTCTTCAATGTCAGCATCCTCCCTTTCCTTCTCTAAACAATTATTTTGAAGACCTATGTTTTCAAATGTCAATCTCTACTTTCAAATTTTCAAATCATAACCTCTATTCAAATCTATATTTGCTTTTGTCTTTCATGAATCATCAAACTTTCCATATAGCATCTTTCAAATCTGTTATTTTATAATGAGTTCCAACATCACCATTCCTACTGACCATTATTGTGCCACTTCTTTCTTCTCAGAGAGTACCCAGTTCTCTATCCTCCTGTACTTGGTTACAAGTCAAATCTTAGAAGAGTTCTTGGTATCTGCAGATATAAAAGACCCTTTGCTCTTTTGACTTGTTAAGAACTCTGCTGTCATGGTTCAGTCCTTTACTGGTGAGTGCTCAACTCTGCCTTCAAGTAATGCGACTCATATGCATGGCAATGTCTGAGTCTGTGGTCTTCTTTCCACAACAGCATTATTATGACTAATAATGAGCTGTGTTTGCTATGATTGAGGCGTTCTCACATTAAAATTATATAGTTAAAAACTAGTTTATTTGCATTCTTACCATTAAAAACTTCAGGAAATGATCAAGATAAACATTTCTACTATAATTTTAAAATACCAGTGATCAAAAAAGTACTTCAATTAATGTTTATATTATAATTTTCTTTAATTTTCCAATGATATATTTGGATAGTTATTTCTACGATTTGACAAGTGTTAACGTCAATTTGTCCCAATAAGTATTTATAAAAATAGGAAAAGATATTGACCATAAATATAGCATTGAATCACAAACACTCAGAGTTGATCTTTCTTAAAATAATAATTAGGATTGTTGGCACACATTAAATACTCTATTATTGAAATCATTTTGATATTACTCAGCCATTGTTAATTAGTCTTAGCTATTAATTAAATTTAATGGACTACATTTTCCTGTCATGGACAACATGTGGTTTCTAATTCCTAATGAACTTAAATTAGATATTGGAATTGAAACTAAAAGAACAGAAAGCCAAACAAGTAGTCAATTCAGGGAACAATTAAATAATATATTTTACAGATAAAATCATTAAATAAGGACTACAGAAAAAAGCTACCTCTGGCTCCATCTGTATTCATGACAGGAGACCTACATCCCCACGTTTGTCAATCACTCCCACTAAGTATTCTGTTGAATAATGCAGTTGCTTACTAAAGCATTCAATGTGTCATGGCATAAGTGGCCACCAGTCCATAAATTTCAAATTAATTAGATTTTAATTTATCTATATTCACCAATACACTTCTACTCTGACTATGCAGTAGAGTCATTTTTTCCCATATTAATTATGTAATCCCTACAGTGTAAAATAAGAGATCTTGCTCTTGAAAGCACTAAAACCTTTAGAGAAAGAATGAATTATAAACTCATAGTGATCACCTGAAAAGCAGCAACACCAGCAGTTTATTACATGTGTAAATGCTTTGCGATTCCACCGTTTACACTCAGTGCTAATTACTTAGTACTCTTTCATCTTCTGGATGTATTATATGCAGTAGGGAGGGTGTTAGAATGACTTTTTTAAATGTCTTTAATTTGACTGTATATACTAACAGATTACTGTATAACATGCAAGTCTTTCCCCATCCACCACCCCGCCCCCCGCCACCTCCCTGTTAAACAGTATGCTTGCCTTGCCTTAGAAGAACTTAGATGCCAAAGAAAGCAGGGAACCATTCATTAGGATATGAGATGGCAAAGGGCCCATCCAGTCTTCCTTCTTACTGGAGAATGCTACAGCCCATGACAGTCAGCAATACTTTGTTATAGAAATTGCTTGGATGGAATGGACTGAACAAAACAACCATCTTGGAAAAAAGCAACAGTGCTATGGTAGCCTCTGTTCTACATTTTCACTCCCAATTAACACTGAAAATTGTGGCTATACTATAATAATTATAGTTTTTTCTTAATTTGTAAAGTGGATATACCTATGGTTTACTGAAACAAACATAGAAAGGAAACAAACTACAAAGTAATATAATAAACTACAGAAAATGCATTTATTATTACTGTTTCCCTTATTCATAGTTTTATTTTACTGGATTTTATTTTACTTTAGGCCAAGTTTACCCCCAATAATTCCTTGATAAACACTAGCTTTTGAACCTATACATTATACACTGGGTTGCGATTGTTTTTTTTTGCAACTCAACATAACAGAGTGGTGTCTAAATTTAAGATATTTTCATCATCCACCTGCAAAACGAAACCGTATATATTAGCAGTCAGTCTCCCTTCCCCTTTACAACCAGCCCCCAGAGACCACTTATCTACTTTCTCTATGGATTTGCCTATTCTGGACATTTCACATAAGTGGGATCATACCATGTGTGGTTTTGTAACTGGCTTCTTTCACTTAGCATAATGATTTCAAGGTTCATCCATTTTGCAGCATGTATCAGTACTTTACTCCTTTTTTATCTTAAATGCCATTCCATTGTATAGCTTTACCACATTTTATTTATCCATTCATCAGCTGATAGATATTTGAGTTGAGTTGTGCCACCTTTAGCTATTATGAATAATGCTGCTATGAACATTCATGTACAAGTTTTTGTGTGAACATATGTTTTCAATTCCTATATGTACATACCTAGGGGTGGAATTCAGGTCATATGGTTAACTCAGCATGTTTAATATTTTGAGGAACTGCCAAACAGTCTTCCAAAATGGTTGCATCATTTTACATTCCCACCTGCATAGAGGGATATGAGGGATCTATTTTCTCCACATCTTCATCAACACTTACTGTTTTCAGTCTTTGATTATAGCCATCCTAGTGGGTATGAAGTGGTATTTCACTGTGATTTTGGCTTGCATTTCTCTAATGGCTAATGATGTTGAACAACTTTTCACATGACTATTGTCCATTTGTCTGTCTTCTTTGGAGAAATATCTATTCTGATTCTTTACTCATTTTTAAATTGGGTTCTTTGTCTTTTTACTTGAAGTTGTAAGAAATTCTTTCTGGGTTCAACTTCCTTTGCACCAGAGTACAATCTAGTGGCTCCTTCAGCCAAAACCTTTTGGATGGTAGACTCTTCCTATGTTTGAAAATGTCACTTTTTTCACGTTTATCTTTTCTTTATCTTCTGGTGACAATCTGCTACCCCTGGGCTGTGGAAACATCCCTGTAGGGAGGTTTCGTGTTTGCTTCTGGTGGTCCCAGGAGGTTTCAGGTGTTTCACTTTGGAATCTCCGCATCCTACACAGTGTTAAATCACACTCCACATTCACGCACGGCCCAGCTGGGGATTGAACTCTCCCAAAGAATCCTGTTTTTCTACTCACAGCCTAAAGAAGTGACCTTCAGAACTTCCTTGTTCAGAGTTTTTTAATCCTCCTTTCACTGGGTGAGGAGGGGGTCCCAGCTTTTTGAAAGAGTCTAAGTTTTAGGTCCCTACCTCATGCGAGCCCAGGCTGCGTCTCCTATCCTCCTCCAGGCATTGGACTGACACCCTCTGGGAAAAAGTATCACCCTTGCTTACTGTTCCACCTGTGGGTTTCCACATCATTTCTTCCACCTTGAGATTTCCTATTATTTCTTTGGAGCTTAGTTTTGTATTATGTATTTCTACTGTATGTGTTGGATTTCAGATTTCTCTTAAGAGTGATGCCTCTCAGGGAGGTGATTATGGTTTGTAAGTGAATGGGTATGGCTGAAAAATGCAGAAGACTAACGGCCGTCTAAATAGCCTCTATGAAATAAATGAAATGTTGTCATCAGTTCATGACTGCAGCTACTTGAAGAGCCCCTCACTATATCAGAGTGTCTCTTAGAGTCCTGATCTCCTGAAGCATTTGCTAAATAAAGATGTACCCTACTTCTGATAGCTTCATGTCATCTAGGATTAGCCCTACCATTCACAGCTACCACACATTGTTTAAGTTATTCTCAGGGATTCTCACAGAAGTTTGCCCTCCAGTCCTCACTTGAAACCATTCTGCTTATTATCCAATTTTTTAATGACCTGAAAAATGGAGCAAGTTTGACACTGGTAAACATTGATAGTCCTGGCAACAAGCCTTTGGGAAAATAAAATCAGCAACAGAGTAGCCTACCACCTGATGCTGAATCTTGTATAGTCAAAAGTTCCTGGAATTCTTTCTACTCTGATTTCAATTGCAGTGATGGAGTTTATGCAAACCCTGGTGAAAAATAGCTCTCAGTTATTGAGCCTAAACTCTGAATTATTTTGGTCCAATCAGATATATTATAAGGTATTCTGTATCCAGTGCAAAAACATAAGTGAACATTCAAGGAACAAGCAAGTTGTGTTTTTGGATGCAGATATCTGAGTCTGCTTTCCTGCTAACAGATATTTTTAAGTGGCATTCTAGAGATGAGAAGAAGAATGTCACATAGTCAAGATGTGGGTATCCATAACAGTGTTGACTCATAGTAAACACTCAGTAAATAACATTTGAATGAAAGCTCTGGGGGCACCTTTGGAGGTACAATAAATATGGAGCAGTGGCTTCCTTCCAGGACCTGATAATTTGGCGATGGAGGTATGACAAAAACAGAGTGAAAGGCAGTGCATAAGAGGCATCAGGCACTCTGGGATTAATCATCAATGTCTGCTTTAGGTACTGTAAGGGTGCAGAATTTAGGACATTTTAGGCAATATAGCTAAAAGGGCTTAGAATTAGAACTGGGTATTTTGAGGGATCCTCAGGAAAATAATCAAATGAGTCCTAAAACTCATAGATTACCACAAAACAATCTTTCTTTCTTATGTAAAAGATGCAAAGAATAGATTATGATCATTTTCCTTTATCAAGGCTGCCAAGCAAGATCACTCTGCCCTTTCCTGTAAGATTCCTGCAGTTCTGCTCTCAGAGTGAATAATGAGCACATCTGCTGCTTAAGTCCCCATGTTTATACTCTTTCTCAGTATAAGTCCCTGAATACTGATGAGGGAGAGAGATATCCCTTTGTTTCTCACACCAATTGAAAGGATTGGCATTTACCTACTGAGGTAGTAATTTGATTTCACCAGGGGCTCTCAATCTCTGTCCCAGGGAAAGTAATGAAAAACAAAGGGTCAAAACACCCCTTGCCAGAAGGCTAGCCTGATTTGCCAGACCCAACTTTGAAGTCTAGGACAGTGTTATATTCGCAGATTCCCACCTTCAGAACTAAAGATAAAAGTGATATTGAAAAAAACCCTACTATCATCTGAAACTGCATTTGATAGGAAAGAAAGGAAATATAATATCATTGGTCTAGTTTTCGTGGAGCTCTGAAGTTTCCTTCTTGGAGCTCTGAAGTTTCCTTGTTATTAAAAGAATAGGACCACAGTCTATTCCAGAGCAAAACATTTCCTAGTTGGAAAGACACAAAACAAAAGAGGACTAGGGTTTGAAGAGGCAAAGTGTGCCAGGGAGTACACTGAAGGTGAGAGGAATGAAATGGGCAAAAATTGTAATGGCAAAAAACCAAGAGGTATATTTAGGGGATTTAGAGTGAGCCAACTTGTCTGGTGAAGATGATTTCTATAGAAATATAATGGGATATGAGGTATGATAAATGGGAGTTGAAACTAGGCTGCTGAGTGTTTTGAAAGCTATACTACAGATGAGCCTATAAATGTCAGGGAACCATTTAAAGGTTTTGACTCGGGCAGCAACATGATCAAAAGGAGTTTTAAAAGATTATTGTGGGGCTATATTTAGGTGAGCCTAGATGGAAAGGGTGAGAGAAAGGAGGCTCATGGAGTTGGCAACTCAAGATATGATCAGGCCAGGATAAGGAACGTGGGAAAAAGAAAGGGGAAAAGGGAATGAACATGAGAACTAAAACTACTCAAAGACTGTAATATCTGATCTTGATAAAAAAAAATACATTAGTGGGGAGAAGGCTGTAAGTGGCACATTTCAAGACTGGTTAACTAGGAAAAAGGTGGCGCCTATTAAAACCAATCACAGAGTTATTAGCAGCTCCCTGAACCATGCTGCCTGAACTGACCAATATACCACTGAGGTCCTCAAACCTAAGACACTGTGAAACAGAAAGAAGAGAGAACCACTCCTCCTCATGCATTCCTTCTCTCTGGATAGCCCAGAATTACTTCCCAATCCCAAGGGCTGTACCCTTAATCATATCTACAAAGTCCTTTTATCTACAGGGTAACAACATTCATAGGTTCAGAAGATAAGCATGTAGACAACTTTTAGGTGTCATCATTCTGCATACCACAACCACCTAGACATGGAAGCCTAAGGAGAAAGCTGTTTTCCTTTGGAAAGAGAAAAGAGGTAGGAAAGAGCAGGCTTTACAAACACTTCTAGTTCATGATAGTAGTTTTGTTCATACAATCTCCCCCATCTAGAACCCATCCCTTTCTATCCTTTAAAGTTCAGCTGTAGTCCAATCTCCTTTAAAACCCTTTTCAAAGCAACTTGAGCTCATATTATTTCATGCTTTTCCATGAGCATGTTAAACTTGTAAACTCATGAGCAATACCTCAGTTTTTCCTACATTATTTAAATTAATTCATTCAATCATCCATTCATTCAACAATACTTACTAAGTTTTGTTAAAGGAAATCCTGAAGGTGTAGCCACCATAAGTATAACTATGCATCATTACTGACTTCAAGGAGCTCACATGTTTTAAGATCCTATTTTGTCTCTTCAACTAAAACACTAGCCTCATGAAGGAAGATTCACACATTTGGTGCTTTAGCAGAATGCTAAGCCAAGGCACAAACATTAAATATATGAATGACCAAGTACTAAAATTAAAAAATATCAGTCTTCAATACCAAAGTAATATACTAATCTGTGATCAACAACTACAGAAATTTAAGCATAAACTAGTGATTTAAATTGTATTTAGAATGGAAGAAATTGGCATTATTTACTATCCAACATCTCATTTTTTAAAATTAATTAATTAATTTATATTTTATTTTTGGCTGTGTTGGGTCTTCTTTGCTGTGCATGGGCTTGCTCTAGTTGCAGTGAGTGGGGGCTACTCTTTGCTGTGGTGTGCAGGCTTCTCATTGTGATGGCTTCTCTTGTTGCGGAGCATGGGCTCTAGGCATGTGGGCTTCAGTAGTTGCAGTGCATGGGCTCAGTAGTTGTGGCTTGCAGGCTCCAGAGCACAGACTCAGTAGTTGTGGTGCACAGGCTTAGTTGTTCCGTGGCATGTGGGATCTTCCCGGACTAGGGCTTGAACCCATGTCCCCTGAATTGGCAGGTGGATTCTTAACCACTGTGCTACCAGGGAAGCCCCATCATCTCATTTTGAAAGTATCTTGTCAGGTCATATTTACATAAGATTAATAGAACCATATATTCCTTAATATTACAGCTCTTTCTGTCCTGTAAATAAATAGATTTAATCCTATCAATAGAAAGTTTCCTGTCAAAATACTTCAAGAATGACTGACAACTATACTACAGTTATGAAGAATAAACTGAAAACTTTGAGATAAATCAATAGATTTGAGTCACAAACATTTTATTATTAAAAATAAGCATTTAATACAGGAGGCCAATGTTTAATTAAAATGTGGAAGACCAAAATTTCACACTTTTTTTGACTAATAACATCTTATCTTTAAAGTAATCTGTGTTTCATCAAAATACAGTTGGAGACACCAAACTTAGTTCAATAGTGAGGTGTAAATTTGTTACTGAAGAATTATATAAAGTTGCATATAGCTTCAAAATTGATTTGACCATGACTCTCAGCTAGAGGTATATTTCACACTGTGACCAACTACATACAAATGTATAAAACTCAAACAAAGCTTACATAAAACATCTACTCTTTACTACATGCCTATGTACTATGCTATTTTCTATTCTAATCTAGTTTACTCAATTCTATTCCACTCTTTTAAAAATGCTAAATTTAACCTGAAATTGATTTCATCAGCCACTAATAGATCACCAATAGGTTGGAAAACTATTGTTCCAGGACATTCTACACAATTCATCTAAAAACTTAGAAACTTTTTTTTTCTTTATCAATTCAAAAATCTGTAGAAAATAACTCATGGTAGTTATTTTACAGAATGGGATAAGACAGACAATTTGCAAAATTACACTAAATGCTGTATCTTTCACTATACAAAGAGTTATAAAAGCCAATAAATCATAGCTTGTTTACTTTTTGTTTACAGAAATGCTCAAGAAACAGACTCAGACTTTGTTCCATATTTATTATTTGATATCACCAGAAAAAGAAATTATAAACATTTTGATAAACACATTGAAAGATGGTCTGTTTTCGACTTAGATCTGTAAATACTCTTAGCTCATAAGTAAACTGGAAATGTTATTTTGAGTCTCCAGTTTGAATCAAAACAAACATTCTTATGCATATACAAGCTGCAATAGAAAAAGTACACTATATTTTTCCACTAGTGAAAGAACACAGTTGCCAGAATGAAATGTTAAATCAGAAGACTAGGCTTGAAACGCTGAAATTAATAACATCTACAGACAGAAAACCTTATCCAGAACTTCTGATCTGGAACCATGACTCCTACAGTCACTGGTATCACGCAAATTTCTATCAACAGAAAAGAGCTGACTTTATTGTTATGATAATATTCTATGTATGTTACTGATGAAAAAACTATTTTTAAAAATATAACTTTGAGTTGAGTAAATGATGAGACAAAATTTCCTCTGTCAAGTGTTGTATTATGTTATCTATTCCCAGGCAATTCATTTATAAACATATACGGATTTTATTTTTAAACTTACAAAAATCTGAATTGATGCAATGAACTTATAAAAAAGCAATCTAGGGCTTCCCTGGTGGCTCAGTGGTTGAGAGTCCGCCTGCCAATGCAGGGGACACGGGTTCGTGCCCCGGTCCGGGAAGATCTCACATGCCGCAGAGCGGCTGGGCCCGTGAGCCATGGCCGCTGAGCCTGTGCGTCTGGAGCCTGTGCTCCGCAACGGGGGAGAGGTCACAACAGTGAGAGGCCTGCGTACCGCAAAAAAAAAAAAAAAAAAAAAAAAAAAAAAAAACCCCAAAAAAAAAAAAAAAAAAAAAAGAAAAGAAAAAATGAAAAATAATCTATATATCTTAAAATCACTAAGATGGCTAATTTAATGTTGTGTCATAAAGCAATAAACATATATTGAAAATGAAATTTTCAAACACCAATGCCTAGAAAATGAATAAATTTAGATAGAATTAATGAAGACATGCCCAAACATTTTGGACTAATATTGTAGAGCCATATTTTCTGATCTCAAAATAGTATATAGAGTGAACTTTTATTATATATTGATCAATAAGTGGTAAATAAATGCAAATGTGACTCAGGATTTTGCTGAGATAACATAAGTCTGATATGTATTAAAGAATTTGATTTTAAAATTATTTAAAAATTAATTCAATTCTACCTGAGTAACATTCAAAAACTAAGTAATACATAATAATAATACTAACAACAATAGTAATAAATGAATCTTTGGAAACAATTTACTATAGTTACACAAAAGTTGGTGGTAATGATCATATTTAACCATAATTAATGCAGCACAAACAGTTAAATAATCAATATATGGATGACAGAAATTTGCAAGCCCAAAATTTTCATCTACTATATTTCAGAAAGTGTTTATCTCACCTCAAAATTACAAAAAAAATAACTAAACAGACAGGAAAAGCATAATCATAACAACAGAATTAACGGCAAATTGATTTACTCTAAGAAAGGATTGTTAGGGCTTCTAATCAATATGGAGAGAAACATCATTCATATAATTTTTAGGTGATTACTTCTATGATCTTGACAAAGGAGCAATGTGATTCCAGAGCTCAGATCTTCCTTCTCTGCATGTTACTATTTTCCTGTTTGGCCAATGTAATAAGGTACATACACCTATGGCCACCAACAATGGCCACTAAGAACCTGCCTTACCCCTTTTACTCATTAAGAGGTGTTCCTACCATTAAGAGGTGCAGTCAGTTTCTCCTCCCCTTTTATCTGAGCTGGGCTTGTGAGTTGCTCTAATCAACACAATGTGGCTGATAATAAATGTGAGGTGACATCCCTGCACTTTAGAGTCAGGCCTGAATAGGATTGGCAGCTTCTACTTCTCTCTTAGAACCCTCAGACCACCATGCCATGAGATACCAAGCTAGCCATCTGGGCAGGCCACGTGGAGGAGAACTAAGCTGGAGCTCTGGCTGAAATCCCAGTCCTACCACCAGCTGAATGTAGCTTTGTGACTGATGACATCTAAGACCAGCAGAGGAATAGTCAATACACAGAATCATGAGGAAAAAGAGAATTATTGTATTAAGCCACTAAGTTCTTTTTTTTACATAAATTTATTTTTATTTGTTTGTTTATTTATTTATTTTGGGCTGCTTTGGGTCTTCATTGCTGTGTGTGGGCTTTCTCTAGTTGCAGCGAGTGGGGCTATTCTTCACAGTGTGCGGGCTTCTCATTGCGGTGGCTTCTCTCTTTGCAGAGCACAGGCTCTAGGCACCCAGGCTTCAGCAGCTGTGGCACGTGGGCTCAGTAGCTGTGGCTTGCGGGATCTAGAGCACAGGCTCAGTAGTTGTGGCTCACAGGCTTAGTTGCTCTGAGGCATGTGGGATCTTCCTGCACTAGGGCTCGAACCCGTGTCCCCTGCATTGGCAGGTGGATGCTTAACCACTGCGCCACCAGGGAAGCCCCAAGCCACTAAATTCTAGTGTGGTTTGTTACACAGGGATAGGTAACTGAAATGATTGGTTTACTTCCTCATATGATCTTAACCTTACTGCAGGAAATATCTAACTTTAAGTGCAATCCTTCCTGTACAGCTGTCAGAGCAGGAACACAGATAGAACATAATAAAATAAAATCCGTAATAGGTGTTTAATGCAATCCAGAATGACTCTTCTCTATTTCTAGTCTTTCTAGGGAATGTGCTGAAGCCAGATATCACTGTCAAATCTGGCCACTGACCTACAATAGCCCGGGCTCCACTCTTGGGGGTCCTGACATGGAATGCAGGGGGTATGCTCACATAGTGAGACCTTCACGCAGCCAGACTTTTGAAATATGTGGTGTGTTATCACTGTTTCTTCTTAGGCACTGTTTTATATATATGCTTTTCTGTTGTCCTTGCTATTCAGAATAATCAAAAAAATACAATAATTAAAAGTAGCATGAAAAAGACAGGCAGTGGTTTGATCATTTAAAAAATTAAACATGCATAAAAGCATAAACAGGAAAAAACATATTTCTTAATGAATATCTAAATGAGCATGTACCCCGAATGTCCAAATCAGACCATTTCAGATATTTTTATCTATAAAAGAATGCTAAACTACCATGAGGAAGAGGATATTCTGGTCTCAAATTTCATGCTGATGGAGTATCCCTGTTCAAGTCGCTTAATTTCTTTATGCCTCATTTTACTGAACAATTAGAATGATAATCCCTATCCCTACATACATCACAGGACATTGGTTCAAATAAATGAGATAATAAATATGAAAGTACTTTTGAAGGCTACCCAAGAAGGTAGTTACTGACACATGATAAAAATGTAAGGCATGGGATATAGGAGTTGGAAGGGAATTTAGAAGTCAGGCTAAGCAAGATCTCTTCTGCATTATCATTCACCTTGTGCTTAACCTACATTGTAAAGGCAGGTCATTTCATTTTCAGACAGCTCTAATTGTTAGTAATGAATTTAACTAATCTGCGTCCTTGTCACTTCTGCACTTTGACCCTATTTTATTCCTCCAGAGCAAAGAAGAACATTTCTATTCTACCCCCAGTTCAATTCAGTACAAAAGCATACTATCAAAAATTGAACTAGGACTTGGGCTACAGATATGGATAACACACAATACTAAGATGATGTCTGTGCTCTCATGTCCATTGCAGGCTAGTGGAGAGAGGCACATGTGTCAATAAATTAATGTGCTTCAATGTGGTAAGTGCTGAAACAAAAAGGATGGGGCAGGGACACAGAGAACACAAAAGAGGGAATGATCCATCCACCTGGGACCATCAGGCAGGTAATCACTGAGAAGGTGTCTCTAAAATTGTGTCTTGAAAGGTAATTACAAGAATAAGTTAGTGGGGAAATATAAAAAAATGAGTTTGTGAAAAAGCATAAATAGTAACAACCATTTAGTCATTTGCAGGTAGTTAACATGCTCCCAATATCACCTGGCTAAAAATTTCTTAAACAGTATTTACATTAACTTCTTGGTACATAATTTACAGATCTACTCATCACCCAGTCAAACTGGCATCATCTGAATGTGTTACAGATCTGAAGAAGAATAAGGAAGAGGAGGGAAAGCAACAATATACCAAGTTCTAGACACAAATTTTGAAGTAGAGAATGTCTTTTGTTGATACCATCCAAGACAGCAATTAGTTTGTTTGGGTAGGAAAAGGAAGGGAGGGGAGGGACTTCTCTGGCGGCACAGTGGTTAAGAATCTGCTTGCCAATGCAGGGGACACGGGTTTGAGGCCTGGTCTGGGAAGATCCCACATGCCGCAGAGCAACTAAGCCCGTGCGCCACAACTACTGAGCCCACGTGCCACAACTACTGAAGCCTGGGTGCCTAGAGCCCACGCTCCGCAACAAAGAGAAGCCACCACAATGAGAAGCCCACATACCACAATGAAGAGTAGCCTCCGCTAGCCGCTCTCTGCAACTAGGGAAAGCCGGCACACAGCAACAAAGATCAAACGCAGCCAAAAATAAATTAAATAAATTAATTAAAATTTAAAAAAAAAGGAAGGGAGGGGAGGAGAGGTGCAAAGAAACTATCACTTGTGTACAAAAAGTATCTAGTCCATCTTCAAACTAAGCCTTTTAAAGCCTGGCTTTGCTATCCTGTCTGTAGAGCTGTATTTAACATTTCAACCTAAATGTAACATTTCATATTTATTCCTCTAAATTATCATTTTGTTTTCAGACACTGATTCCAGTTAAATGAAAATAGCTGAATCTGACTCAATGCATCAGGCACTCATGCCATTCAGTTCATATCTGAAATCCTGAAAAGCCCACTCACTTTCTATGTGCTAATCTAAATCACTGATTAAAAAAAATAAATAGCAGAAGAGAGTAATAAGCAAATCTCACTGCCACGATACTCCACTTTACTGAAAATCTGATAAACCACACTCTGTGTGTGTAGCTACCTCAGCTCCCATTCTTCCAGCACCAAATAAGCTAATGATTCTCAAATTGATGTCTAAAGTCACTAGTTCTCCTCTAAGTTCCAGTACTGTATGTCTAGTTATCTTCCAGAATTTTCACACAGATACCCCACAAGGACTCTAAACCCAGTGTTGCAAAGCATCTAGTTATTCCCATGTGTCCTCTAAACTTGCTTTTCCCCTGTTGCTATCCAACTTGCTTAAAGACAGCTTTATCCTAATGGTCTCACTTGAAACCATAACTCATTAATTTTTTTTTCATGAAAAGAGCTTGGTCCTTAAAATATAAATTAGTTTAAAATACTCACAAACTCATATGATTAACCAACATTTCATCCCACTTAAAATCTTTACTGAGAAAATGAAGCCAATGCAATTTCAGAAAATGTACTTATCCAGTTAGGAAAGCTTATAGAATCAAACAGAGAAAACATGCTTTTGGTATGATGTGAGTCTATTGCCTACTGCCCTGGAGTCACTCCCAGTTAACCAACAATTTACCACAAACCAAGTATGATATAATTTCTGACCTGGTATTAGAAGGCATATGTTAGTATCACCATGATGATGCTGATGAAAATGTATAATACCAAAAGATTTGTCTGCTATGAATTTTAGCATTTTATGGCTGTACTTGGCATTTCGTAGTCCCATTAAATAATTAAGTGGGTCTTCATTTCTTCCAAGTGTCATTGTTCTAAGTATGACCCTTCAACTCCAGGCATAGCCTTTGGTAATTGGAATTTAAGTAGGCAAAAACAATGAAATCCCACATAAATTTTCCACTATAATTCGAAGATTCAATAATCTGTGACCTAATGCTCCATAAAGTAATTCAGGCTGAAAGTGGGGCTCTACCAACCACCTGAATGTGTTCCAGTTACCTTTACTGACAATATTGTTCACAAATATTTTTCCCAGCAAGTTTTCTTTATTTTAACAAGAATAAAAATTTTTGTCAAAAATTTAAACTTTTTAGGGGACTTCCCTGGTGGTCCAGTGGGTAAGATTCCAAACTCCTAATGCTGGGGCCGGGGTTTAATCCCTGGTTGGGGAAATAGATTCCACATGCATGCCACAACTAAGAGTCCACATGCCGCAACTAAAGATCCCGCCTGCTGCAACTAAGACCCGGCACACCCTTAATTAATTAATTTAATTAAACTTTTTAAAATCTCTACTTCTCAAAAGTTTATATTCAGAATCAAAAACCATTTAATAAACCCCTGCTGTGTTCAGACATTTACACCTCATAAGATTCTTATAAAGTAAATAGTGTTTGATAGGTACAGAAGAAAATGGGTAAGGTTATGACTCAGGGGACAGAAGCCTGGTTCATTTCCTAGGCTTACATGTTACCTGCTTCGATAAATTACTTGTAGTTGAATTTCCTGTTATGGTATCTACTCCCTAGAGTTGTGTGAGAATTAAGACATTCATGTAAAGCCCTTAGAATAAGAAAAGTAAACTGGGACACACAAAGAGAGGTTAAATCACTTGTTGAAAGTTATATAGTCAAGAAGTAGCACTTCCCTGATTCTGATAACTTTCTGTTACCTGATTCCAATTCACTTTCTCTACCACAACTGCATGAAGATTTCTATTTTTTTTTAAGATGTAGACAAGATGGGGACACCAATTAGAGCCAAGATTACTCTAAAGGTTCTCAGAACAGCAAGCACAGCCTTTAGAAGTCGTTTTATGTCAGAGAATATCTTTTAATGTAAGTCACTCCCACTTATTCCACAGGAAACCTTTTGCCTGTTGTTTGATTTAAGAAAACGCCTTGACTTAGTGAAAAATGATGTGTAAAAATACAAGTTTCTGCTGGCAAATAAAAAATGCTTTTCATAAATGGGAAATGTTCTTTGTGGAAGAACATATGTTCAGAGAAAAATACCCAGCATATACTTTTGTATGTAACGCCACTCAGCTTACACATTTGAGGATATCATATTAAGGCTAAAAACTAGAACAGAGATGTGGCAACCTGCAACAGCTGACAGATGTCGGCAAACAAGCCAATGCATAGAAACCTTCTCCACCTCAGAGATAATTACACCCTTCACCAGTATTCAGACATACCCTCTGCAACTCTGGCCTTTGGTGGACCTGTTAATTGTGGAAAATTGCTTCTTTTGCCATGACGCTGGGTATTTCATGATATTCAATCCATGTTTTTCAACATATTTTTAATTGAAACCTTACTCATAATTATAATAATTTTGTTAAGTGGTATCCTTACTTATGTTCCTGTTTACTAAAGGGGAAAAAATCTTCTAATTTAGTTTACAGTGATATTATATGCAAATCTCATTCATTCATCTATTTCCATAAAATTGGTTTTGAAAAACTTTAAAAAAAATTCCTGAAAGAAAAAAAAAACCTCTACATGAGTGAATTTAAGCACATACAGAGTCATTTTGGATGTGCAGTTACAATTTTTATGACTTCATTTTACACAAATATTTTATTGAGCATCTACTGTTAGGCAACATTTTATGGATAGAAACACAAATAAGGAAAATTTTCTCTATAAAAAAGTTAAACTCGTAAGTCTGGACCTCAAAGCCTTCCACACAACAGTCCTAACAGAACTCTCCCAAATAACTGGTACTAACCTCCATCAATGACCTGGAGCATCAGTTAAACCCAGCTTCTTTTGAATTTTCAAATACACTCTGAACTTACATATTCCACATATTTTTTTCTAAAATGTGTTTTTTTCATATGCTTCTCCCAATGCTGTCTAAGTTTAACATACTTTTAACGTTATCTCAAATAATCCTTCCATAATCTCCACCAACCAGAAAGAGTCCTTTTCCAGCAGTTGCAAATCCCTTTTACATGACGTCTCAGGCTTTACAGTCTAGTCATCTAGGTTTGGCAACTCTTTAGTACTATAAGGAAAATTCTGGAAGGCAGAGTCTGCATCTAAAGTTGTATGTCCTATACAGTCTGGTACATTACCTAACACATAAAAGTTATTCATTAAGTACTCTTTGAATTAAGTTTTTAAAATAATTACAATTTTCGGCGTAAGCATGCATCATTTTGTGATACAAAACTGACGTACCTTTACTTTTTCATTTCATTTAACATATACACACTTTAGAATTCCCATAGTACTGATATTCTGGAACTCAGAATACGTTTTCAAAAGCCAAAGGCAATTGGAGTCCTCAGGAAGAATACTTAGGCTAGGCACATTTAAAGGAGAAATTACCCATCCCTCCCACCAAGGCAATTGACTTCCCTGTTCACAGGGCCTGAAGACCCTACAGACTTTTCTAGACCAGCCAGTTGTGGGGACTGTGTTAGTCAGCGTTCTCCAAAGCAATATATATAATGTTACTATAGGAATTGGCTATAGTAACATTATATATATTGCTTTGGAGAACCCTGACTAACATATGGAAGGAAGTGAAAAATGAGACACAGATATTTTTGAAGAAAAGACCAGAACACATGGCAAAGAAATAACATTCAAAAATAAAATATTTTAATTCAAAACCTGAGTTTGAAAACTGAAAGGGATTACTGATTATATTTCAACTTAATTTTTAAAAATTGCTTTATTATTGCATTTTTTTCTCTTTATTTCAAGGGATAAGGGGGGGAAAGTCCAGATTAAAACAAAACAAAAAACAGGTCATGTACATAAGGAATCATGTTTGCCTCAGACTTCTCCTCTTCACCACTAAATTGTAAAAATCACTCAAGCAGTGTCTACAGAAACAGTAGCTATCCATGAGCCAGATGGGGTTTACAGTCATTTTTTCCTTCCCCGCTTAAAAATAAATTGAATATGAATGCCTTCAAAATAGGTCTGCACCTCTCCCTTTTGCCATAGACTTTATCTAAATATCTTATAACTGATACACTTAATGATTTAACTTCCAGTTTGGACCCTGCATACATTTGTGAGTTCCCTTTAATCTGTAGTCTACAGAGAATTTTTAAACTAATTAATATTGGAATTCATGTCTGAGGCAAAAGAACTTGTCTTCTGATATTCATGGCACTCTTAAAACTTATATCCCAAACTAAGCACCAGTTGTCTAGAAATAAAATAGATAAGAAGAATAGGCAAGACATGGTTTACTAACAGTGTCAACAGAGTATTAAAGGTTTCTCTCCGTGTTTGTCTTACACTAAAAAATATAATTGTGAATATCTGTGTCTTAAAGATAAAAACATGACAGTTAACTTTAATATTATATCAACAAAACCTGTGAAATAGGTGAGTGGGGGCATAGGAGCAATAAAGAGTGCTAATTCTTTCATTCTGCTCTCTAATAGTTGATATAATTTCCCCATTAACATTAACTTAGGTTTAAGTAAAGTAAAAGTTTTTAAAGTAAAATGGAACTAATAGGTGAATCTGTAACAGAAGGTAAATCTTCTCTCCAAATCATTAGAGAGAAAAAATAAAAGGAGTGAAAATAAATTTCACACATCAAAAGAAGGAGGCAAATCATAAACAAACAAAGCAGAAAACAGTAAATTTTAGAGTCTAACAGCTCTAGCTCTTATTAGCAATAGTAAATGAATTAATGCTCTTATTAAAAGACAAAGATTTGAAGACTGAAAATAAAAATCAATCATATGTGCTTTCATAAAAAACTATTTAAAAGAAAATATCGTATACAGTAAGATTAAATATACACACGATTATTAATTTCAGTCAAAGTGGAATTTTTTTTAAAGAATGTATTTTTTAGTATCAGTCCCCTTAACTAAATTATAGTCTCCAAAAATGGAGAGAAGTTTATTTATTTTTTAAATCACAATTTAATACTCTGACCTAAATCACAGTGGGAACTCATTAAATATTGAACAGATGGGGGAATGGATGAATGAAGGGCAGGGTGAGCAAATGAATGAAACATGGCCCAAACACCCTGCCTGGCTCCAGTTGTAAGGAATTCTTCCTTCATCTGTTACACTTCCTACACTCTGCTTCCATAGGACCTTTTGTAGACCTTTCCCATAACATTTTCTCCAACTGCAGTTATCAGCTTGTTTTTTCTCTTTCCCACTAGTCTGTAAGCTCCTTGAAAGCAGTGACTACATATTATATACCAGTATTTCTAGCCCTCATGTTTATTAAATGAACTTCCTTGTATCTAGCTGCAGCTTCCTACAACAGGGAAATTAAAATACCAATAAATGTAATGTAAAATATGATGAATGTTATCAGAAATGAATGACTAAGTCACATAACACAATATGCCAAGTGCTGTGCAGAGTGCTTATGCACGTATTAACTCATTTGTTATTCCAATATCTCCAGGTTGAAGGTCCCATTTATCATTCCCATTTTACAGAAGAGGCAGTTAAGACATAAAGGGATAAAATAACGTGGTCCGTGTCACACAACTAATAAATGGCAGGGCTTCCCTGGTGGCACAGTGGTTGAGAATCCGCCTGCCGATGCAGGGGACACGGGTTCTTGCCCCGGTCCGGGAAGATCCCACATGCCGCGGAGCGGCTGGGCCCGTGAGCCAGGGCTGCTGAGCCTGTGCTCCGCAATGGGAGAGGCCGCAACAGTGAGAGGCCCGCCTACACACTTAGAGGTTCTTTATCTGTCATATTGCATACAAAGAACACTCTTTCAACATTACTTTTTAGAATTTTAAGAAAATATTTAATATCAGCGAATTAGCTTTGCAAAGAAGGTATAAAAATCATCTGACATGCCTGAGTAGAAGTAGACAAGGGAGATACTGTTCCAAAGTATGACTTTAAAATGGTTGCTTTCTAATATACTAAGGTTGGAAACAGAAATTGGGCTACTTGGCACTCTATTTTCTATTCATTACACCCTATTTTGCCATTAACTTACTAAGAAATCTGTAGTAAAAGTCACTAAGAAAGTACCTGGCAGACTCTGTTTTTAAAAAAATCACCTTTCATACTAAGGAAAATCAGTATAGACTATAGTATTAAATTTTGTGTGTGATTTTTTCAAGCAATTAAGCAGTATGTTTATACTATTTGTTTCCATTTTTTAAACAAAATCCACATAGTTCCATATTTCTATCTTGCAATTTCTTATAAATTAATGTACTAAGCAAAGTTTTGTATATAACAATATCAAAAATGGCCATTATTTCATGGGCTAATAGAAAAAAAAAGACATTTAAACTGGAACACAGCATCACCACACTAAATTTGAATATAAATTAAGTAGATTATATATGAAACATGAAGCTAGGACACACCTGAAGTTCTGCTTTCTACCAACCAATTTTTTAAAAATCCAGAACAAGATGTTAACTGCTATTTGACTGTCATGGTATCAGTTGTTGATTGTTAGAAAGCCTGTTTCCCTAAAATTAAAAAGTATATGTATGTAAGTAGATTTTCAGTTTCCTTTCTGTATTATCTTAGTTATTTAATGAACTAAGACATTGGACTTTGTGATAAACTAATTTAAAATAAAACTAAAACCAGAAATTCTGTACCAATATTTTTATAAATTTTGGACTTGTTTCCCAAACATTTTCCTTAATGTAAGAAATTTAGTTTTTTATATTTTTCCTGTTATTGTGTTATTAGTAGCTCATTTATGTGTGTATAAAGAAGAAAACATTGCACTGAAAAAAATAACAAATTAATCAGGTATTATTTCTCATATTTTCTCTCAGAGAATTTTTTTCAAGACTTAGAATCTTCTCTAAATGTAGTATAGTATAGTGAAGAAGACATTCTCTAAGACATCAAGAAACTGAGTTTGGTCCTGGACTTGAAAATTCTCATAGCATTCTTTGATTTTCTAGAACTCAGCTTAGTTTACTATAAAATGCAAAGTGAATCCTCCATTCTTTTTCAATTTTAAGACTATAGGATTCCACATTCATCTTTTATCCCTTCCTCAAGTCTTTGTATCAAAAAAAAAAGTAGAATTGTAAAAATCAAGTTAAAAGTTTCAGTTACTATCTCAGAAATGTGTTGGTAAAGTTATAAATGTTAATAGCTTATTGATAAAATTTAAGTTGCTGGAGAATCTTAAAGAGGAAGTTTTAAATGACAGTTGTACTGTGGTTAGTCTTCATTGATGTGGATCTCAGATAGATGAGAAATAACCATTTATGTGATCTCTTCCACTACATCTGTTTAATTGAAAAATTTAGAGAAGTCCGAATAAGTGTCAAGTAACTGTATCTGGCCAACTATAGTAAATTCTACTGGGGCAAAGGAAGAACATAGTAACTTTATAATTTAGTTAGTCAAATTCCAGGTACTCTTCTTTTAATTTCTTACCTCAATTTGGTAAGGCCAGATTTTTAAAAAGTATCTCCTTTCTTCTATTTTTATATTCATCTGTTTCAATATTGTCTGCATAGATCATTGTCGTTCATGGTGTTGTCCTTTTTATCACAATGAATAACTACTTTTGTTCAAGAAATAGTTCCTCCATGACTATGAAATAAATAAATATATAAGAAGAGTGGCATGAATAAAAAGTGATGTTTCTTTCTCTCTCTTTTTCCCGTCCCCTCTCTTTATTGATTCTCAACTCAAAATCTCCAATAACATCATAAGAGATAACGAGAGAGGGTTAAGAGGAAGAATTTTTTCCCCATCTGCAGCTTCACAATGTAAATCTACAACCAGGAGAAAAAATTTTGGAGGTGAACCCAGGATGACTAAGGACTATGCAGAGGCAGACTGTATTCACAGCAAGAGAAGAGGGGATCAAATTACTGCTGCTATTTTAGGGAAACAATATTAGAATAATCATTAATGATGTCTGAATTCTGACAACCAAGATCTCCTAAGTGTATTAAGAGGGACGGATCAGGTGTTATCCCCTGGGAAAGGCATGGCATTGTTTGCCTATCAGCAGATTATTTGGCCCAGGTTTGACACAGTTGCTGAGTAGGACCATTACTGACTTAATCTTTACTTTTAATTACTCCCATGAGCCCCTGAATCATCCTCAAGCTGTAAGACTAGACCTGGTAAATTTCTTTATGAATATTCTGAAGAGATGTCTTGGGACAGCCTGATGTATCCAACCAAACTTGATCCAGTCAGATATTTTACTACCTAGCATATTAATTAGTGATCCTATTTTTTTCCTCTTAGGTACATAAAGGAATCCCTTAAGCAAATTAAGGAAGAAATAAAGGCACATGAACCTTATTGCTGATTATTATTATTATTATTAATATGGCTGTAATTTATTAGTTCAGTAATATTAAGCGTAAAAATTGTTAATATTTTGAAAGTTTTCACTTAACAAAGAGCTTTTATAAAACATATTCACCTGACATAATAATACATAGAGGGATTTTTCTCCATGTGGGTGTTTTTTTAAGAGTTATAAATTAATGCAAAGCAAGGTTAGTCTGGGTCCCACGGTTTACTAAATTTGCATAACTGAAACTCTGGCAGACTCTTTTTACTGTTATCCCTGCCTAAATAGCAGAACTGTGAGCTGGTTCACTTAGTTTAGACATGTCTGGATTATTACGCTTGAAGGGATACTTTATTCCAGGTTCTTGGAAAATAATAAAAGAAAGTATTTTTAGAAAAGAACTTTATAATAGAATTTAGAATAACTAAAACTAAACTACAGATTTACTTAACAATTCACTAATAACTAACACCTGCGTTCTATCATGTACTATAATCTTCTAGGTTTGGGCTAAGTTTTTTACACAATTACATCATTAAATCATTGCACAAAGTTGCAGGAATAAACTTCAAACAGACCTAAATCTTTGACTTGCTAAAAGACACAGGTGTTCTAACCTTGAGGAAAATGCAGTATGACGTTGGGAATGTTAGTTACATGCACCTCATGAGCAATTCATAAATATTGCTACAAGCCAAAAGGGGCTAAGGCATCACATAAGAATGGCAAGGTAAACACCAAGAAAGACCAGCCACATGGGCGGCCTTCCAGTCAGGGGAATGCTGGGACACCTCTGACGTACCTGAAGGTCTGGGACATTTGCTCCTCTAATGGGGATAAGGAGGAAAGCCTCCTGCTTTGCACAACCCCTGCCATCCAGTTAGGTTCTTGTAAACTTCCTTAAGTTAAACAAATTTGTATATTTGGCCTGTGCTGTCTTTCCACAAATTATCATTGCCATTTTGACAATCACACAGATGCTATAAAAAGATATTTCTAAGCAACTTATTTTACAGTTGAGGGATCTGAAGGCCACATTGCCTAAGTTCATGTAGTTAGGAAGTGGTAGAAGTAAGATTTGGACACAGCTAGTCTCACTCCAGAGCCTGTGTTGTCAACCTTCATGCTTTCAAAGGGCAATATACGACTTATGACACTTAGAAAATAATACTAGTGGATGATAAAGTCTTTTTTTCTAGAATTGGTGAATTCTTCTACTCAGTGATGTTGAAAAGCATCCATCCATGTCTTTCCTCCAAAGCCAGCTCTTTAGTCCATGCCACCAAAACATCTCACCCAGACTATGGCCACAGCCTCCTGCAGGTCTATCCTCATGTATACCTCCTCACCACCAAACATGTCTCCAAGCAGAAGCCAAGTTCAGCTTTTGGACCCTGCCCAGTTCTCCAGACTTACCTCAGACCACTTCCCCACATCAACATTGCTCTAGCCACCTTGGCAGCCATCTGTCTGTTTCTAAATGTGCTACGGTCTTTCCCATCATGTCTTCTATGACAGTTCCCTCTTTCTTTACCTCACAATCTCTATTTCATGCATACCCCTGAGTCTGCCCTTCTCCATGCTAAATATTTACTTTAATTGTAATAAATGTTCTTATGAAAATACGTCATCCAAAACTATTGAAGCATATTAGACGTGGTAAGTCATATGCATATGCTCAAAGAGCTAATGACAATAATAACAATAAGACAACAATAGAAGATTTCCTCAGTATCTAATTTACTTCCTTTGAGCATTTTGTATCTGAAGCCTTCTCTGAATCAGAGTCCGCAAGCAGAATTTGCCAGATTGCTTTTAGAACACCAAATAAGAAGTCTAAATTCCCTTATACTTATTACACTTTGGTAACATTATTTGTTGATAACTCAGTTTGTTCCAATAAACAGTGTGTCAGAAGTTGCTAATTATTTTCCAGTATCCATTCTCTTCCTTTCACTGAGACAGTCTTCTCAATGGATCTTTTTTTTTTTTTTTTTTGTGGTATGCGGGCCTCTCACTGTTGTGGCCTCTCCTGTTGCAGAGTACACGCTCCGGACGCACAGGCCCAGCAGCCATGGCTCACGGGCCCAGCCGCTCTGCGGCATGTGGGATCTTCCTGGACCAGGGCACGAACCCGTGTCCCCTGCATTGGCAGGCGGACTCTCAACCACTGCGCCACCAGGGAAGCTCTCAATGGGTCTTTTGTGCTTCTGCACATCTTACTAGCAGAGAAACTTACTGTCCTTTGTTCCAGATTCTCTTTCCAAAAGTGTTTGTATACCAAACAACCTGATGAGTTAGACAGTGTCTCCCTCTGGAACAAGGGTGAATTCTTTGATGGCAAGTATGAGAATAAAGATCATGCTGCCTTCCAGTACAAAGTTGGAGCAAGTTTGTTTGCAACCCCTTGAAAAGACTGAGGTTTCCTAAGCCTCCTCAGCTGTCATGTACATCTACTACATGTGCAGCACCCAACTAAGTTACTCCACCCCTCCCCCATGCCCTCCATGGGTCTTAAGGAGAAGAGTAACAATGTGAACTTGAAAATCATGCTGCCTACTATGCCCTGAATAACAGTCTTTTGCCTCTAACCTGGGAGTCTTGTATCTTCTGCCAGCATCTGAGATGCTGAGAACACGTTAAGAGCAACCTCAGATGCTTTACAGATCTTCACGGATTCCAAGTAACGGCCAGCATCCATCTTTAGATGTGAGTGTAGGAGACTTCTGATGATTCTGGCTCCCAACTTCTGATTCTTCCAGCCAATCCCCAGATACTAGCAGAGACTAGCCACAGCTACTGTGCTGTCTGCATTCATGACCCACAAAAGTGAGAGATTATGAATGATCATTTGTGTTTTAAGCCAATATGTTGTGTGGGAACTGGGTTAGCAGAAAAGACAACTAAGACCTGGGAGTGAGGTGCTGCCCTAACAAAAACCTAAAAATGTTTCAGCGGACTTGGGCCTATATGGTGGGGAGAAGATGGGAGGGTTTTGAAAAAAATCTGTTAGAGGAAGCCTGATGGCCTTCAGGATGACTTAAAGGAAAGTAAAACTATGATACTGAAAACTGGAAGAAAGAAGACCTTTGCCCTGTGGGACAACTCTGGCTACTTAATGCTGTTCAGAAAAATCTGCCTGTGTACTTGGATAAACATAAAAAGGGAAAATAATGCAATGGTGCACAACTTCATATATACTTCATATATTGGCCAAGTTTGCTTGGCCAATAAAATTATTTGAAGCATAGAATATAAAGGGAATATTAAACAGTTGTCCTTAACATTAAAAAGTTTGCAATCCTCTCTTGTCATGATCCTTTATTTTTCCTGAGAACCAGTGGGAAAAGTATAAGCTTTTGAAACAAGCCTCATTTAACCTTAGTTGAATCTCGATGTCTTTATATGTTAAATGGGATAACTTCACAGGCTTACTGGGAAGTTTATTTTAAAAACAGCAGTAATAATATAGTTGCTTCTATTTCATTGTGGCAGATTGAACATGTATGGCCGTCTCCTGTCCTTCCTCCTAAATTAGTAAGTTGGTAACAGAGAACAAAATTGTACTAAACTACATGGACAAAGTGATAAGAAGAAAGAAAAGAACAAGAAAGAGAGGCATACCCATTTAAGTTTAGGGAAAGCACTTAGAATAACAGCTGGAGTTAGCAGAGCCAAGCCAGTCTGACTTTAAAGAGAACTAGCAAAGAGAGGGGCACTGATTCATGTCCTCCAGAACCCCTAACTCAGAATGCAGGTCCCCAACTCATGAACCCCGATAGGGACACCCTCAGGCTGCTACACCATGACTACACAATCCTGCAAAGGGGGTATCTCCTAAGAAAAAAAATCTGAGAGACCCTGGAGGGGAGGACCTTCGGCATAGCAAAGGGAAGAATAAGGCAAATTAAGTCATGAAGCAAATTTGTGGGGGGGGAGCTGTAATTGAGTCTATATATTTAACTATGAGACCCTTAGCTCTTTTCTCCCACTGAGCTTCCAGAACTTGGATAGAGAGGTACACACCTCCCAGATAGAAAACTAAAGTATTCCACTCTGGAAAATCTGATGAACTTCAAAGAAAAATTCTGTGGATACTGATGCTTGGAAGAGCTCATCGATAGACAGTTCAGCCCAGATCACTGGTCCCTCTCTAGGAAACCCAGCAGCTGTCCTGCCCACCATCTTAATTGTCCAACCCCACCCAAAGCACACAGAGCTTTAGTGCCTTACTGTTACATATCAACATAACTAGGGACCATGAGACATTTGAGGATGCTCCCAACACACACAAAAATGGGAGACCAATGAAAACAAGAAGAAAAATAAAACCAGGAGGAAACAGAGACCATGAAAGGAAAGAAAAAATTACAAATAAGAGCAATCATACTGACAATGCACCTTCACTTACTAAAAGTTGTGGGGAAATATGAGGAGGGGAAGTATCTTGGTGTGTGTGCTCATGCACATGTGCATGATTGTGTGTGTGCATATTTGTTTAAGAGAAAAGGTATGTGTAATAGAAAATCAATGCCTGTATTATTTTAATATATGCAGGCAAATATTAAAAGAAATATTTAAGAGAACTAAAAGTGCTTTTCCCTTTTAATACAGGGAGGTAGAGGGTGGTTTTTTTTCTTTACAATTTTATTACTACTATTATATTTTTAAGCTATGTGCATCTATTGTTTTAACTTAAAAATACATATTTTTAAAACGCACAGTGCTGCTCCTAGGATATAATTGGTTCTCAAATTTGATCCTCTTTAGTTTACCCTTTCCATTGTTTCGGGTGAAGCTGAAAAGTCTATTGCTTAGCTGGAAAGAGTTTAAAAGTTACTGACTCAAGGTTCCCACAAATGGTTAATGCACACCAGTCTTGCCTTGAGAACATAGTTAACCATGAGGGTGAAACAGAGTTCGAAGCACTCTCTCTCCTCTCAGAAACACAATAGCACTTTCTGTCTATTTTATTCATGTGGCAATGAGTCATGCTATCATTTGTGACATTTCTTCTATCATCTTGAAGCATTAAATTTTCCTACAACAATGTATGTTCTTTGAAGATATTTATTTCTTTGTAACAGTGTTACACTTAGTAGGCACTCAATAAATATCTGTTGATTGGAATTGATTATAGGAAAGAGGCCAAGACTTTCAATATTCTAGATCTCAGGAAGTCAGGAGGTCAAAATCAACAATACCTCAATTGACACTAATTAGAATTTTAGAAGACAGTCTAACACACCAGATCAGGACTGAAGAGAATTCTAGGTAGAATGATTTTCTGGAAAACTCCAAATTTTCACATTATTTAACTTCTAAATAAAGATAACGAATCAAGAATATAATTGTTACTTAATTTTATACTTTTATAAATCAGCTAAATTCACAGGCTAGGGGAAATTTTTTTGTTATTCATTTGTCTCAATTCTGGTTTAGGAAATATATATAATTTTTACAGCCTACAACAATACTGACAAACACTGGTAAATAATTTTAGAAAATAGTCATTTCTGCTAGTGATTCTTCAACAATGAATTAAAATACTGACTTTCTATTTTTCATCTATCACTTTTTCACTGTAAAATCCATTTTGAGGAAAAAGCACCAGATATGATTCAGTATTTTGGCACATACACCAGAGACAGAGTGCCTTAGTGTGACTCTTGGCAGCTACTAGCTGAGTGTTCTTGAGTAAGTTATTATCCTCACTGTACCTCACTTTCCTATTAACCTCACTGCACCTCACTTTCCTAATCTGTAAAATGGGCATAATAATTACTATGTCACACTGCCATGAGGACTTAATGAGCTGACACACGTCAAGGCTTTGAGCAGTGCCAGGAACATTATAAACTCAATATAGCTATTTTAAAAAAGTTTTCTGCAGATAAGCATATTCTAATTTACGACGTATTTACTGTTCTGATGCAATTAGAAAATGCCCCAATGGTTTAATGCGTGACAGGGATCAATTACATTTATCAAAATATCAGAATATTTTTATTTGAATTGATCATGAATGAATGATCAGCTATATAAACGTTCAGTTGGTGAGAATTTGTTCAGCCCCCTATCATGAAAACATCTTAATTTTTAAAAAGACATTTCCTATTAACTCTGGAAGTGTCAAACCAAAAACAGGGGGGAAAACCAACAATGTGATTGGGTAGCTTCATTCTGTTTTTATATGTTGATCCCCAGCATGTATAAGAGAGGAAGCTGCTACATATTATAGGGCCGTCTGGTGTCTGATATAAGATGCCTTTATCGGGCTTCCCTGGTGGCGCAGTGGTTGAGAGTTCGCCTGCCGATGCAGGGGACACGGGTTTGTGCCCCGGTCCGGGAAGATCCCGCATGCCACAGAGCGGCTGGGCCCGTGAGCCATGGACGCTGAGCCTGCGCGTCCGGAGCCTGTGCTCCGCAACGGGAGAGGCCACAACAGTGAGAGGCCCGTGTACCGCAAAAAAAAAAAAAATGCCTTCATCTCTTTGACAGCTGAGGTCAAGTCCATGGTTCACAGTATAGCTTCTAATTCTGACCCGGAAACAGGATGCATGGTATAGATTGTCATAAATCTAGACCATGTGGAATTCATTGTATTTTTTATTAGAAAGCCAGAATTAACACACTGAGAGGCAGCAGCTGCCACTGTGCCTTCTGCTTTCATGTTGCTGTTACCCTGTGTCCAGTCTGAACGCGTTATCCCCCACTAAGCCCCAAGGGAGAAGCTCTCAGGTTCCCCTTTCTCCTCCTCACACCCTGTCACTGCTGCCTCCAAGGCTTTACCACTCTCCCATCTTCTCCACTGCCTCCCAGCTAAGCTCAGTCAACAAACCTCTCTGATCTGATTCACTGGATTCATATGAATTTCAAGACAATATAAAAAGGAAAGTTATCCTCTACTAAAAATGTGAGTCTTTCTGCTATAAGGTAAGGAACAGCTGGCTGATGTGCTCTAGTTCACAGAGCAAACATTAACTGTGCACCTAGGATGCATAAAGCATCGTGAAAAGTTCTGGAAAAAAATATGTACCCCCACTTTTGATAATAGATAATTATAGTCTTTTGAAGGAGAAAGGGTAGATCATACTTCAAAATATTTTAATTTTGCTAAATGCTATATAAGCAATTTTAGATTAATTTTATGACTGAAATTAATGTCTTCTTACAAGTTCATATTTTAACAGCTATTTTCCAAATACTTTTATTTTTAGAAGGAACGTTAATTTTTTTTGGAGATGATGTTTCTTTTTCTTATATTTCCCGGTTTTATCAACTCTTGTTTCATATCCTCCAGTTTTTTTGTCCATTCATATTCTGAGTCTTAGAATTTCCAATTTTGCAATGCTCTTTCACATATGCAAATATTGGTTTAATGATATTTATTTCATGTTACATTTTCTTCTACTCTGTGGATGGTACTTGGGAAGTATAATCATCTGATAAAAATATTAATTCTTACTTTTTATTTTCTTCTTACAGTAATGTACTTTGGATATTGCTTGATATTTTCTATTCATTTTAAATGATCTTGGGATTTCGTGTCTCAACAAGAAAATGGTTCTATCCAGGAATGAAGGCTTTGAAATTTTTTAGTGTTATTGTTCAAGAGTACCTTCTTCTTTGGTATAATAAGTGTATTTCATTACACTAAAATATAATACATTTTATTATATTGTGCTTTTAATTAACTATTTAATTTAAAAGTGTTTTTTTTAATTAACTATTAAGCAGAAAGAGGATGATGCATTGTATGATTGCATGATACTCTTTCCCCTCTTTAATACCCGTGATTTCTACCAACTGCTTCTCTCCTTTCCTTCATCTCTCAGCCCTTAAGGGTTCCTCCTCTTTTCATCTCGCCCTTAGGCAATGCCTTCCTAGGCTGCTGCCACCTTCCTTATATTCCCCAGTAGCCAGGGTTGTGATCCACCAGGTGCCTGACCTGTTCTCAGTACTTCTCCCTCCTTCTTGGGAATCATCTTATCTGTGTTTACACCAGCAAGATCCTCATGAACTCACCTGTCTACTGCTCAGTCTCCACCTGATTCTCCATTCCAGCATGGGCTTTGGAACTGGATGTGTGGATGTCATATAATTTATTTCCCATTTAGAAGTACATTGAAGTCTGCTGTATTCTGCGTTTCCTAGTTACTCTGTAGGCATGGATTATAAGCAGTCTTACTTGCTCTCCTCATTGATTTCTTTCTTTTTTTTTTTTTTTTTTTGGCAGGATGTTTGGAGAGACTAAATTTAGAGAGCCATCATTATCCTGTAGGAATCTAGATGATTTACCATTTAAGAACCACACAGGTTTATTTACTAATTAGGAACTAGTTCAAAAAATTACATTATATCATACTCTTTCCTTCAGTTTATAAACTTTTGGTAAAGTACATGTCATCTCCCATTATTTTGTTATTTTCTACACTTGTCTTAAGCCTGGAACCATATTCCTTTTGTTTCCAACTTTTTCTCTTGCATTTTTATTATGTCTGTCTTTTTTTTTTTTTTTTTTTTTTGGTAGGAAGCCCTGTCTTAGTTTTCTGATATGGTAAAAATGTCATCACTGCGGTTACTGTATGAAGATATTGTTTGGAAAAGTATACTGAGTGATCAGAAGGCAGGGTCCTTGCAACATCTGTACCTGGCATACACAGGGCAGTCTTTTGTGAAAAAGTTCTCCAGTGGGCCCTCCCTAGAACTCTTTTCCTTTCAGCACAGACCTGTGTCTTACATTGAAGTGGCAAGTTGATCACCTGAATTAGTCCAGATTCACTGTACAGTAGAACAGGTATCCATTATGAGCAGGCCCCAACTCTACCCAAACACTCACCCCTGAATGGCATCAAACCAACCAGAACTGACCTACAGGGAGAGTAATTCAGCAAAGACAAATCAGAAACTCTTGGTAACTTCATCTGACAGGAAAAAAAAATTCATTCTCACTCAATTCCTTGCATAATCTTAGCATAAACTTTGATTACTATCAACTTTGAGTACTATAAGTAATTTGTTTGCATTGTTTCTTTTTCATCCTGAGTAACTTTATATTATTGGACAGATGCAACATCAAAAACTTGTTCATAAATATGTGACTAAAAATGCATTGCAGTTCACATCCTCCCAAATACGCCGTATATACATTGTGTATGTGTGTGTATACACATTGCAAAATGTATTACTCAGGTTGATTATATTGGATGCATGTGGTACAATTAAACTATCTGGATAAACAGTGAAACACAGCCATATAAACAGGTTTAAAAAACTGGAATCATGTTGGTTATATATGAGAAATTCATCAGATAATATTTAGCATTTCATATCAATCTAGCTTCAACTGATTTGAACTGCTAATACTGTACTTACTAAAAGCACTATGAATTATCAGCTGCTGTGTTGAGATGCCAGCACCGTTGCTGAGGTAAGCTGTTAATTTGGAGATTCCATTCCTGGAGTTCTCCTATGATTTATATATCTTTTATATCAACATTTTGCTGGACATTCTGAGCTTACTTTCTGGTCATTCCAACTTCCAGTTGTCTTCAAATTATGCCAACAAAAATTAGTTTAATACAAATTTAGGACAGACTAAAATTCAGAACTGAAGTTGCCTGACTACCTTTCCAGGAGACACAACTGGCAACTGTTGATCAGCTACAATGAAGGCAGGTAAAGTGTTTCAGAGATCTTCCCCACCAGATGGCTCCCAAACAACTAAATGTATTCATTGACCACAGGCGAAGAGGATAAGTAAATGCATTATTGAGGGAACCTGATATCTATAAAAAGTTTCTAGGCTCTATTTCTGTCATAGAAAATCCACAAGAAACTAAGGAATGGTAAACAAGTCAGAAGATTAAACTGTTTTGCTTAAATTGTTTAGCCTTCATAAATGAATTTAATGGACCCTTTGTTAAATAAAGAAATTACTATGATATTTGTCATTCTCTGACTTACTTCACTCAGTATGACAGTCTCTAGGTCCAGCCATGTTGCTGCAAATGGCATTATTTCGTTCTATGTTATGGCTAAGTAATATTCCATTGCATATATGTACCACATCTTCTTTATCCATTCATCTATAGATAGACATTTAGGTTACTTCCATGTCCTGGCTGTTGTAAATAGTGCTGCAATGAACAATGGGGTGCATGTATATTTTTGAATTATGGCTTTCTCCAGATATATGCCCAGAAGTGGGATTGCTGGATCATATGGTAGCTCTTTATTTAGTTTCTTAAGGAACCTCCATACTATTCTCCATAGTGTCTGTACCATTTTACATTCCCATCAACAGTGTTGGAGGGTTTCCTTTTCTCTATGCCCTCTCTAGCATTTACTGTTTGTATATCATATGATATGGAACAAATGAACTTATTTACAAAACAGAAATAGAGTCACAGATGTAGAAAACAAACTTATGGTTACCAAGGGGGAAGGGGGGAGGGATAAATTGGGAGATTGGGATTGACATATACACACTACTATATATAAAATAGATAACTAATAAGACCTACTGTATAGCACAGAGAGCTCTACTCAATACTCTATAATGACCTATATGGGAATAGAATCTAAAAAAGAGTGGATATATGTATATGTATAACTGATTTACTTTGTTGTACAGCAGAAACTAAAACAACATTGTAAATCAACTATACTCCAAGAAAAATTAATTTAAATTTTTTTAAATAAATAAAAATTTAAAAAATAAATTTCTGACATCTGAAACGTAACTTCTGGGGAAAGGGATAAATTGGAAGATTGGGATTGACATATACACACTACTATATATAAAATAGATAACTAATAAGACCTACTGTATAGCACAGAGAGCTCTACTCAATACTCTATAATGGCCTATATGGGAAAAGAGGCTAAAAAAGAGTGGATATATGTATATGTATAACTGATTCACTTTGCTGTACACCTGAAACTAACACATGGTAAATCAACTATATTCCAATAAATTTTTTTTTTAAAAAAAGAACTAGTGATCTAATGTAAAGCATGATGACTATAATTAACAATGTGGTGTGATATATATAAAAGTCATTAAAAGATTAAATTCTGAGTTTTCCCCACAAAAATAAAATAAAATGTAACTTCCCATAATTAACATTTTTGTAGTTTCTTTTAAATCAAATGTTTAATTTCAAAGCATTAGCCTTGTTATTCATAATCATATAAATAAGTGGATTTAGAATTATACAATGATCTCCAATGCAAGATCTCTAACCCCCCATGCAGAAATACTCCTTTATCAGTTTTCATGAAATTTATTTTTTAACATGAGAACAGTAAATACTACTTATTGTTAAGTCTGCCTTTTTTGCACAGGGTCAGAGGGTAAATAAGCGCCTCAAAAACAAGGACACATTTTATTCATTTCCATGACCTCAAGCTAAAGCAGGTGTATGGCAAGGTAGATAATTAACTTGAAAAATTATAAGAATTTTCAAAAACCTATTTTCTCACATTTCATATATTTTACATAAATATATTACTTTTTCTCTCACATATCTTTTGTCTTTCATTCCCAGAATTCTGTTTCAGTAGTCGTGCAGCTCACTTCCTTATGGAGATAGAAAGGTTACTCAGTAATTATCAGGCTGCCAGGGCCAGGAGACACCTCTGCAGTTAAATCAGCCTAGAAAGGTAATGGTAGTTTTGGAGTTTTCACTCTATGATTTACAGGCCTAATGTATCAAAATCTTGCAAAACATTCTGAAGTTATCTTCTGACCATCACAATTTCAAGTGGTCCTTAAATTATGGTAACACAAATAGTTTAATACAAACCCAAGAGGACAGTCCAAAATTCAGAACTATAGTTGTCTATGACTGTTGCTCAGGAGACATAACTGTCAATCTGAGGTATACCTGTAAACTAGCTAAGGTCATGAAAACTTTGTTTAGCCAATCCCTTAGAAGGTGCATAAGGATCATGAAAAGAGAATCAAAAGGACAAAATGATACCCCTTATGTGAATTAAGTCCATAGATAGATCCGTGAACTAGGTAACTAAGAAGCTCTTCCAGACTTTCGAGGGAACTTCAGTAAATAATAGTGAAATATATTGTAAGTATGCTTGGGAAAACAGAACATTCTAGAAGGAATAAAGATTGAATAAGTTTATAACACTAAAAGTATGGTAACATTAAAGTATAAACACCAAGACTATAAACATAAAAGTTATTATTTTGTGATATTCTAATTATATCTGTTAGCTTTAGAGAAGAGAAAAACAGTTCAACGACTCAGATTTAAAAGGCAGAGGAGGGGGCTTGAAGATGGCGGAAGAGTAAGACGCGGAGATCGCCTTCCTCCCCACGGATACACCAGAAATACATCTACACGAAAAAAAAACAGAAGTAGTCTTTCTAATATCCATAGTGGATGAAAATTAATTTGACTATAATTAAAGAATGTATTTTATCAAAAAATAAATAAATAAATAAAATAAAAGGCAGAGGAAGGATGAAGACAGGGAATAGGGAGGGAGGAGGGAAGAAAAAGGATAATTTTTCAACCTTAGTCCTGGCATACAAAGTAAAAAGGACGGATTCCAAAGTTATATAGTGTAGAAGTGGGGTGACAGATAATAGAATATTCCCCTAAACCAGTTTGCCTAACTGACTTCTTCACCTGTATTTCAAACTCTTCTGAATATTTTGTATTAAAAAATGTCTTAGAGTGGGAGGAATTGGGAGATTGGGATTGACACATATACACTATTGATATTATGTATAAAATAGACAACAGACGGGAACATACTGTATTGCACAGGGAACTCTACTTAATGCACTGTGGTACCCTAAATGAGAGGGAAATCCAAAAGGGAGGGGATACAAGTGTATGCATGGCTGATTCATTTTGCTGTGCAGTAGCAGCTAAGACAACATTGTAAAGCAACTATATTCCAATAAAAATTAATTACTAAAAAAAAAGTCTTAAACTGAAATTGCACTAAAGTTAACCAAAAGTAAAATTTCTGTTATAATTAAATGAAAATAAATATTGAAGAAGAATGCAAACAATGAATGAAATTTTCCTAAAATGTTCAAAAGAGACCAATGGAAAGGGCCACTTAAAACTAAACAAAACATTTCTAATGTTTCTAAAATGTTTCAAATTCAGTAAATACTTTAACAAAGTTAGGTCAAATATCCTCCCAGAAAATTGATTTTAAGATGTGGCAAGTTTTATGAAACCACCAACAGAATGAAAACGCAACCTACAGAATGGGAGAAAATATCTGCAAATCGTGTATCTGATAAGGAATTAATATCCAAAATATATAAATAACTCACACAACAGCAAAAAAAATCTAATTAAAAACATGAGCAGGGCTTCCCTGGTGGCACAGTGGTTGAGGGTCCGCCTGCCGATTCAGGAGAAACGGGTTCGTGCCCCGGTCCGGGAAGATCCCACATGCCGCGGAGTGGCTGGGCCCGTGAGCCATGGCCGCTGAGCCTGCGTGTCCGGAGCCTGTGCTCCGCAACGGGAGAGGCCACGACAGTGAGAGGCCCGCGTAACGCAACAAAACAACAACAACAAAAAAAAAAAACAAAAAAAAAAACCATGAGCAGAAGAACTAAATAGATGTTTTTCCAAAGATAACATAGAAACAACCAACAAGTACATAAAAAAAAGTGCTCTCCCTCACTACTCATCAGGGAAATGCAAATCAAGGAGATAACACCACACACCTGTCAGAATGGCTATCATCAAAAAGACAAGAGCTAAGTACTGGAGATGATTTGAACAAAAGGGAACCCTTCTGCACTGTTGGTGAGAATGTACATTGGGGCAGCCATTATGGAAAACAGTATGAAGGTTCCTCAAAAAAATTAAAAATACGATCCAGGAATCCCATTTCTGGGTACATATCCAAAGGAAATAGAAACAGAATCTCAAAGAGATATTTGTATTCCCATGTTCATTGCAACATTATTCACAACAGCCAAAATGGATGAATGGATAAATAAGATGTGGTGTGTGTGTGTGTATATATATATATATA
>NW_020172369.1:2161875-2240963 GCF_003031525.2 Neophocaena asiaeorientalis asiaeorientalis
TATATATATATATATATATATATATATATATATATATATATATAAAATGGAATAGTATAGCCACCAAAAAGAAGAACATCCTGGCATTTATGACAACATGGATAACCCTTGAGGGCATTATGCCAAATGAAATAAGTCAGACAGAGAAAGACAAATATGGTATGATGTCACTTATATGTGGAATCTAAAAGAGCCAAACTCATAGAAACAGGCTGGAATGGTAGTTACCAGGAACTGTTGGGGGTTAGGGGGTGAGTATAAAGGGAGATATGTTGGTCAAAGTATACAAACTTCCAGTTATAAGATGAATAAGTTCTTATATGTATGGCAGAGTGATTATAATTAATAATACTGTATTATATAATTGAAAGTTGCTTAAAGAGATTGTAAACATTCTCACCACAAAAAAAGATAATTGTGATGTGATACAGGTGTTAGCCAATGCTATGGTTGTAAACATTTTGCAATATGTCAGTGTATCAAAGCAACATAAACTTACCCAATGTTATATTTCAATTATATCTCAATAAAGCTAGAAAAAATAAATAAAAAGACATCTTACAAGGGGGATGAATGCTTTAATGGGGATGAATGGGCAAGGGCACAAAGAAAAATATTTACAAACTGAAAAAAAAAATATGTTACAAATTTTTAAAAAGTTGACAGAAAGGAAAAGACATTCCAATGAAGGCAAATCACTCAAAAGTGGTAGCTCTTTCCAGATAAGAAAAGGAAAGTTTAAGGAGGTTAAATAACTTGCCCAAAGTCATGCATGTGGATCAGTTATGAAGGAAAGCTTAAGGAGGTTAAATAACTTGCCCAAAGTCATCCATCTGGATCAGTTATAAGAGATATTTATATGTGTTAAATATATTAAACCAATCTCTCCCTCTTATCATTACAGATCAAATATTTACTCTCCATGCCATATTGTACCTTGGTCATCAGGTATAAAAGCCTAGGAATCAGGTGATTTCTGTTGGAGAAATGAGACAGAAACATGTCACTTTATCACATTGAGTAAAAAAAAAGGATAAAAGTTATATGTGATAGTGCTCTTAAAAGCAAGAATCTTTTTTTTCAGATGAATCAAAAGACAAATGGACAAATCTAAGAAATGCCAAAGCTAAGAAATGGCCAAGCAAAAAGGACTAATTAGCAATGTCTAGACTCTTTAGAGCATATGATCACTTTAACCGTGGATTTTTTTCAAAAATCCTTAATGCACTGAAAATTAGGGGAGTTACCTAGCTTTCCTCTGTATTTCTGTTTGTAATTTGTACCAGAGAGAGGTACAAAATAATAAATAGGTAAAAGAGCTGCCAAAAAAAATTGGAAAGAAAGGCAAGGTAGTCAAAATTGCAGCAGGATATTCTAGACAAATGAGACAGGAAAGCCAAGTGTACATCAGTGGCACAATGGCTACCTAACTGAAAGTTTCACAGTCAACATCAAAAGCACACAAAGAAAGGAAGCCACTCTCAAGTAGGTAATGAGAAGTGACTTAAAAAGAGTCTGAGCTGTATAATGACATTTCCAACATTCCATTTTAGCAGTGGTGTTAGAATAGACTAAAGACAAGGAAGAGAGAGAAACAAGACCAATTAGAAAGCTAGTGCATCATCAACACACCGAAGAGCCCAGAATATGATGACGGTCCAAGTGGAATAAAAAAGAATGGATGGAAAATTAATGGGACTTGGTACGCAGTGAGGGTGACCACAACAAAGAGAGGGAAGTAGCAAAGAAAATTTCAGTGTTTGAAATGGAGGGACTGGAAGAATGGAGGTGGCATAATGGCAACATGTAAGCAGTGCCAGTCCTTCCTTTCTGCCTCAAAATTGCGAAACTAAAATATTAATTCTAACTCTACTCAGTTCCTAAACTATAGAAGACAAAAGCTGGAGTGAGTTAGGAGCTTTGAGCCCCTTAGCTGCTAGGTTTGGAATTAGTCTGTGACAGCGTCGTAGACATACCCAGACCCAGGACCTGCCACAGTAATAAACATGTCTCCACCAAATCCATCAGTTTTTTTCCTATAAAATGGAAGCCTTTATTTTTCTCTATTAAAATATGTCATAAATAAAAATCCAAATACGACAAAGAAAGAAATTACCCATAACATAATTGCCAAAAGATATCTACAATATGTCAAGGGATTTTCCATATCCACAAATATTAATCTACTTTACCACTTTTGATGGCGATATTTTTATAATACATAGCTTTTAACTAGTTCCTTCCAGATAGGAATTAAAGTTGTTTCAAGTGTTCTAATCTTACACATAAATTGATGACTGTATAAAATGCCTTTGCTGAACATCATTTTTATTAACTTGTATGACTATCTCTTTAGGGTACATTCCTTGATGTGTATATATTATATGACTAAATATATACATTTTTTTAAAATTTTCATACATATTAACAAAATACAATCCAGAAGGAGTACACCATTTTATATGCCCTCAAAGTGTATATTCAAATGCCCACTTCCAAACACTCAGAAAAATACTGAATATTGTTAACTTAAAAAAATAGTTTTCAAATGGATAGGCTAAAATGACATCTCATTATCATTTTTTTATTTACTAGATTATTAGAAAATCTGAATATATCTGCCTATTTTATTGGCCACTCATATCTCACATGTTGAAAACAATTTTCACATTTTTCTTTCAAGTTGTACATGTTATTTCTTTTCTTTTTCTTTCTTTTTTTTTTTTGCGGTATGCGGGCCTCTCACTGTTGTGACCTCTCCCGTTGCGGAGCACAGGCTCTGGACGCGCAGGCTCAGCAGCCATGGCTCACAGGCCTAGCCGCTCCACGGCATGTGGGACCTTCCCAGACCGGGGAACGAACCCGTGTCCCCTGCATCGGCAGGTGGACTCTCAACCACTGCGCCACCAGGGAAGCCCCTACATGTTATTTTATAGTAGAAAAATTTTGTCTTATGTAGCCAAATGTTATCGTTTCTCTTAGAATCTTTGCCCTTGGTATCACTTACTAAAAACCCCTTTACATTCCAAATCACCCAAATTTTGAGTACTTTTATTGTTTCAATGTTTATAATTAAATCTCTCATGCATTTGGAATTCATATTGGAATAAGGAGTGAAGAACTGACCAGACTATTTTTCCCAAATGACTACGATTTATCAAGGCCTCTTTTGGAGTATCTGCCTCTTCTATGACTCTCTGAAATGTCAACCTTTCAGATGCTAGGGAGGCCAAGATACATGAGAAGCTCTTCCAGGCTTCTCCAGGAAGAGAGGCTATTTTAAAAAAACAATTGCAATGGAATCTTACAGATACTGTGGGAGAAAAGCATAAAGACATCAGAATGTAGTGAGGACATCAAATAAGGCATATTATTTCCTTGAAGATCAAAAAGGGAGGGGTGTCACCTCATAGTAAGTGCTTTTCTCCCACAGCATCTGTAAGATTCCATTGCTTCTGAAAGAGTGCTACTATATGAGGCTTGCTAAATATATGTGGACTGAATAAAGGCAGTTTAACATGGAAGTTAAGCACAAGGCTTTGGAATCAGAGAGGCTTGGACTTAACGTATCACCTCTGCTATTTAAAGGTTGTTTGACTCTGAGTAATTTCCTTTTCCTCGTAAGATTCTGTGTAAAGGACTTAGTACAGTGTTAGGCATAAAATATTGATATGTGCTCAATAATGGTAGCTATTTGTAGTGAACAGTAATAAGTAATATTAAGTTGTGTCCATAGTAATGACCATACTAGTATGAAAATTGAAAAAAAAAAGCTCCATTTCTACAGGACTTGTAAAAATCTTTCTTAAGGAGAATAACTGGAGAATAATTTACTATACAACAAATTTATATTTAAACTTATGTAAATACATAAGTTTTTAAATACTACAATTTGCTTTTGTCACATTATTCATAAGAAAATTTATGAAATTCACAAATATAATTAAATTTAAAGAAACACAAGTTCTGTTTATGCATGTTATTGTTTATTATTTTCCTCATCCAAATTAAATAAACGGATTTGTGTCATTTTCACAAGCTGTTCTGTAATATTTAATAATGTTATGGGGTTGGTAATAACTCTCAATGTATAAATTATCTCATAAATTTTATGAATTTAATTATCTTATTGAACAAATTTCCTTAATTAAATCAGCTACCATAGAAAATTTTAGGAATTGTTACAAATATTTTTTAAATAGAAATTTGAAGAAATTTCTATGTCATTATGTAGTCTGTTAGCTCTAATAGAGATTAACAATGAACCCTGTATCTGTGGACTCTATTAGGTTAAATTTTATTTAGTCAAATATACATTATTTCTTTGATTTGTCATTTATGTCCTATCTACTTCTCAAACTAATTAAGGATGGCATACAATAAAAGGAATATGTAAATTATTTTAGTAGTTGTCCATTTTTTAATATCACACTCAAGTTCTCCTATTTTAATTCTGCAAACAGTTTTATTACCCTGTATTATATAATCAGATTTTCTTAACATGGGAAGAAAGTCATTGCAGGTCAGGAGCCATGGGTTCTAGTTCGGTTCTGCCACTGCAAGAGTACTTGACCTCAGATGTCACATAACTTACATTTTCATCTATAACATGAGAAAGTTGGACAGGAACTACCTCAGGGTTTATTCTATCTATAATTTCTCTTTCTTCTAAAAGATCCATTCTCTTTTCTGACTCTGAAGTCCCTACTTATTCTCCAGTTACTCAGATTTTAAACCTGAGTCAACTTAACATGAAGTGAGAGATACGCGCATCTACATAAATGATTATGATAGGAGTGAAAAAAGGTGTTTGGGTTAGCGTGGCCTGTTCTTGGAGTGACTGAGTCTCAGTAATGAGGCAGGAGATAGATGGGCCCCAGACTGAAGAGCCAGAGTTTGCCCCCTGTGGACAGATGCTCCACAATAGCAGGAGCAAGAGAAGAGCTGAGCCCTGCCCAGATCAGAGATAAAAGACCACATATTCCCCATTCTCTAAGTCAAGGAGACCTTCCCGACTGACTATGCACGTGCAGAAAGGCTCCTTGAAGGTCAAAAAGGGAGGGGGCGTCACATCATAGTGAATCCAACTTGGCTAAGAGATGCGCAAGCACACATGGGAGGACCCTGAGGAGGGGGCGTCACATCATAGTGAATCCAACTTGGCTAAGAGATGCGCAAGCACACATGGGAGGACCCTGAGATATACCAAACATGGACTCAGAACCAGGCAAAGCATGATGATTGGTCAAGCACACATGGGAGGACCCTGAGATATACCAAACATGGACTCAGAACCAGGCAAAGCATGATGATTGGTCAAAGGAAACCTGGAAGAAATGCCCCATTGTATTGCCAAAAGCCCATTTTCAGTTTTAAGGTTCGTTGGATTCGCTGGCAAAATAACCACTTGTTTCACACAAATAAACAGCTTTAATCAATTCTTTAATGAAAGGTGATTTAACTTAATTTTAATATACAATTGTTAGAATGAAAGGAATAAGAATATCACAGAAGCACAACAGGGTATACATCACCGAATTGGGCCGACACCTACTTCCAGTTCCAAACAGCATCTGGGAAGTCCCGAGGGACAGCAATCTGGAGCCCCAGTTGGGAAGGGTCCCAGGTGGTGCGTCCACCCCACGGATGAGACTTCAGGTTGGAGTTCTGGGGGCTTCCGTTTATAATTCCAGGCTGCAAACTGACATCATCAGTTTACGTGCAAAAATGCAGCTCTGGATGCACTTTAACCATGCTGTTGGTTTCACCATGTGAGTCACAAGATTTTCCAGACCCCGGGGGACTGGCCAGGTGCCCAGGGCTCAAGAAATTCCAAGACCCACTCCCTTTCTTATCGTAAGTGCCACTTGACTTGCTAGCAGCAATTGTTAGGTTGACTTGCTAGCAGCAGTTGTTAGGTGTGCAAGCAAGCGCGCAGTCCAGGCAGGGTCATAGGTCGGGCAGAGGCCTGCTTCTGCCTCTGAAGCCTGAACAAGACTCTTTTACTAGTTTTCCCAACACCCATAAAAGTGATTCAAACTACCACTACCACAAGGGCGTGACTCTCTCTGAGTCTGCCCGTGTGTCTATCCACACGTACTCTTTTCCTCCCAATAAATACTTTGTTTCAGTACTTTCCATCTCTATGTGGAAATTCATTTCTACACAGCTGACAGGCCAGGGTCTTGTCACTGGCCACTGGTCTCTTGTGGTCTAGTGGCTAGGATTCAGCACTCTCACTGCCTCAGCCTGACTTCAGTCTCTGGCCAGGAACAGAAATCTCGCTTCAAGCTGCTGCAGGCCGAGGCCACCTGAGATCAGTAAGACCCCAAATGAGATGTTAATTTTATGGAATAAATAGTTCCATATTCCCTCCGAGTTGAATCAATACAAGGCGAACTGGGTTATTACCCATTTAACGTGCTTTTCCCCTCTGTGCATTGAGGACTGCTGGTCCTCTACTGTGCATTCAACAGGCCCATTCTTCAAGGATCAATTCCAATCCCACTACCTCTATGAGACCATCCTTGTTTTCCTGATGAAGACACAGAGCAATTCATACACACTTCCATTATGACTCTGAACACATCCTATATCCTCTTCAAGGACAGAAAATTACATTTCAGATTATTTTGTGTACCAAAGAAACTGGAAGTATGCGTTGTTTTATAAATTCTGTCCAAAATATGGCTGAATGATTGCATGATTGTCTGAATGTACACATGTATGTATGTATACAAATTGAATAAATGAATAAATAGAATGAGATGAAACTGAAGATCTGGGACCTGAGTATTAAGCGCCATTTAAAGAAGAGACTGGGAGGATGTTTAAATCACAGCATGGAAATGAATGGCATATAAGTTCTTACATATATTGTGTGTGTGTATGTGTGTGTGTGTGTGTGTTTGCACATGAGCACCTACAAAATAAAACTTTGATGAGTCATTCACATTTAATATAGTGAATGATACGCAAATACAGGTGCTTCCTATTTCAAAATTTTGAAGATTCTTTTCGAAATACTGATGTTCTTACCATTTCCAACTCTACACAAAAGTTGCAGGATTTTGTCAGTTCGTACTCTTTGTGTCCAGTGTTAGTCTTATTCTCAAGAGTCTACTGTTAGGATTTCCCTGGTAGCGCAGTGGTTAAGAATCCGCCTGCCAGTGCAAGGGACACGGATTCAAGCCCTGGTCAGGGAAGATCCCACATGTCGCAGAGCAGCTAAGCCTGTGTGCCACAACTACTGAAGCCCGTGTGCCTAGGGCCCATGCTCTGCAACAAGATAACCCACCGCGATGAGAAGCCTGCACACCTCAACAAAGAGTAGCCCCTGCTCACTGCAACTAGAGAAAGCCCACACACAACAATGAAGACCCAATGCAGCCAAAAATAAATAAATTTATAAAAAAAAGAAAAAAGAGTCTAGTGTTAACCCAGCCATCTAATGGTCAAGTGTACTTGGATCAGCAGTGCTATCAAAATCCTTCTTTGCTGGTAATTTTGTACGTGCTTCCTCATACACTTGAAAACTTCCCCTATACCCAGGATGGAGTTTAAGTTCTTTAACGTGTCTTACCCTTGTCACTCCATTTCATGGCCCTCCTCTGCCTTCATTCCCCCATACTACGCTATTTTCTCTGACTAGAACATTAACTACCGCAATCACATTCTGGGGGCTAACATATTCATTCTTCATGTCTCGGATTAAATAACACTCACAAGACAAAAAAATTTCACTGAACACTCAAGAATGAGGGAGCATCTCTTCAATTCACTCCCTTACAGTTCTATACTGTGCCTACTGAAGCATTTCTCTCACTGTATAATGTTATCTGCTTACAAGTCTGTATTCTCTGCTTAAATACATGTTCCCTGTGGATCAGGAGGTTGTCTTTTAACTTGCAGTGACAGGCACAAAGTAGTTCCTTGATTAATATTTGATAAACAGATACACAATTGTGACACATGGTGGTAATAATTTAAAAAGTCAAAGAAGAAAAATTGTTTTCTAAATCATGATCACAATACTGAAAATAATTTCTAAGACTTGATGCATGGTGCCTAATGACCCATAACTACTGTAATCATAATTAATCCTTACCAATTTTACATCATTCCTTAACAGTAATAGGGGAGCCAGGAGGAATAGCTGACTGGGGAAAATATTATCACAGAGTGTGACTCTGATACTACAAGAGTACACTCAGATGAAAATACCAAAAAATAAAATTATAAATTGTAACCGTGGAGAAGAAGATGACATAAATTTTGTTTTGTAAGTACTGATCGAATTGTCATTTTCTGGTTATACCTACAAATAAGTATTGAATTCCCTCTAAACGCAACTTTGCATAAGACTGAGCTAGCAAGAATTATACACAAAGTTTTTAAGAATGATAGCACCTAGGACAGCAACTTTCAAACGTTTTTTTATCACAGTATTTTCAAGAAATACATTTTTTCTTGAGTTCCAATAAAGACAGGTAACATAAATATGTACAAACACGTAACTGAATCAAGTTTCATGAAATACCTAACCTACTACAGGCAATGTAATCTATTTTCCAAAAAATCCCTGTAAACATGCATAGATTATCATACTTTCTTAACAGACTTCTGAACAATAATTTCTCCCAAATTTAAAACTTTAAGGAGAGGGATTTTATGTTTCTTAGTTATATTCTTTATAGTTTGACTGATGGGTTGAGTAATAGTTGCTTTATTTTTAATGACTAATAAGAATACATTGAGGGCTTCCCTGGTGGCGCAGTGGTTGAGAGTCCACCTGCCAATGCAGGGGACACGGGTTTGTGCCCCGGTCCAGGAAGATTCCACATGCCGTGGAGCGGCTGGGCCCGTGAGCCATGGCCGCTGAGCCTGCACATCCAGAACCTGTGCTCCGCAGCGGGAGAGGCCCACGTACCGCAAAACAAAAAAAAGAATACATTGAAATAATACAGATAAATGAAGGTGTGAATGATAAGTATAGGTACTCAACAAACATCTAAATAAAATATTAAGTTTTAATCTGAATAAGCGTATGAAATTTGTGAAGATATATGAGATCTTACCTGAAGAAATGCAGCACCTCTTTGATCTAAATAAACAGGTAGTCATGCTTACCCCTCGATACATTATTATGTTTTTGATATGCTGCTACCTATAGTGATTGGCTCCTCTACGCCTGTTAAACTCACTAAAAAACCTACTTCTCATTAATTCTCAGTCATTCAATCCTTCCAAAGCATATTGGATCTGCACATGTGTCAGGCACAGGGCTGGGTGATAAAGATACAATGGGGAAAAAGAGAGACGTGGTGTCTGTCTTCATGGAGTATTCATTCTAAAGAAGCCAACTGGTAGCAGCCAAGTAAACAGCACACACAGTCTGGATTGTGCTACAAAGGACATATACTGGGTGCTGTGAGAGAGGAAAACCTGAGTGGGAGAAGACATACAAGGTTGAGGCTAAAGAGCCCCTCTTTCAGTAGGTGCAATAAAACCTGAGACCTCAAAAACGAGAAGACATCAGTCCTGCAAAAAGCTAAGGCCAGAATTCCCATGCAGAGAAATGGCCAAGAATCTGGGCAGAACTAATGCTTCCTTGAGGAACTGAGAAAGACTCTATGGCTGAAACATAATCAGCAAGAAGGAATAAGACAAGATTGAAGAGATAAGCAGGAACCAAATCAGGCAGGGCCTTGTAAGTCATTGCAAGGAAGCTGGATTTTGTTCTAAGTGTAATGAAAAGCTGCTGAAAGGGTAAGTCAACTCATGCCAGGATCTGATTTACATTTTTGAAAAATCACCTCTAACTGTTATGTAAAGAATGGATTAGAAAGTATAAACATGAAAGTCTGGTTAAGAGACTACTTCAGTAAATCTAGGCCAGAAATGATGTAACTTGGCCTAGGGCAATGGGAGATAGGATAAAAAGGTGGAAAAATTCAAGATCCATTTTGTAAGAGAACCTGTAAGATTTGCCCAGGATTAGAAAAGACGGGCAAGGCAAAGAGAAGAATCAAGGCCAATCACATACCCTCAGCTCACAACCGAAGACTTGGTCTTTTTATAGCATTCTTTCCCCCATCCCTTTAGCCCTGTTGGTTACATCAGAAGCTACTTTGTTATCAGTGGCATATGAACCCTGAAGGACCTTTTGTGCATCAGGGACCAGATTACTATTGGCCAAAGTGATTTACTGTATCCTTCCAGTGAGGTTTTACAAGCCCATAAAGTAATTTTATACATAAACTTCCACGGTACAGATGAACTTGCGCTCTCCTTTCATCATTTCCCAAAGTGAGATAGAGGAAATTTTACACATTCTCCACACAGATTTAAGCATCACCATCTTAAGGAAACCCTCACAGGATCTTCTGATCAATAAAACAGACCTATGACTGTGCCTTAGTGTGTTTACTTCTATGATGGCACTCAACACACTGCACTTTGATTCAGGATCCAGGTTATATATCTGTTTCTGTAACTAGCTAATACACACGCATTGTTAAATATGCACTGTTGGAATAAATAAAGTTAACTAGTGTGTTAATACAGCACAGATTAACATGCAGGACAGAACATGGTAGGCGTTCAATAAATAATCTGGACTTTTATTGATTTACATGGATGAATTTCAACTTATACTTGAAAGATATTTTTTACTTATTACATGCATAATAATTACTTACTTCTGCATATCATTTATATTTTACAATGTACTATTTCAGAAAATAAGTAATCTCAATTGTCCCTCAAAAAACTCCTGAGGGGACTGATATTAATGTACCCATTACATAGATGATCAAGCAATGCTTATTTTACTTGCCTAATACACAGGCACGGTATCCATTTACTTCAAAATATTTAAAATAGTTATACTATATCTAAACACAAAAATGGATAGTTAAATCATAGCTATATAAAAAAATACTTAAGGTCATGAATAAAACACAGCAATTTTCTGCTTTGTGTTAAAAAAAAAAGAAGATTGGCAGGCTCTAGGAAGATGGGCTGCACCAGAAGTTCAAGAGTTTAGACATTTCCCCTCCAGATGCACTACAGTTAACCTACATCCAAGTATATCAAGTATATGGATACTGAAACATAAGCAATATTATGTTTTTCTCGCTTTAATTTTAGATTTCCTTTTGTGTCATGATAGGATTGGGAAAAACACATTTATATTACTTGGACTTGTGATATCTAATAAAAACAGGTAAGTTTTATTTAGCATTATTTTGAACATTTTATAACACTTTGTTTAATACAAGGTACTTGTTTACGGTACTTTGTTTAATTCTTTAAATACTCTCTTTTGAGCAATATCATTATTCCATTATATGTGGATGAAGCCCAGGTTTAGAGAAAAAAAAGTAACTTGCATAAGATCTCACTGCTAGGAATCAATACAGCAAATATCTAAACCCAAGCTTTCTCTGGTTCACACACTTACCCACAATGCTATACTGACTTCTCTCCATCAAATGCTATTTCTTGTTATTACCTCCATTCCTGTAAAGAATTCCTGAGTTATAACTACTTGTCCCTCTACAAATGTGAAAATAATTACTTGCAGTTCTGTTTCTCTTTGTGCATATTATGTATATATTCTACTCTCTATTTTCCTATAAAATTAATTTATTTTTAAATGTTGTTTATGTTGGTACCAAAACCTCCCAATAGAATTAATTAATGAATATTCTCTATTCATTGTAATATGCAAAGTAATAAATGCCTTCTCAGATTAATGGCTGAGGCAAAACTAAGATGGTTAATGAATCTCAAAGCCTATTTACCCCTAGGCAATAGTGATTATTGTTCTTTTACAGTCGACCATATCATTAGGAGGAAATACAAGAGAAATATATTTTATCTCACCTGAAAGTGTTGAAGATGATGGCTGTGTAAAGGGTTCAGCACAATACAAGCTAATATCATGATATAAATTTTTTTTTTTTTTTTTTTTTTTTTTTTTGGGATTTATCCGTCCTATATTAAAATTTTTTTTTTTTTTTTTTTTTTTTTTGCGGTACGCGGGCCTCTCACTGTCGTGGCCTCTCCCGTTGCGGAGCACAGGCTCCAGAATCGCAGGCTCACCGGCCATGGCTCACGGGCCCAGCCGCTCCGCGGCATGTGGGATCTTCCCGGACCGGGGCAGGAACCCGTGTCCCCTGCATCGGCAGGCGGACTCTCAACCACTGCGCCACCAGGGAAGCCCCCATGATATAAATATTTAATAGAATATTTTAAATGATTTAGAGTTTATTGGGGTTTACTACGACAGTACAGCTTAGATTAATAAATGCATTAGAGATAAATTTTATGAAGTATAGGAAAATATATATATATATTAATAATTTACTTCTAATCACTTATGTACAAATTCTATTTAATTTTTCCAGACTGTGGTTTACAGAAATTGTTCTTCTTGTTTGGTTTAATTGCATGAAACTCACTGCAAAAGAAACTCAAAATGAGTGGCTAGTTTCATCACCTGTGGGAAATAAAATATTGGCTAATATGGAAATTGTTTCAAATAGCTATTATGTGTGCATAAAAATTATGCTCTTATGTAAAAATCAGGGAGACATTTGGAAGTGGGGTATTTTTCTTTATATTATCATTTACCATAATCTTCTAGAAACATATTATGAAACAGTGAGCTCTCTATCAATCATTTCTGGGATAAACATTTCCCAAAGATAATGTTACAAGAATATCTGCTTTGCAGTTGTCGATTTATCAGGGACAAAAATATACCATATTTCTCCATATACAGAAATGCCGTCTTTTGACTCACAGTAAAACCATACATATTATATCAAGCCAAATCATTCCAAAATGTATTATACTTATATAAATGACAAATTGAATGACTGAATATATAAACATGGAACAAACAGGTTTCTGCAATCTTAAAATACTTATGATGATATAACTGTTTTTTGTTTGTTTGTTTTTTGTTTGTTTGTTTTCGGTACGCGGGCCTCTCACTGCTGTGGCCTCTCCTGTTGCGGAGCACAGGCTCCGGACGCGCAGGCTCACCGGCCATGGCTCACGGGCCTAGCCGCTCTGCGGCATGTGGGATCCTCCCGGACCGGGGCACGAACCCGTGTCCCCTGCATCAGCAGGCGGACTCTCAACCACTGCGGCACCAGGGAAGCCCCAGCATAACTGCTTATAATAGTAGCAGCATTAATCTCAAAGTAGTAATACAATATTTTAAAGAGATGAGTAATAGATTATCTAGTCACACTTATCTACCTTGTTAGGAAAACCTGGATGACCATATCAAAATATGCACCTGAGAGTATCCAAACTTTCCAGAGTACCCTAGTCAGACATTCATTTAGATGACTAGGTTAGGAATATCAATATAACTAAAAAGTCGAATCGTGAGCTTCCCTGGTGGTGCAGTGGTTGAGAGTCCGCCTGCCGATGCAGGAGACATGGGTTCGTGCCCCGGTCCGGGAAGATCCCACATGTCATCGAATCGTTATTGTTGTCATAGCCAGAAAAATAAAGGACCCCATTTTCTTTAGTTTCATATCATCCAGTCACAGGAAGAATGTTTGACCAATCTCAAGATTCCTCTTTGCCCGTCTACATATCTTCTATTATCATTACTTTTTAGGAGGATGGAGATAGCAGTAATCTTCTGGTGCCAGTGTCCTTATTTCCTTGCCTTGTAGAGCCTACTATCTATCTGTGTTATACCCAGTAAAAGTTACTATTACTTAACAATTTTCAATATTAGAATTCCTTTTTATTTCCTTTTGTTCACATACTCCATGCTTCATCATGCACCCTCATCCACTTCCCTTGAGGAAAATATGCTTACTTTCCCTACTTTGTTAAGAAAAAAACACAGCGGTGTCCTATTCATTTTAACTTACATTTAATACAAAGTGTGAGTGAAAAATAGCAAGCTGATCATTACATTAAAAAAAACAACACATAAAATCTACAAAGTACACAGTTAGCTTTTCTTGCTTATAGTTTTTAATTTATGTTCACTGTAACTAACTCCAGGCCTCAGTTTGACATCACATGATTTAAGCGTATGCACTAAATTTTCCAGGTTCCAGGATAACTTGAAAATGTCACTGAATTGTGATTCAGATATGGGAAAATCATACTGTTAGCCTGTTGGAAGAGTTTAAAAAGAAGACTTCCATTTGGCATTGTGGCTACTACATCATCAACACCCCTTGTGTTTATTGTTCATCCATTTATTCATTCGTGAAAGAGTCATTTAACAAGAACCATACACTGGGCCCAACGCAACAAATTTGCATTACGTTTATCATATGCCCTGGATGATCAGAAATCATGTGGTAGGCACAGAAGAGCAATAAATTGATTGCTGGGATAAGCTTCCACAGAGCTGTGCACAGGTGCTGTGGGAGCCAAGAGGAGCGGCACATTCTCCGCAGGGAGTGAAATGTCTTTGGAATTCTAACCTGTGGGGCATGAAGGTCTACCCTGATGCCAATCCATCAATTCACAGTATTTCAAAAAACTATTGCACCAGAAATAGTCATTTGAGGATTCTTTGTTATAAAATTATTGCACTATTTTATAACATTTTAGGCACATATTCTTCACTTTTTAACATCTCTGAAAGAAAGCCATATTATACAATTGAGAGCATGGCATAGTTTAATTGACAGCACTTTTTCCCTTATCAGTGCATAAAATAATGATGCTTCTGACCGTCACAGGCATCTTAGAGTTGATGATATATAGGAAGCTATCATTCTGCAAAACACTGCTTGGGCAATATTTCTATTGGGATAGCATAACTAACCCGATTAGCTTCTCTCCAGTTATAAAGTGTTATATGTCCCACTGACTCCACAAGACTTAAACACTATTATCATCACTGCTATCAACTTGGAAAGAGGCTTGAATAAATTGTCGATGACCAGGTTATCCACTTATGAGAAATGGTTTCAGCTCGCCCATACTTTTCATAAATGGTGAAATAAAATGTTCCAAAATCTCCCTTCTAAAGAGTCTAATTTTTTCCAGAAAACATGTTAATACAATGCTTAACCTACGGGATCAGTAAAGAGAAGCAGCTTATAAAATATCCCAGTAGTTTTATCCTCAACCATTATTTTACAGCCTGATTATGCAGGGAATATCAAAACAGGCATGTTTATGAAACATCAAATAATAAAAGAACTATTTCCAAGAATGATCTACTATAAAATCTTTCCAAGCATTCTGCTTTTCAAGTGGATCTGAGAATTTCTATTATACATGGACAAGTTGTACAAGCCTGAAGAAACATCTATATGATCAAGATATATGAGGGGTTTAAAACACTTATATTCTCACCTTTAACTCATAATTATTTCCTTCTCAGTGTATTGCTGATCTAGGCTTAAGTGTCGGCCTTCAGTTCTTTAATATTGCATAATTTGTCATCCTCTTTTGATAATTATTTTTATTTAATATTTTACACGTACAACTTAAAAATAATTTATTTCAAATGTATTTAATATTTAGTGTATTTTAATACCTTAAGATGTTTTAAAAATTGGTTTTAACATGCATTTCCTAAACCACTTTTATTTTGGAAATTATAATAGTCTTTTTTGTAATAGAAAACACTGACCTTAAATAGCATGGTAGATTTTAAAAACTAAACTCATGCAGCAAATTAAAATGCAAAATGTGCTTGTCTGGAACAATTATTCACGGAGAAACAAGGACACACTAAGTGGATCACAGTTCTGAAAGAGCTTACCTACTGAAGGTAAGATTTACATATTAATGACAGAAAGTTTGGGCAAGCTCAGAGGCTAAGCTGTGTTCAGTGACCAGCATGTGGCTTCTATTTATAAAGGACTCTAACCCATCACAACCTTTTGTGTTATTATTACAGACATAAATCTACTAGCAGCATAAATATGTAAGCTAGGTCCAATTTTATTTCAGGACAAGAACATAGAATACTGATTATGAGACCCATCTGATCTGATGCACCATCTCTATCTGGAGAGTGAATTAGCTCATATGGATTAATGAATAGACGAATGATACTAGTACAATGTGAAAATCAGTTGGTTTTACATGCAATGTCCTATTTGGTAGCCACCGGTTACTTGTAGTAGTTGAATGTACATAAGTTAAAATTAAATTAAAAATTCAGTTTCTCAATCCCAGTAATGACATCTTATGTGGTCGTTAGCCATATATAGCCTACTGAACAGTGCAGATATACAACACTTCCCTCATCACAGAAAGTTCTACTGGATAGTGTGGAATTAATTAAAGAAACCTCAGCTAAAATTAGAGTTGGGATAGGCCTAAAGGGGGAGCTCTCACGACCCATCAGACATCCTCCCATTACTCCAAACAGGGAAAGACAGTAGGCCTACATCTCCCACAGGAAGGTGTTGCCTACTTCACTAACCAGCAGAAAGAACAAATTTTTATCTGCCAATGACAGCCCAGTGAATCAGGGACTGTAGTAACCCAACCAATGAGAAGCCTCCATACTTCCTCCAATGGACTCTTTCAGTATTAGAGCTTCTCCCGAACACCCCCTTTTCCCTTATAGCAAGTTCCCCTTCCTGTTCTCTGGATTTGCCTATGGTCCACCACAGTTCGAATATCCTCAATTGCAATTCCTCTGGCTATTCCTGAATAAACTCACTCTGCTGGGTGAGATAAACTGGCTGTCTTATTATTCAAGTTGACAGTAGCACTGGTTTATACTATTGCCCAAAAAGTTAAGGATCTATGCCACCAAGTAGAAGAAAGTGAACACAAAGTCCATTAGCAGAGCTGCAAGCAACAAGAATTCCTTAATGTAGTATGCCTCCTTTATCCTCTTGACTCAGATACTCAGTCTTAAAAGTACTTATTGCATGCTTCTTCCTGATCTTTGTGCATTTCACTCACCTCAATAATATCACAGTGTTATTCATTCCTTACGCCTCCTTCCACCTGCCACCTTCACCATTTTTTTTTTTTTTTTTTTGCGGTATGCGGGCTTCTCACTGTTGTGGCCTCTCCCGTTGCGGAGCACAGGCTCCGGACGCACAGGCTCAGTGGCCATGGTTCACAGGCCTAGCCGCTCCGCAGCATGTGGGATCTTCCCGGACCGGGACACGAACCTGCGTCCCCTACATCGGCAGGCGGACTCTCAACCACTGCGCCACCAGGGAAGCCCGCACCTTCACCATTTTCTAAGGCTAATTCTTACATCTGTTCTGTTACTTCTTTTTTTATAAGGAATTTTACATTTCTTTTAAACACTGCTGAGATTTCTATTAAAATAGTGTTATTTTTCTTCATGATCTGGTTACACAAACTTACAGTGATAAAAGCCTAGGTCCATTTTCCCCATAAGCCTTATAAATTTTACTGCATAATTTAGCAAATTGTTTGATTTTTCAGAAATGAATATACTGTATCATAGCCAAAATGTCTGTACAGTCTCTAAGAACAAACTAGGATCAGATTCAGGATCTGGCATCCCTGCAAACTACTCAACATGTAAGGCCCACTTTCATGTGTACCACAGGGATAATTACACTTGGGGTCATAGCATAATGAGGAGGATGTTTGTTATGTGCCTTATGAACAGTAAGAGCAAATGTGTGGCGTTATTTACAGAAGCAATCATTTACTTTCAAATGTTTCACTGAGACTGTAAATTATGACTTCATAAAGAATTTCTTGTGAGTATATCTTTATATGGGAGAATATTTACATTTTCTCATACAAGTAGCTGGGACAGTTTATTCCAGGAAGTGTGTACAGTGATGAGAAGGGAGACCTAAATTTCGGTTTATAACTTTCTGTACCATTTATTTTTATGTGTGTGCCACATGCATACATTAGTTACTCAAATGAGTCATTTTTAAAATGTTCTTTAAAGATCCTTTGTCCATGTTCTTCTCTTCGACCTTGGGGCTGGGTGAGGTAGTGTGGGTTGGATGACCAGAAATCACAAAAGTCACCCAAACATCCTCAGAACTAAAGTATTGGTTGGCTTATGGATTAAAGATAAACAGGCCACTGTCTAAAAGACAGAGAAAACCTACCTAAGTAGCAGGGAAAAGTTACAGAGAAAAATGAAGATGCAAGTGGCAGAATAGATAAGTTAAGAAATATGATCCAGAACTTTTTATAAAATAATTAAAATTTTAATGTATCTGTACTTAATATAGTATCCCCCTTATATGAGTAGTATTTTTAACGTAAGATCACTTACATTATACAGAATCAATAAATAATAAGGTATAAATATTCTCTTTATAAACAGAAAAGATACATTTTAGTACTGCTGACCATTTTGATGAAAAGTTGTTTATTAGTCAAATGGTAATGCCAGCTTTTGCATTTCATGTCAAAAAAAACATTAAGGACATGACATTTATTCAAGTAGTACAGATTTTACTGTAATGCCAATAATATTAAACTTTAAATCTTATTTTGGTTGTACTTTGAACTGCTGGAATCATGAATCAGTTAAATCAGTGCTATTTAAACCCTGTAATGAGGAACCAGTCTTCCCTTCTCCCCACCCTTAATCTGTTGTGGACTGATAAAAATTAATTACTAGGAAAATGAAATAAAACCTACATACAAAAAGACAAGCCAAAATGTTTATCAGACTCAATAGGTAAAAATTACTCTGTCATTTTGCTATAAAGCTTCTTAAATATTAACTCTCAGTTTCTGTCTCCTGGCAGACCCAAAACAAACACTGGTGAAGTAACTGTGGTCCCACAGATCACCTTCTGAGTAGCCCTAAGTTAATCACACCACATATTTTTTTTTTCCTGGAAAGAAGGCTAACATACAATTCAATAAAAATGTCTCAAACGATGCTTGCCTCAAATAATTCTTCTCTCAAATATATATATATACACACACCACTTATATGTTATTGTAGCTATTATAGTAAAAATGTTAAATTACTTCTTTCACAATATTTGAAAATATTAACAGACTGCTGAAAAGACAAAATAAATTTTATTGCATATTTTAGAAATATTCAGTTCAATAGCCTTTATTTGGTAAATATGTGGTCGTGTTCATGCATATGAAGATGTATACAAATACAGTATCTTCTCTACTTAGTTTATATAAATTTGATAAAGCACAAATATACATTCCATCTCAATCTACATAAATGCCCCAAACAAAAATAAAGTTTGGGGACTTCCCTGTGGCACAGTGGTTGGGAGTCCCCCTGCCAGTGCAGGGGACACAGGTTCAATACCTGGCCCGGGAGGATCCCACATGCAGCAGAGCAACTAAGCCCACGTGCCACACCTACTGAGCCTGTGCTCTAGAGCCCGCAAACCACAACTACCAAGCCTACGTGCTGCAAGTACTGAAACCCACACACCTAGAGCCCATGCTCCACAACAAGAGAAGCCACCGCAATGAGAAGCCCACAGTGAAGAGTAGCCCCAGCTTGCCACAACTAGAGAGAAAAGCCCATGCAGAGCAACAAAGACCCAATGCAGCCAAAAAAAGAGAAAGTTTGAACATAAAAACATACCAACATTCTACTTCCATTTTATGTATCTGAAATAATACAAATTTCTTATGTGCAATTTATCAATTTTCATTATTCAAAGTTGATTTACATGCTGCCTGATTACCTTGCCTTATATTTTCCACCCAAGGGTAACAACTGTAATATGGCCTAATTTAGGGCTTCCCTGGTGGTTCAGTGGTTAAGAATCTGCCTGCCAATGCAGGAGACACGGGTTCGAGACCTGGTCCGGGAAGATCTCACATGCCGCGGAGCAACCAAGCCCGTGCACCACAACTACTGAGCCTGTGCTCTAGAGCCCGCAAGCCACAACTACTGAGTCTGCGTGCCACAACTACTGAAGCCTGCATGCCCAGAGCCCGTGCTCCACAACAAGAGAAGCCACTGCAATGAGAAGCCCGTGCACTGCAAAGAAAAGTAGCCCCTGCTCACCACAACTAGAGAAAGCCTGCGCGCAGCAACAAAGACCCAGCACAGCCAAAAATAAATTACTTAATTACTTTTTAAAAAATAGCCTAATTTAGCATATTCTATACATAATAGGCCTAAAGTATTAGGTACAGATTGCGACAATTGATAATAATAATGGACCACAGCCATAGAAAATTAAATTAGCTAAAGACAAAGAAAATTGAGGTAATGTTAATAATTTAGGGAAAAAAAGGGAATTTTAACAATAACAAATTTTTTACTAAACTCGAACATTTTTTTCATTCAACTTCCAATAATATCAGTGAAAGAGCCATACTTTTATTTATAAAGAAATCCTTCTTACACTAACAATATATACTGAAGACATTCATGGTACATACATCGACAGTTGTTGTACACAACTCCATAGTGTATGTATGTTAATTGTGAACATTCAGGTACATATTCTGAGAATAGAATCTAAATACAAATATGCAATTATTATATTCCTTAAAGTATAATAATGGGAAACATGAAAATCATGTCGGATTTATTTTGAAAATTACAAGTATGGATTTATGAAAGCTGATTTTTAATTTGCATTTTGTGTCAGTGTTATAAGTGATTACTTTTATCTTGAACCAGAAATACACACACACACACACACACACACACACACACACACACACACATATAAATTCCTTTTGAGGAAAACATAGCCTACTTATTCCAAATAAAATAAATTTAAGAAACATGGGAATCGCTTAAATAAAATTTGATGCATTGTTTCAAAATCATAGTCATTTTAAATATAAAATAACTTTTCATTATATGCAGAAATCTATTTTCACACAATAAGACAGTTACCAATTATATCTGTATTTTGAGAATAACCCAGAAAGTAAGGAAAAGGAAACACAGATGATTCTTGAAGCATGTTATAGAGAACAATGTCTACAGGTTAAAAGAAATCTACTTTGGTAGACTGAAGTAAATGGGGAACTTTTTATTACTTAATTACTACTGAAATGTCATTTCTGTTACATACCTAAATCTTCTTATGAAACTCTTCATGATAAAAATTGCCAATAAAATTGTTTATTTCAAAAGATGAAAAGACAATTGAAAAAAAAGCATGTTTAAGAGAATAATGATCTTTTTAAAGTACATATTCATATATTCAGAGTATATTTTTAGTGAGATACTGAAATCATGTCTTGTTTTTCAAAGGGAACATTTCTAGTTGTATAGTTCTCACACCTCCTTTACCTCAATTATGCTACCTGTACTCCACCTATAGCTCCACATATAACTACTAAAACCTTGTTTCTTGAAGTCTTAAGCTATTTCATCAAAATTTGGATGATGCAATAGCCTTTGCTTCTTCTGAGATCAAATGTGTGCTCTCATTCTAAGCCTCAGATTCATTTTGCTGGTGATTTTGTGCTACTCATTACACAGCTCTGTGATTAATTTCTTTATTAATAGATTTAGAAAACACCACCTGCCCCCAAACACAAAGGAGTTATGAGGATCACATCAATTTACTCATTGGAAATGGGTTTCAAAAAATAAAACATAAAGAAACAAAAGATGGTATTGTCATTACGGCAAGACAGAAGGCTATGATAGCATTTTTCATGTTAAAAAAATAAATTGTGAAATATATGAAACTTCCATTTTATTGTCAGGAAACAACACTATGTAATTCACAAAAAAATGTTTTTACTCAAAATTCATATTCAGAATTATTCATCTCTGTGCTAGAAATCCTCATGTAAATCTGCATTTTTTTACTCAGAACTACATTTACATCCACATGAGGTTTTCTGAAAGACAGAATTCACAATGGTTAAGAACACAGAATCTTAGGGTGATGGATATGTTAATTAGCTTGAGTGTGGTGATCATTTCACAGTGTGTATGTATATCAAAACATCAAGTTATATATCTTAAATATACACGATTTTTATATGTCAATGATATCTCCATAAAACTGTTAAAAAACAAAGAGAATCTGTCTTTAAAAAAACTGCCTGAGCTGCAATCCTGGCTTTGCCACTCTGTGACCTGGGCTTACCTTCCCTATACTTCGATTTCCTCAATGCTTTTGTGATAACTAAAGATATTAATGCATGCAATGTGCTTAGAATATTTCTTGGCAAATAGACAAGTAGTGAATACGTTTTTGAGAATGTTAATATTATTATTATTATCATACTGTCTCCATAGATTTCCCTACGGATGGCTCTCCAGCTCCATGAATTCATTCTTCTATATTCTAAACATATTTTCCTGGGTTCTGATTGAGTGTAAACATTTATACACAGCCATATCAAATCATAACACATCTTGATGTCAGCCAACAGAACAGTTTCCTGAATTTCATGGAACTCATCACTATTCATCAGTATATCATTGTGGATCAAGGTACAGGCAGTTAGTGGATTAACCCAGCAGCCAGCTTGAAACATAGAATACAGAGTTTCTTATTGCTTAGAGTGGGGAAACTATGCATGCTAATCACTGACATTGTAATCTAATCACCAAATGATAAAAACATCATGGGAGGAAGCAAAATCTAAGTGCTGGATCTAATTACATTACTATTCAGTGGCTTGATGGAGAAGCTGGGCAAGTTGCTGCAGTCATTTATACAACTAAACATTCAATAGACCATTTTAGGCCCCAGTCCAAGCTGTGACTAGAAAGCTAGTAGCTGTACATTTCAAATCAAGATGAGTTGTTAGAGAATAACTAAGGGGCTCTGCGAACTCTAATTCTTATGATCTTTGGGTAACAGAACTGGAAGGTTATGATAATGATCTTTGGGTAACATAACCGGAGGTTATGATAATAAAACAGTATCGTTTACAAGAAAGAGGTCAGGTATGGAGTCACACAGACATACTTTCAAATCGATACCGAGCAGGACCCCGTGGGGCTCCTGTGCACAAAAACCTTCCTGTGTCCCCCATCTCTTTAATTAAAGGAAATAGGTTTCATTCAGCCTCCAAGACCTTCCCTGAGTTCCAACCAACAGGTTCAAACAATTGTTAAGTAGGGAAGGGAGGGGATGCAAGACAAGGGAGGAGGGCTCCCCTGGTGGCGCAGTGGTTGAGAATCTGCCTGCTAATTCACGGGACACGGGTTCGAGCCCTGGTCTGGGAAGATCCCACATGCTGTGGAGCAACTAGGCCCGTAAGCCACAGTTACTGAGCCTGCGCGTCTGGAGCCTGTGCTCCGCAACGAGAGGCCGCGATAGTGAGAGGCCTGAGCGCCACAATGAGGAGTGGTACCTACTTGCCACAACTAGAGAAAGCCCTAGCACAGAAACGAAGACCCAACACAGCCAAAAATAAATAAAATAAAAATTAAAAAAAAAAATAAGAAGACCCCAAGATCACTATTTAAAAAAAAAAAAGAAAAAAAAAGACAAGGGAGGAATCAAACAGTAAAGAGAAACAATAGTGCAGCCTTGGAGCAAGATCCTGGCTCCCCATCAAAGGATAAATACAACAAAATCTTTGAGCTATTTTGCAGATACTGAAACCCTCACCAGGTGGGAGAAGTTAATAGTTAAAGAGGACGTAGACCCCAAACCCGTTGGAACCAGAAGGTTGATGATGCCGACTCCCACTTACCTCACCACCAACCAATCAGAAGAATGATCACGAGCTGATCACACCCTCTTTGAACCATTACTATAAAACTCCTCACTAGCCCCTCCAGGTTGGGACACACAGTTCTGAGGGCATTAGCCCGCTGTGGTCCCCTTTGCCTGGCAAAGCAATAAAGCTATTCTTCTATACTTCACCCAAAACTCTGTCTCCGAGATTTACCTCGGTGTCGGGGTACAGAAGCTGGATTCAGCTTTGATCTCTGCTCTGCTACTTGCTGACTGACATGGGGCAAGTGACCTAAATTTTCAGTTCCATCATCTATAAAATGGGGATAATAAAACACCTACCTTTCAGGGATCGTGTCAATACTAGAGACAACGACTACAGAATACCTGGCACATGGCTGTATTCAGGTATTAGTGCTGACTTTTACTTCTCATCATGAAATTATAAAATACATTGAGGAAGAAACCAACATTTAACATCATACACAACTCTATTATCACTCACTAGAATTACATGAACAACATGGAGATTACGCTAGTCGTTGTATATCACTGCCAAGCACACCTTAGGCAGGCAAAGTTGGTTATGATGCTGCTGCTGCTGATGCAATTTATGGAAACAAACTGGATAATCTATGTACATGTGTCTCTCATATAAGCATGATCAGTACAGAGTCTCATTTTAAAGAACTAAGATTGTGAAAATAAAATGTAATAAAAAATGTTGAGCCAACTACAAAATAAACTTTCAGTGGCCCATGACCTTACAACTTGGATTCTGCAAATGAGTAAAACAAAACACAGTACTATATTATGAGCATTTCTCCATTTTCTGCTCTGGTAGAGGGAATGACTCAGAAGAGCAGATGATGTACACTCCATTTCTATTTGCATTCTTCAATCAGTACTTGTATATATTTTGTTTACATCATAGTAGCCTTGTCTTTCTTGGAGGCTAATGGAATCATGTTTCTTATGGACGATGCATTAATTGAGAAAGAGAAGCTGTTCGTGCTGCCACTAGCTCTATCGAGGCTTATAGTATGGTATAGTAATATAAGAAGCTTGCTAAAAAATATCCATTGTGAGAAATCTATAATGTATTGAATACCAGTTATCAAAATGTTATCAAGACTTAAAGGCTTATCAGCTGTCAATATAGACTCTGCAAAAGTAATTTTAAATTATAAAAAATAAGAAGACATATATATACACATATGCATATTTATGACTAAGCTTGTACAGTTCTGAGGCTATAAAACTAGAGAGCATATAAAGAAGTGAGATTCATTTTTAAAACATATCAGAATATCTACCCTGATGTCTGTATTGTCAATCCAAAGTTATCAGCTTCACAGATATACACTTATTCCAATGTTGTTGTCATACTCCTCTTTAATAACTGCCTTTGTGTAGGTTTTGCCATAGGAGAAAAGTAGCTGCATTAATTCATAATCACACTACCTAAGTTGTCAACCAAAAGCAAATAAGATGAGAGTACAGAGAAGCAGCATACTGTACAAATAATGATAGTTGCCTATTCAGAAATAGTCATTGTATTGGAACATATACACATGCATATACACACACACAAGCACGCACGCGTGTGCACACACACACACACACACACACACACACAGGTGGGGGTGGCAAGGTAAAGGAACACTACACCAGAATGCTAAATCTACTTTGTAATGTTTTTTATTTACCTGATGGGATTATAACACTGGTTGCCATCCCAATAGCACCTTAAAATAAAACCAGGGTAATTTTAATATGCAGACTTCCAAGCTCCACCCTAAATCCCCAGAAATCTGAGTCTGAAAGCTGTAGTCAGAGCACAGAGGATTTTTTTCTGCTCTCAGATGCTTCTAAACTTGATATAAGGCCACTGAGTTAAAAGACTGAAGCCATCAGTTATAAAAAACATTGCCATGTGGTGGTTCAGTTTATGAAAGGTGATGCTCACAGCAGCCATTAGAGTTAGATATTATCATCCCCATTTTCCAGATGACAAAAGAAAGCTTTCAGAGATTAGGATGCAAAGCCAATCGGTATCTGAGTCCAGATCTGTCTGATTCGAAAGGTGTGCTTTTCACAATATACCAGACTTAAACCAAAAAGCTTCCATGGAGTATAACTGGGGCCACAAAGTGTCCAGTGAAAGGATACCCACAAAGAGCCAGCAGTGTATTTTGTTCAGTAAGCAGTGGTGTTTTGAAAACTGCATGTGAATCTGTTGGATGTCAGCAAATTACCAAAAGACAATACCTCCTGAAAAAATAGTCTCCTTGTAATATCTGACATGAAGAGTTTTTTGAGGGGAGGGACTATATTTGCAATATTTGTTAGTTAACTCGTTTTTAATGTTTTTATTTATTACTATTATTGTGTGTGTGTGTTTACGCAATAAGCTTCTCTAATTCAAAATTAAAGCAGAGCATGGGACTCCCCTGGTAGTCCAGCGGGAACTAAGATCCCAAATACCGTGGGGCAATTAAGCCTGCACGCCACAACTAGAGAGCCCACGGACTCTGGGACCCGCGCTCCACAACTAGAGAGAAGCCTGCGCGCCCCAACGAAGAGCCTTCACAGAGCAACGAAAGACCCTGCACCCGATGCAGCCATAAATATATAAATAAATAAATATTAAAGCAGAGCTTTGCATAACTCCCAAAGGGATGGTAACTTCATGTAGCCGATACGCTCTTCCATCTCCTTCTTTCTTATTTATCTCTTTCCGCCCAGATTGCTAGATACAAAATGTTAGAAACAAAAGACTTCATATTTAGACAGGGCTGCTACTCTCAGGTAGCCATGTTTGAGAATGCTTTTATGTCAAAAAAGAGCAATTTCAGCCTTGTTTGTGAGCCCTGATTTAAAACTTCCTTATTTTTTTTTTGAAATTACACATTTAAATAAATAATAGATTTGAATAACACTATTTAAGTGCTCATTTTTGTCCATCATCCCAATAATCAGACAGGGTAAAGGAATTTTTTTTTTTTTTTTTTTTTTTTTTTTTGGGGGGCCCCGAGGAGCACAGGCTCCGGACGCGCAGGCTCAGTGGCCATGGCTCACGGGCCCAGCCTTTCCGCAGCACGTGGGATCTTCCTGGACTGGGGCACGAACCCGTGTCCCCTGCATCGGCAGCGGACTCTCAACCACTGCGCCACCAGGGAAGCCCAGGGTAAAGGAATTTAATGCCACTTTCTACAGATGAGGAAACTGAGGCTCAAAGAAAGTGCAATTGAGCACAAAGGCCAGGGCAGGAATTACACACAGGTCCTTGTGCCTGCACTTGTAAGGCCCTTCCAAGGTTCTCCCTTCCTGAGGAGCTGAGAACCCTCCTTCTGGAAAGCCCATGCTCCTCCTGAAGGTATTAAGAACCATCACAAGTACAACAGTGCAAAGAACTGAGTAGTTAAAAAATTTACCAGGCACAGTTAAGCTCTTTCAGCTCAGAGAGTAAGTCTGAAAAGGTTGACTGATGTACTAATTACATTTTGAGGAGAAAATAATAACTCATGATAACTTTTCTAAATTTGTTAGTATATTCTGATTTACTTAGATATAAAGATAGAAAATTCTGACTTTTTTTAAACTACTATTTTGTAAAAATAATAATACTAACTTTAAAAGATTTTGGTTCCTGTAGTAATGACAACTTTCTAATGCAAATACTCTCATTACTGATTTCACAATTTAATACTTTACAGAAAAGAACTTTGTGTAGCCAATCAACTTCAGTGTTCCTTAGACAGAGTCATGGGATATGTTTGCCACCATACATAAGGGAAACTCAAATTGTTGACTGAAAAATGGTGAATTTGATCTATACTTGACAGTTGCTAACAGGATTTTGCAGCTAAAATCTTGGCTCCTAATAATACTTTAACACATTAAATGTATTAATAACCTTTTTAAACAGCAAATTGTTAACTCTACTTTGATAGACTCTATTTTTGATAGACCTATTTTCCTTAATAATTTCTCCCTCAGCTTCCACAGAATTACACAATCTTTCCAACTTCCTCACTGGTTTGCCTTGCTTCCACCCACTAACATTGGACATAAATACTGTACAAGAAGCTCTTCCCTGCCTACTATTCCTTATTCTCAGATTCATGCATTTGCATTTCAACTATTACATATCACCTCCACAGAGACAATTCCAAACTTGTGCTCCCTATTCCTAATGCATCAGTCAGTTATTCTATCAGATGATAACTTCAACTACTCACTTAAAAACCTAAATTCATATTGTCCTCTAATTTGAATGTTTATAACATTGATTCAACCCTTAATCATATGCTCCCACTGAACTGTTTTTCCAGTGTCGCATGTAGATAGTCTTGATGAAATAATTAAATTTTCTAATAAGAAAAGTGCCCCTTAAAATGAGTAGCTTTTTTTTGTTTGTTTTGTTTGTTTTTGTCTTTTTTTTTTTTGCGGTATGCGGGCCTCTCACTGTTGTGGCCTCTCCTGTTCCGGATCACAGGCTCTGGACGCACAGGCCCAGCAACCATGTGTCATGGGCCCAGCCGCTCCGCGGCATGTGGGATCTTCCCGGACCAGGGCATGAACCCGTGTCCCTTGCATCGGCAGGCGGACTCTCAACCACTGCGCCACCAGGGAAGCACAAAAATGAGTAGTTTTTGAGTGACTGAGTAAAAAACACTTCCCCAGCTACTCAAATGAGGTCTCCTAATTTTAGGTACCATGAGAAAGGCTGGAATTACCTCCAGATCATCCACACACTAATGTCATGGATGCAAACTCCTTGAAATCCAGAACTGTGATCTAGTTTCCTAGTATTTCCCACAGTGCTTAGAATACTTGAAACTTGTTAAGCACTGAATCACATGTCCCTAAAATCTGCATGTTAAGGTTCTAACCCCCAGTACCTGGGCATGTGACCGTATATAAAGATGGGGCCTTTGAGAGGTAATTAAGGTAGTATGAGATCATATGGGTCAGATCTAACCAAGTATTACTGGAGATCGAGACACCAAGGATGTGAGCATATAGAGAAAAAGTCATGTGAGGACACAGCGAGAAGGCTGCATGTCAAGGACAGAGGTCCCAAAACAACCAAACCTGCTGACGCCTTGATCTTGGACTTCTAGCTTCTGGAATTGTGAGAAAATAAATTTCTGTTGTTTAAGCCCCCAGTCTGCAGTATCTTGTTATGGCAGCCCTAGCAAACTAACATAATACTCATCATTTATTTGCTGGATTGATTAAAACTTGTAATTTGCTATTTTTCTCCTTCTCAGACCACACTTTTTAAGGCATATGCACAAAGAAAAATGCCTTGAAATTATGGATTTCTCTTTGTTCTTTTTATTGCTAACTTAGTGTTTTAGAAAAGCTCTGCTATTTCTAGTCCCCACATCCCCTACCAAAGACACATTAAATTTAGGTTACTTGTTCCTTCAAATAATGTGCTGTAGTGGAATCAAGGCATATTGAAAAGATAAAACATCCAGGTAAAAGAGCGGCAGGGGTTTCTCTTCCAAACACCCTGCATATGTGTTGGAGGGGGATTGTGCAATATTTTCAGGTTATAATATTTTTGGAATCCTCTTCAATTCAAACTTAAACAGATCAGTCCTTAAGTCCTGAACAGGAAAGGGCTTCATACAGTTGGTTTCCAGCCATATGGCCTTCCTCATCCTGAACTGTTTATATTACCCTGAGACACTAGACACAAGAGCTATAAGGGAGAGATGAGATTAAAACTTATAAACTGCTGTTACTTTAGCTGGCTTGAACCAAGGTAGCAACTGTTCAATAACTGTATATTGAGAACATTATCTGAGGTCAATGGCTTTGAAGACATGCTAAGGGGTCAACACACGTTTTGCCAGCCAAAAAAAAAAATCAACATCAGATGAAAGACTGTTATGGGCTGAATGTTTATATCCCCTCAAAATTCGTATGTTGAAACCCTAACCCCCAATATGAGAGTATTAGGATGTGAGGCCTTTGGGAAGTGATTATGTCACAGGGTGGAGACTTTATAAATGATATCAGTGCCAATATAAAAGGGACCCCAGAGAGCTCCTCCCTCACCTCTTCTGTCAAGTGAGGATGAAACATGAAAACAGCTGTCTATGAACCAGAAAGACACATTAGACACTGAATCTGCCAGTATCTTGATCTTGGACTTCCCAGCCTGTAGCACTGTGAGAAAAAGTTTCTGTTCTTTGTAAGTCACCTGGTCTATGGTATAATTATAGCAACCCTAACAGACTAAGACAAAGGGTCATATTTGTAAATAATAAAATCCTAGGTAACACAGCATATATTATGAGATGACAGTAACCTAGTGGGTTAGAATTCAGAGCCTCTCATCAGACTGACCTGGGCTGAAGTTTTGGCTCTGCTACTTACTAGCTCTGTCACCTTGGGCAAGTAACTTAATCTCATTGATTTTCCATTCCCCAGTCTATTATCTATAAAATAGGAACAGAAATAAGGAACCTCAGAGACCTAGGCATGTTTTTTTTTGCCTAGTCCATAGTAAGAATTTAAATAGCAATTATATATTATTTTTTAAACCTAATAATAGTGAATACTCTTTTTGCTTACTAAAATTATGTTTTAAGAGTAAATTATTTTTGGAAATGATTTTGGAAATACTCACATAATCTTTCTTTGTGAAGAAATTTGTGACAGTAGTTGAACATATGGTATACACAAAAAAGATACATTTAAGAATTCACCAAATATTACAAAAAAGCAAAATGTCACAGTGGTACTTTGGGGAGCACAGTATGGTGAGATGACATTTTTGTAAAGTAAATAATAGATGAAGACAAAGCAGAGTAACTTGATTTAAGTAAAAATTGATATTGATCAGGGATACGTAAAAATATAGAGGTACAACCTGTAGGCAGTAATAACACACAGAGTTATAATGAAAGTTTATATGCATTCTTCCTCTATCTCCCCTCCTCCCTCTCCTACCCTTTTTTTTTTCTTCTTCATTTTTCCTTTCTAGAACTGCAACAATGTCAGGAGAGAGGTCTGGAACAGGAAAGGAAGATCTAGTAATTCTGAAATAAAAAGACTGCAAACATGATGGTATGGGTTCAGAAATTAAATACAACAAAATGTTCTCATATTTTATTGGTTCAGTAATCTAAATTATTACTAAAACTATATTGTCTATCTGGAAGAGCAAAAAGTATAGATATTTCTGAACTCATTTTATAGTTTTTATAATATTTGTTTCCGATAAGATATTTTTATTTGAAATATTAAATAATCTCAACATATTCCAAAATAAAATTCATTTTGCCAAACACTGGACTCTATTTTAGGGCATAAAATGTGCATGAATACAAAGTCACACATATTAATTTTTTGCTGGCCTCTTTTTTGCCTCACAAATCTATCATTCCTGTCACCTCCCAATTTTCTTTCCAGATAGCCCTCTCTAAATCTTGTGTTGCTTTTGTCCTCTTCCTTGGTCCTTTTATAACACTTTTCCTGCTACACATTTCCCCTGTATGCTCCCATATGTTCCTGACTTTGGATAACAATGTCAAGAGAGTACTGTCAAATCTCCCAACCTTAGGACCTTGCCAAGTCATTGGAGAAGAGGGAGAAGCATTGCATTCCAAAATTTTCAAGGGTCTTAATGACCTAAATAACCATAAGTAATCACTGTTACTTTGTTTAATTCTGATAACTTCATGCATTGCCACTTTTCACATGTACCATTTCCTTCCCCAAGTAGATGGTCAGTTCATGAGGGTAGGCCCAGTGTCTGGTCTTGTTTCTAAACTTTAAATCTCCTAAAACACGGTGACTTAGATTTGGTAGATTCCCAACAAATATTGGCTGAATGAACGAACAAGTGTTCAAAATCTCACCAATTATGCCCAGAGCAGAAACACTATGGAAGACTCTGAGAAAACAGAACTGGAACATATATAGCAGCACAGTTCCAACTGAAAGCATTGTGTGTTTTTAAATCTTCTGTACGTAGGGAGCTGTTGTGAGTATGTCTATTTTGTTACACAAATGTCACTGACTTATTGATGTACACATCAAAGTATCCCTTTTTCTCCACCTTTTAAATAAGGCACAGTGGTGTAACTCAAGTTGTGAAGCCAAAAAGTCTTGGGTTCAAGTCTTTACTCAGCCATTTGACAGCAGTGGGACATTTGACAAGTCACTTGTTTGATCCTCAATTTCCTCCTGATATTACCATCTAGGGTAATAATAAATTCCTTCAGGGTGTTACAAAGATGAGGCACAACATGACTAAGCACTTAGCAATCAGTCTGATCCAGGAGGGATGATCTATAAATGGAATGAAGCAGTAGCAGTGCAGCAACAGAACTGGCAGTAGCAAGTGCTACTGTCTATCTACCTGCCAACTGGACATCTGATTTAAAAAAGGAGTTTGAACTGAACTCCAAAATATATAACAGATATTCTATAATGTTCTTTTAAATATGAGTCATTTATTGCTCTATTTAGAAAGTACTGAACTGCAGTATTCTATATTTTTGGTTTTGATCAGTTATGTTCTTATAACACTCAACTTTGGGTTGCAGTATCATTGCAGAATTTATTTCTGTATTACCTAATAATTCTAATCAAACACAAACAAGATAGACATACACATACTATATATACATATATATGCATACTATATATGTGTGTATATATATATATATATATATATATATCTACAGCTCTTATAATGTTCCAAAAGAAAGGACTAAAATCCCATCAGTCACAAAAGAAAAAAAATTCCTTTATGGCATCAGTTGATCATAAACTTCCAAGAATGTCATTGACACTTTTAGCACGTTTCAAAGTTTTCCTTTTCACTTTTTTCCCTGTCATCCTCTTATGAATTTTTAAAAGGTGTTAAAAGTGACCCCTTCAGCACTCGGCTTCTCCTCACAACACTCTCAACTTCTCAACATCAGCAGCAACTGCCTCAGTTAGCTGCATGCCTTCCCAAACTCTGAACTGTGTCATCATTTGACTGTGCTCCACTTTCAAAATCTCAAAATACAATATTCTCCTCTGATCAAAACCATCCATCCTTACACCTCTCTTATCCTATTAAAAACAGTGAACCTACTATTACTTTTCATTTTGACCTTCAGGCTCCCAAATCTGCTCTGTTCTTAGTCGATTCATCTTCTGTAGCTGCCCTTGCCTCCTTCCCCAGCCCAGATTTATGGTCAGTCTGCAATAAAATACCTACTACACCTAGAAAGCCCAACTCTTTGCTTTACGTTATGCGTGCCTTGCTAATCTCCTAATCAAGGAAAAATCAATTGTTTGTTGACTCATTCAAATTACATGTTGCGTTGCTAGAGAGAGTGATGCAATTGTGTCAGCTAGTGAAAACAAATGGTTAATTTTGCCAACTTCCTCCTTATGGCTGTAGACTCTTTGTATAGACCTCTTGCATATTCTCTGCTAAATTTCTATCCCTATGCTAGTTAATCTCAACCTACCACCTTGAGTTTACCTGAGAAAACTAATCATTAGATGGCAAACTCCCTGCAGGCAGGGTCCTTAACTAATCTTATTGACCACTGAGTCCCCATCCTCCAGTACAGGGCTGAATAAATAATGAATTTAGTTAACTAACAAACTGATACAATTCCCTTCCTCTTCTAAGATGTGACCAGCCTCTTCTTGTGCTACTACTGATCATACCAACCTTCTTAGAACATTCTGAAACTTGCTCCTGAAAATTACTTTCCTCCCCCAATACCTCTATCTCTTCTTGCTAAGGGGGTTCCATCCTGAAAAAAAATAAATACACATCCATAGATCCTTTATTATGGCTTAAAAATACATCTCTCCTCCAATAATATTACTCCCTTGAATAACGTTTCATTTCTACAATTAACACTTAACTGAACTTACTTCTTGTCTTCATATCTTCAAAGAGCCCATGTGACCTTAAACATGGACAACTGGATTTCTGCTTGTATTTAACTCTAATATGCACATTTTTTCTCAATGACAACTAACAGACTTTTCAACACTTTTACTGAAAATATTCAAACAAACAGATAATTTGAAAGAATAATACAATAAAATCTGAATAATCACTCCCTGGATTCAAAAATTATTAACAAATGATTTGATTTACAGACACACACTTTACCATGACTTATATGAAATTAGGTTGCAAACATCATGGCATTTATCCCTAACTAATTCAGCATGCATCTCCTAATATCACTTATAACCTAGCCCATGTGCAAATTTTCCCAATTCTACCAAAATTTGATCTTTTTTATAGCCTTTTTAAAAAAACTAAGATCAAATAAAGCTCCAAACTCTGCATTTGGTTGTCTTTAGTCTCTTTTAATCTAGAAAAGTCTCCCCACAGTGATAATGTCTTTTGAAGAGACTAGGCCACATGTCTGGTATCTTTATGAAAAATACTAAACCCTGTGAATTTGTATGATTATTTCCTCATGGTTCAGTTTAACAGCTTCCACTTTCCCTGTATTTTTCTGTAAATTGGAAGTTAAGCCTAAATAGGTTTTAGATTCAGCTTAAAACGTTCTGGCAACAATATTTCACAAATGGCACTGAAGACTTCATACTGCATCCATCAAGAGGCTCATGACCTCAGGCTATTAGTGACACCAGGTTTGATCACTCAGCTCTTTAAGGTAAATGCCAGATGCAATTAAGAAGTAATCCTTGGGCTTCCCTGGTGGTGCAGTGGTTGAGAGTCCGCCTGCCGATTCAGGGGACACGGGTTCATGTCCCGGTCCGGGAAGATCCCACATGCCACGGAGCAGCTGTGTCCGTGAGCCATGGCCGCTCAGCATGCGCGTCTGGAGCCTGTGCTCCACAACGGGAGAGGCCACAGAAGTGAAAAAAAAAAAAGTAATCCTTGAGCACAAGGAGAACACGTTATTCCCCAAAATATTTGTAACTAATGGTTTTAGCACCTGTGGATGATTCTTGCTTGAATCATTTATTTCAATGTGAATTACAAACAGCTAATTCTAGCATTTCTTACACTTACATATTTTGTAAAGAAGAGCTGTCCTTCATCAACTAAACAAGAGTTCCTCCTAATAAGCAAGCCAACCATTTATTTCAATTTATATTATTTTCAGAATCGATTTATTAATATTTTTTTAAATTTAGAGTATCAGGATGGACTCATGGGCTTTATTCAGTGTTTTACAGTCTGTTACAGTCACTCTTGTTGGAGGAGGTCACTGAGAGGATGTGACCACTGGTTGACCCTAGAGTAGGATCCGAACAATCAGAGGCTTCCTACCCCCTCCCCTGTCCTTGTGTTAGGCAGGAAGCTAGCCCTGAGCAACAAGAAGTGGTGCGCCCCATAGCCGCCTAATCCTGCCAAACAATCTGCCAACCCGGCCCCAAACATGCCCCCATCAGTACTCCAAAACAGTCAGGGGACCAGAAAGATCCCCCACTGGCCGACTGGAGGGACCTTCCGCACTCTGGCCCATGTACACACCTCACGCTATCATGTCCATAGATAAACTTTGGCGGCCATTAGGTTCATTAAATGTTCATAAATATTCTACGAATACATACATCTGATTATAACAGACTGAATTATGGGAAGGACATGCGCAGCAGAGCCTCTTGTTATATAACCTGCAGCTGTCAATCAAAACTGTCAATCAACAACCTTGCCTTAAAAACTCTATACCCCAGCCCTCCCGGGCCACTGCCTTCCTTGGCCTGGCCCGCCTCTCTCTTGAAGTGTTCTCTCTGTTCTCTCTGTATTTTCAATAAACTCTCTTGCAACAGTTAAGACCTCAAATTCTTCTTTGCGTCCTTACCAACAACCGAGGCCCACGGGAGGAGGGGTCTCCAGACCCTCTTCCACTAACACTTGGAATGTATATTTAGGCACTTCCAGGACTCAGTCTTGAGAAAGCAATGTGTGGTTAAGAACATCTGGACTGGTTACATGACTGAACCCCATCAAGGCTTCTATACAGGGATTCCCCCACTTCACAATTACTAAAGACCTGCATTAGTACCCATTTTCACTAACTGAAAGAAATCCAAAGAGGATTTTCGTTTTATGAATAAAATCAAGAAGCGAAAATAGCATTCATTATTTTGCATCGAGCCTCATAGAGACAGCACACACCAGAGCATTGAGAGTGGCACCGCCAAGTTCCCATTGCAGGAATTACACTCAGCATCTCAGCAGCAAGCCCCCGTACCTTTAATTGTGTTTGTGAGCATCTGTGCTTTATCCTGATTTATTTTGTGCATCTATTAGCAAGATGTGTCCTAGGGTAATTGCTTCTTCTCTTTACACCATTTCGGCTTACAAAAGGTTTCACGGCAACGCTCCACTTTCAGAGAGTGGGGGAAATCTGAATAAACTTTTAAGATCCTGGTGCGTGGATGCAGAAATCGATTTGCCTTGCAGCCACCTAAGAAAAGCCTTGTACATAAGTTGTCCTGATTATTAAAACTGCCACTTACCAAGTTGGAGTAGTCTGCCTCTTTCTACAGTCTCTCTTTGCCCTCCCTGTACAGGGGCCAGTTTCTAATTTCACCTGACATTGGGAACCTACAACGACTGATATTCAAATTTATCTGAATTTGGCAACTGGGAGGCTCTTCAAGCTAGTTCCTATTTACAGTTACAGTTTACAAATAAGGTTTATACAACCTTATTTGTCTGGGGTCATTTCCTTACTTCCTGGCACAATGAGAGATCCCAGGCTCATCTTATACTTTTTCTGCCCGGACTTAAAATCAGCAAATTCTCCAGAAAGTTTGGTCCCCTTGAGTGGAAAATGGTATTTAGAAACCATAATTTGTGCACTAGATGTGCTCATTGCTGCTGAAGAAACATTGCTTGGGAGTAAGGAGACAGAGTTAGTAAATCTATTTTTAAAATATGTACAGTATATTTTAATATCTGATAGCCCCTTTTGCCCTTCTTTTTCTGAGTTACCCTAGCTATTCTTGCTTTTTCTATTTCTTCTATATTTAATTTAAAATCAATTTACCTAGTTCCAGAAAATCTTCTTACTGGCCTTCCTATTTAGTCATGTTACATGCTCAAATGCATGTACACACACACACACACACACACACACACACACACACACAAGAATGTGACACATACAATCTTGAGAACTGATCTCTTTATGATGCTGTCACACCATATCCAGAATCATGGAATGTTTTTTCACTTATTTAAGTCTAATATGTCTCATTCATTTAGTTTCTTCTTAAAATTAATAGATTTTAATCACAGATTCAAGGACCTTTTTCTCAGGTCTCACCTTCCTTCAAGCCTATACAACATCAGCCTTGCTGAACAACACTCGTCTCTCTATACACACACACACACACACACACACACACACACACACTCCTCCTAAGCTTCAGTGGCTATCCTCCTTTTTCTCTTTCTCTGCCTTTAACCAGATCCCTTTACATCCACTCAGAAAAATGTAGGTGTTTCCCAAATGTCTGCCTCCTAAAGTTTTAATGTAGGTAATTTTGTAACATCTTTCTCTAGTTTTCAGTGTGTTTCCAGCTCTAGATCTGAATTTCAATTGCATATTGGACATTTTATCCAGGTTAATATTAGAACTTCATGTTAGTGATATGTCCAAAACTGAACCATTCTCCCACCCCCAACCAAACCAGGCCCTCTTCTAGATATTTTTATTTTCTCCTGTTTTGTTTTATACTCCTGGTTTTCAAGATATCCAGATTCCCAAACTCAAAAGCAGCATTTGATAGTCCCTCCACCTTGGCCTCCAAATTCACTGATTTTATGGACTTGCAGATTGACCATCATCTTTGAAATCCATTGCATCACGTTCATTCACACTGCCTCTACTATAGTTTATATTTCCCATTCTTTACTGAAAAATATTATTTTCAAGTTCCAAGGAAACTCTTTAATAATAAAATCCTTTTTCACACATCTGAAGAGGCAATTAAGAACAGCATCCTAAAATAACATCTTGCAGTTATATGTGTTTTATGTTTTTAACAAACAGATAAAATGAGCTTGAAAAATGTCACACACAAATATGTGTAACAGTGAAATTCTGAGGTGGAGATGATATTGATAGTGAGATGTTGGTAGACAGAAGAGACACCCATATTTATAGATTTACTGTGTTATGAAAGAATTGGCTGTTCAGTTTTCCTTTACAAAAGAATAACTTTCCACGTCACACTGCAAAAACTTCAAGAGTAGAGACTGCATTTTGTACTAAATATTTGTGCAGTGCTTTTCCCACAACCTCATCAAAGCCACCATAGACACAGAACCATCTATTCTGTCCTGACCACAGAGCATGAGTGGCTTCTTACAAATGTCCACGTATTGGGTCTGTTCAGAAAATCCTATGGTCCTGGAGAGCTGTGTGATGGCATGGTCACTTGAAGGCCCTTTCAGCACCAGTAAAGAGTCTCTGTGTAAATGGTGCCATTTTCTGTTATTTCTGGCCGCAGCACTCAGTAGTAAAACTTACCAAAATACAGTCATTTTAAATAATGTACCAAGAATACATATATAGCAGTTGTTTTATGCTAGGTAAAAGGAAACAAACAACATTTCATCTCTACAAATGGAGCATCCCTGTACAGAGGGAGAGACACATGGTGTCAATTCAGACATTCCTATCATTTGTCCCTCTACTACCTATGGAGCCTTGAGCAAATTACATATCTCTCCAAGTTTCAGTTTCCCCCAAAATATAAAAATGATGGTATCAGTCATGGAGGGGAAGGACACATCGAAGTGCATGTATCTGACACATCAATAAATGTAGTCTTATTTTTCTTTCCCTCTCTTCTTGATTTAATGAAAAAGTAGCCTTTCCCTACTCCAGCCTGTTAACAATTTCCAAACTGACTCAAAAATATGTTGCTCCAGTTATAATTTAGCATATGGCTACCAAAATGTGTATAAATATTTTCTCTAAATACATGGATTAGGTACAAATGCAATTAATTTCCACCGCTGATGTTTAAACAAAATATTCAACTACATTATTCTAAGCAAGAAAAATATATATAGATAGATGGATGAGTCATATGTAATTTTATGAAACATATTGATGCAAGTAAAATCTCTAGTTTTTCTTTAATATGAAGGTGTATATTGAGACATTCCATTGCATCTTTCAGAAAAGCAGGATAACGTTCCTATGATCTCCGCTAAAATTCTCCTCTCCATTTAGATTTATACACAGCCCAAGAAATAAATCTTGCAGTCCTGACCCCAGCTGCGGAGTCTCCAAGGACAGTCCAGAAGACATTTATCCTAAACACTAACTGAAGTTCTCCCACTGCCCTCTCTATGCCTAGGAATGGAAAGAAAAAGGAAATCAACACCTCTATATTTTCCAGAATGCAGTCCCATAATAACTGCATCATACATAAATTAAAAACCTTTAATTTTACGGGAGAATTAGAAAAGCACAAAATCAATTTTCCACAATGTAAGTTTGTTATTTAACAAGAGTCTAACAAAACAACAAAAAAAATCCCCAATATTTTCTTGAAAATCTAAAAAGCTACAGGAAAAAGCAGAACTACTAAAAGTTGGCAATAGCTGGGTTATATATATGTATTCTACATGTCAAAACTTAATAATAAAAAGAAGAGTGATGACAGACATTTATGTAAGACTTCCTAAATATGTAATTAGTTTCTGGTACATTCAGAAATCAAACTATTACTTAAATTTTATTTAATAATTATTGTTCTCAAAGTCATGATGTACTAAAAGTAATTGCCCTCATTGTCACTAATGTGAAAGTTTGTTGCCACTGTCAATTACCGAAGTTTATTAAAACGTCACACCGAATTATGAAAATAGGATTTTAAAGGTATTTATGCATGTCACTAGAAGTAGCAAATGATAATAATAATGAAACAATTAGAAAATAATAACAGCAACTTCAGACCAGTAAGGAATTTTTTAAATTAATTTTTAATTTCTTTCAGAGCTCCATAAACAACTTGAAGAATACATTTTCAACATTACCTCAGTTTTTCATACACAAAATAGAATTTTCTTAATGGCGATGTGATAAAAGAAGTGAAGAAAATAGCTGTATTTTTTAAAGTCACAGCTAATCATCATTTAAAAATAAAATTTTGAAAAGTCAGAGAGGAGAATAAATTAATTAAATTGTAAGTAAAATATTTTCAATTTCCTTTTTAGCATGTAAACAATTCTAAATACCCACTTCACTTCTCTTCTACTTCCAGTGTAGAGTTTTATTTGATTTGATGCACTGTATAATTAGTGCTTACAATATCTGTAAACAGTAAGCAAAGCATTTGCTTTAGTCAAATGCTTTCAAGAATGTAACAGATAGAGGAGCTTTTCCACACACTTCTTGCTAGCTGCTTTAAAAAAATGACTGTTTTAGTTAAGAAACAATTATTCATATAGCATGCGATTTTTCTAAATAGGAAAATATAATTTTTTTGTATATCAAATGTATGTGCATTCTTTTTCTATTCCATTATTTTCACATTCTGATAGCATCATTGTTTTGCACAAATTTGGTAGCTCTTTTAACCACTAGCCTTTCATAAAAATTAGAGAAAATAAACTATCTTTTTTTTAAAAAGGCAACATATCTTTTGTAATTGAGTGCCTTTATAAAATATGTGTTTGAAACTTTTCCCCCTTATATCTAACACCGCCACAGTGTGGCTGCTTGATGCACACTAAGAAAAAAATCAGTGTGCTACTTGCTTGCTTATAATCATGTAAGGATAAAAATAAGAAATAATTAAATGTTTACTTTTAATGATTAAAATTTCTCCATTTAAAAATTCTTGGACAGACCACACACTCAAGACAGAACCCCAGGTAGGGTTTTTTTTTCTCTACAATGTTCAAGACTGGGACAAAAAATGTAAAGTTAATTCAGTAATACAGGATTTTTCAAAATGTCCAAATTTTGGCATCCCCTAGAAAAGTTCTAGCAAATTCAGCAGGTTGTTTAAAATTTGTGACTATTTCTTTGTTGCATTCAGATAATAAAATACTTAAGGTCAGTTAGTGGTCCAGAAGCCAATTTAATCTTATGTGTCTTCTTTCCCTCATCCTCTACCTTCACCCCAAACCCTCTCTCCCAGCGAAACATTTTTTATTTCCTCTCAGTAAGCAGTAAAAAGTAGTCTGCATGATTAAGTTCATCAGAATCAGGGTGGGTTGCTTACTGAATTTAAGAATATTATTTTTCCATGAGAAAACAGTAGGCGGTGCTAATTCTAGGATACCACATTCAAAGATTTAAACCAAAACACTCACAGACCAGGTGACCAGTTTTTTAAAGAGTTGTGGAATTTCCAATATAATTCATGGAGGAGGAAATTTCAAATTTTCAATGTAATAGAAATTTAACATAAGTATGTAATATAATGGACAATCAATATTCCATGAAAACCTACTATGACTAAAGGTTCTTAACATGATCTTTATTTACAGAATACTTGCACAACTAAATATCTATTCCCACTTGAAACCCTATGAACATCTTCTTCCACCCCATTATGGTTTTAATCTCATTTGGAAACATCACACAGTACCGTCTACATTCTTAAGACACCAATCTTAAGACACAATTACCTCCATCTTAGGGAAGCAAGTGCTCCTCTTAATGAAAATTCTGGTATTATTACTCAAGTTTTTCTTTCTCACTCACTGTCTTCTCTCTTCTAAAAGAACTAAATGACTTACAGTGCATACACCCTACAAAGAAATATTATTCACATGCATTGTCTTGCATTTTTAAATAAATGAGCATATCTACTTACAAAATTATTATGATAAAAATGATTTAAAAAACACAGAACATCACAAGGGGCTTTTTAAATGTTTTTGCTGGCCGTTTAAATCATATGAAAGACTGCATTTTAGTAGAGTGCTCACCACAGCAATAAAATCAAAATTTACAGCTGCATTACATAATATTTGTGTCAAATCTTTGAACTATGCCCTTCAGGATATCAAGTCTGGTGTATACATGTAACAGGACTTTCTAAACAGAGAAAAGCTACCCTGGGTACAAAAGTAACTCACACTGCTACTTCCGAAGACCTCTGAAATGAGAGAGTACATTGTGAATTTAGAAATATATAGCTTTCTAAATATTGCAATAAATTTTAATCTTCTGCAGATAAATGATCACTTGCACTCCTCTTTCACCACAAAGAGTAAAGAAATACAGGCATAAAACTTCATTCCACCAACTGAGCTTGCAGACTTAAATATTTGCTTGAAAATCCATAGTGTATGTTATTAACATGTTTGTTATGGGCCCTTTTGTATATTGGATTTAGTTTTTATGCCTAGTTTTATAACCTACAAGAAAACTTAATCTGAGAAGTAAAAGTTATTTCACTTGCCTTATATTTATTTTAACAGAATCCAAATTATACAAAGCTTCAGAATCAAATCATTTAAATAATGGCCTCTAGACAACACAAAATTTATTTGGCCAACAAGTTTTCCAGCAGATTCTGTCACTGTGTTAAATACAGAAAAGGCTTTTTATTACCAACTGTGGTACATCTCCAAAAAGTAGTACCAGATTACACTGGAAATGTCACAGGACAATCATAAAATACCATAAACTCTATAGAACACATTCAGCACTGAGTACTGTGCAATGCTATCAACACACCGAAATCTATTACCACCATCACCAACCCCTAGTCCTGTCCTGTGGCCGGTTCACCGGGAAAAAAAACCTTTGTCACCACCATGAAGTGGTTAAAAAGAGGGAAAACACATTGTCCCTTTAACACTCAACCTTATGGGTGTAGTCTCATTCATGCAAACTAACAGTTTCGTCCTCAACATTAAACGCAACTGACCATCACAGAAAGTAACTATCTCCCCCCACCCTGGAAGGCGCCAGGCACTTAAAACTAAATCAACACAACAGGGAAAGAAAAAATCCAAAGACGGCACCGCTAAAAAGCCAAACCCTTTGGAACCGGCAAAACAGGCTGGGAAAGACCTACTGCGTTGTTTACTCGATGCAAACAGGAGGCGCGGGAGTTGAGTTTGCGGGGGCCGCTGCCATCCTCAGGGATCTGGAAAGGTCTCGAGCTCCCGGGCCCCGTGGCTAGAAGCCAGCCCCTTCGGAAGATGCCGCCCCTGCCGCTTCTCTCCCCCAGTCTCCCGCGCGCACGTAGGGGCCGCCCCGGCCGGCCCGAAGCGCATCCTCGACCCTCGACCCTCCTGCTCTGCAAGTGGCCCTCGGTGAACTTACAGGGCCCGCCGGCTGCCGCGTTCCCGGCCGGCGACGCCCGGGGTGCACGACGCCGCCCGCTGCGGAGACGACCTGGGCGCAGCCGAGGGAGGGACGGTATTTTGCGCACATCCAAAAACCAGCCCGAGGCCGGGGACTGACTTTGGCTTCCCCTAGCTCCCTGCACGGCTTTCCCCACCCCGTGCTGCCCGGAGCCGCGAGCGCGCACACACGCGCACAAACACACAAAACACACACACACACATACACACACACAGATTTCTTTGCCAGGACCAGTGTTGCCATTGCAAACCCGGGAAACGCCTCCAAGGGGACCAAGTACCTGCTCTCTGCGAGCTGCTCAGCTGTTCACTTCATCCTCCGTTGACAAGGAAACCAAACCGCACTTCATTTTTTTTTTTTTTTTTTCCAGAAAAACCTTCCACTGCCATCATTTGAAAATTGATTTACGGGGAGGGGAGAGGGAGGAAGAAAGGATAATATAGATATAGATATCAGGATATCTTTCATAAGATTATCTCGGTTTTTAAAAAAAGTCAGATGTGCAAAAGTCATAGTTAATTTAAAGGAGGAAAAAAGTATTCGCTTAAAAATAATCCCAGTAACCAGCTGCAAGAAAAGTTTCATGTTATCAATGGGTATCAAAAACAGTAGGGAAAAAAACGAATTTGTTCTCCCCGGCTTCCAAAAAGGGCACAAAAATAGAAAATTCATGTCTTTGCTCAGTGGTTTGTACCAGTATTGCAAAACCACAAACTTATAAACACTGTCGTAAAATCCCACCTATACAAAAATCTTATCAGCAAAAGAGTATGCCAAAAAAAGAGTTAGAAACATGCTTTTTATTTTTACAAAGAAAAAAAAATAGGCACCATACTTCACATCGCTTTTTCCTTCAAACCAGTTGCATATCTTGCTGGACTTGGGAGTCGCTCCCAGCGGGCATAGTCGCCGCGGACTCCCAGACACAGCGCCTTGTCTACAGAACCATTGCATGCTAGAAAAACTTGGATTCAGGAAAAGGCTCAAAACCATGCTCCTCCAGCTTTCCCAAATATAAACAGTAATCAAAGAAGTGGGAAAAAAAAAAGAAGAAGAAAAAAAAAAAGGGGGGACCAAAAAAAAAGAATAGGACAAGAATGCCACTGAGAAGGTACTCACCGAGAGGGAGTAAAATGTTGGAATAAAAATGAGATTTAGGATAAAATACAGTATGGCGGTGGAAGAAGGAATGAAGCGCGTTTTTTTCTCTCAGTCTCTGCCTCAGGCACTGACACGTGACTCGCAGCCAGGCTGACTTGCAGGCAGCCGGGAAGGACCGAGGCTGCGAGAGGGGAAGCCCCACGGAGCCCAACTCCAGCAGACCAGGCGGCGGCGGCGGCGGCGGCGGGGAGTCCGGCGCCTGCGAGAGGCAGCACCAGGGGCGGCAGCAGCTGCAGCTCCCGGCGAGGCTTCCTCCGCTGTGAGCCCAGACGAGCAGGTGCCCCTCACGCTGTGGCTGAGCACACGCACACGCACACGCAAGACAGGCAGGGCGCCGGCGAGAGGGGGAGCCGAGCGGGGCTGGGCTGGAGGCGCGCAGCTGCCGCTGGTACTGCTGCTGTTGCTGCTGCTGCTGCTGAGGCTGCTGCCGCGGTCGCCGCCTCCGATGGGGAGCGCGTGTTCTGGGGCAGCTCGGGGGATGCTGATCAAACGCCTGGGGGGAAGTGAACAACTTGCTGCTCACCTCAAACTTGTTGTTGCTTGCCACTTCCTTGTGTATTCATCTATTTTTCATCTCAGCGTAGTTACCTGGGGAGAGATCCCATCCCTTTCTCTCCCGAAGTTTCACTATTAAAGCCCTACTGCACTCAGTCATTCCCCCCCTCCCCCCCGATTTCCAATTTCTCACCCCTCCTAAACTGCCTTGGCCTCTGCCATTTCCTCCCCCTAGATCTGCGCTTCCCCCTCGCGGTTCTCAGGGAACCTGGCTCAGCGCGCTACGGGGGGCGTTGTCACGGGCAAAGCCACCGGCAATCTTTATTGCCAACAGAACCCACAGCATCTCTTTTGCCGTCGTCAGACAGGAATGTTTGCAGTTTGAAAGACAAAACAAAATCTCTCATTTAGGCAACCTGGTCCGGGGTTTCTTTCTTCAGGTTTCAAAGCGATGCGCGGGGGTGGGGGGGTCGTTAATTTATTCATTCTTGGACCAGGCATTGTTTGTTTTGTCTGCGTGTGCGCGCGTGCTTCCAAGCTCCTCTGGAAGGTCCCTGATCCATGGCAAGAGGCTCCTGCCAGACTGTTCCCCAAGTTGTGGGCTGAGCTGGAAGTCAAAGGAGAGGTGCCGGGGAAACAAGTGAATCCATTGTGTAAGTGCTCCCTGGGAGAGAGTGAGCACTTGGCGGTCGAGAGGGGGAGACGTGCACCGGGAGTGAGGCGGCGGCGCAGCCCGCGAGAGCCCAGGTGGCTGAGCTGTGGATTGTGAAGGTGAGGGTGAGAGAAGGATTACTCCACCTAGCATCTGGTTAGGATGCCTATCGCTTGAACAAAGATTCCATCAGCCAATCGCTGGATGCAGTGGGATTCTTCTATTGCTTCCTGTTAAAGAATCAGTTTTCTGGGAGCTTGAACACATCTATTTTTCTTCATTTTTGTGCAATACTAATATCAGGACGGTTTCCCTGTGCTGCTTTGAATCTGGGTTGTGTGGAATTAACTAGCATCGCTATGTTTGAGAATGAGCAATTGACACAGTTCTGCAGTTCACAGATTTCTGCCCCTGATCTTTATCTCAATGTTTCCAATGTTGACATTTAAGATAAAATGCCTCTACCAGACATGATCTAGCCTGGACAATTCTGAAAATTAAGTACACATCCACTATAGAGAGCTTCAACAGCAAAGATATTTCTCAAGCATTCTGGTTCAGCATTCATTGACCAAATAAAGTATTAATCCCAATTTAAATAAAAGAATAGGACAATAAGAGTTTTTAAATAACCATTAAAATATCATTAAATATTTATTTTGGTGAATTGCCAACTCTATACCCACTTATTATACATACTTTAAGGTGAGATTTGCTGATTAGAAATACTGACTGAGAAAGATGAATGCATCAAAGTGGATCTGGTAATTTTGGAAGGCTTATTGAGTTCCATTCAGAAATGACAGGATTTTAAGCTGGATAGTATAGATCAAATATTGTGTTTTTCATTTGTAAAATACATTGGGCTTCTTTAAAAAAAAAAAAAAAAAAGATCTCTCCAAATGTGGTCTTTTTCTTCTCTGAGTCATGAATTAATTCTTCCCTACCATAAAACCCTTTGTTTGCTAAATTTTCCAAAATTTTCCTCCCATGTCAAAAAATATCTGATTCTAATCACTTAATAAGAAAATACTGTTTAATGCATTATTTTACAGCAGTACTGAGAAACTCCACTTTAAAAATGAATTTTGAACCCTTCAACTAGCTTGGGCAGTGCCTGGGTTTTAAAGAGTTATTCAAGAACTTTGAAAAACAAGCTGTTTAGAATTACACTGCAGTAATGGCTGTCAGCCAATCACAGTGATTGTCAGGCTTTTATTATTCAATAAAATGACTCCCCTTTATGTTAAATGCAATTCTGCTGAAGAAAAAGGGAGACATCAATATCCTCCCTGCCTTTTCCCATTACTTATGTAATGACAGTAAGGTGCTCAAAATATTCCATTTATTTTATTTCCAGTGTGCCATTTTTATCTTTTAAGTTGCATCACCATATTAAAACCAAGAGTAAACAAAGTTAGACCAAGGAAACTAGTATATACTGAGCATAGCCTCCCATTTAGTTCTTGTTACTGCTGTATGACATTGATTCTATTATACTCATTTTACAGATTAGGAAAATAAAGTCAGAGGATTTAAGTAATTTGTCAAGCATTCCATTGTTAGTATTAGAGGTAGAATTGAACTACATTTTTATCTGGTTTTAGAGCTAGAATAAAGTATTTCCAAAAAATACATGAAAGATACTAAATATTCTCAAATACTGCTACTGATGCCAATTAATAAATGCATGATATTCTAATTAATTAAGTAGATCTAAAATAAATTTGTGGGAATTGATTTGGCTATATTATTCCCAAGTTAGCAGCACACATATTTTCATACACTTTTTTGATTCCATAAAACACATGGAGAAGGAAATGAAATTTCCTCAGTAGCAGAGATGAAGGGGTTAACTTTTTCTTTAGCAAAGATCTGTACAAAAAATATGGTCATGAACTTCCTGGTCACATCCTCAGGAGTTAATGATAGAGACTTTAAAGCAAAGTTGCAATTGTGAACTGGCCCTTTTATATCCATTCTGAAGTAAGCTATGGAAGATTCATAATTGAAAAGTATACTAAAAAGTATACTAAATTTACAATAAGACACAAATAATGATGATTAAGGAAAAATCTACTTTGAAATCTATGCTACATAATCTCAATGTTTTTCCATTAGAAAATATTGAAATACATGAATCATATATGCATACATATATTTTGCATATGAATATACACTTAGAAATTATGTGCTACAATATCATGGATTCAATGCACACTTTTACATCCAATGCCCTCAAATCATTTTCTTCTGTTTTGCTTGATAATTTTTTCATAATTAACTGATTTTAATTTTTGATTAATTTTACTATTTTTTCCATTGTATTTCCAATCCCTGCCTATGAACATACTTCACTTATGTGTCTCTTTCAAGTTTGAATGGTTTCCTTTACTTTTTCCAGTACTTCTATTGGAGGAACTGCAAATACCAAAACTCATCAAATAATTTGTACATATTATCAAAGAAAGTGATTAGAAGATATGAAAATAAACAGTAGCAGTGTATATGGCATGAGTAAAATAAAGAAGAAAGAACTATCAAAATTTCTGTGTAATTTAATTTTTAATATATATTTTATTCTTCACATATTTTGTGGAATCCAAAAAAATCAGATATGTAGAAAAATACATATCAAAATTTCTTATGATTTATGTACACTCATAACTATTTCCATATAAAATTAATAAAATATGCTAAGAAAATTAATTTAAAACAAATTAATGTGTCAATTAATATTCTTACTTTGAATGTGTTTATTTTGCATTAAACAGATTGAGTGTAGTTCTGTGATAAAGTGACCTCCAGCAAAAGTGACAGTGTGTACACAAGAAAGCCCTGATGAGCTTCCTGATAAATACACTTTAGGCACAGAGAGGAAAAAGAGCAGCACATGACATGTTCAGTGTTCTGCACCATTTGTTGTTATTCATTGATTACTGATGTGACAATCATGCATTCTAAAGAGGATATAAAATATATCAGTTTTTAAGTTTAGAAGCTATGAATTTATCCATGATATCTCTTTAGATTTGAAGAGTTAAAGATGAAAATGTGGTAATCCTACAGCCAGGAATGTGCCTCTGAAAAGGTACTAAAGGTTTAAAATATTAAGTTAATTTTAAAACACTCTATTATGTATTAATATAATATAAGCATACAGGGAGCCTGAAGGGAACAAAAAAGAAGGGGAACTTATGCAAAACAAAACAAAATACAAGTGAGAAACATCATAAAGGGAAAATATGTGCCATTTAATAACTGTTTACTATATTTTAGTTGCTTGTCATATGTACTGTCTTAAAATCTACATAATTGAAACTGAGATTCTAAATGACTCTGCTCAGGGACACTGGACTAAAAAAATGGATCAGAGGAGCTTTCATTACTTTTCTAGCAATGGGAAAAGTAACTTTAATGACAAAGTGCTATCACTACAGGTAAGAAATTGAGAAAGTGTTAGTGCGTGGAGGGCAGGAGGGGAGGAGAATACAGAGGAGAAAGAGGGATGGGGAGGGGAATGAATAGAAAGAAAGGATGAGAGGAAGCAAGGACAGAGGAGAGAAGGAGGGAGGAAGGGAAATTGTGAGACCAAGAGCATTGGTTGGGGGACCTGGAAAATCTCTCCCCAAAATACATGAGAAATGTAAGACAAGTGCAAACACTGGACAGATTTGGATCACACAGAAGAGTCCTAAAAGACATGTGACAAAAAGTACACTAGAAAAATATTGCAGACTTTACAATATGTTTCTTTGGTGAAATTAAATGTTGCCTGAAAATTCTAGAAAACAGTCTTGCTGAGGTTAACAAAACTGTATACTGGAGGAAGTAACATGTTTAAAAAGAGAGAGAAAACCAGAAAGAGCTATCTTCATCTGTGTTTAAAAATCAAGAGATTGATTTATCCTATGACCCAGACTGGCAACAGAAGACAATATGGTTTCATTGGAAAAATAGTTTTGCCTAAAGAGAAAAATCTTGAAGATGTATGAGTAAAAAATGGACATTTTATTGTCTGTCCACAAGATCTTAAATTCAGAGTTATGAAGTAGCTCCTTTATGTACAGTGATATAGTTGTATAGCTATAGGTATGATTCTCCTGTTGACTTTTTAATCTTTGTTTACTTGTAATTTTTAAAACATGTGGCTTAGAGATGATCTGGATTTTAAGTATCAATATTAATTTAATTAAACTGTACTTGTTTTTCTTTGAGGTAAGGGTTATTCATTTGTTCTTTGTTTAAGGATTATAGCATTCAAGAGATGGAAGCATGAGATTTGTTGGTTATTATTAACCAGCTCCTGTCAATAAGAGGGACTTTTAATTTCTATGAAATTTATTAAGTTATTTATTTCTATTAACATAAAGCTTACATTTGAAAACAAAATTTTCTAGAAATGAGATGAAGAGTTTTCACAAGCCAGATAAGTATAATAAAATAATTTTATGCTGACAAATGATGTGACAACATACACTGTAAGCCTCTTACTCCAGATTTGGACACTTAAATAATCAGTATTTGCTCATGAACATTTTTTGTACTAACAAATGTGTGAATAGACGTTTGGTTAAAATATGATTATAGGAAATAATAGGAAATAATTAACTCTAATTTGTGGCATGTATAGATCTGTATTATCTGTATTTTTGGTCTCATTGAAACAATATGTTGTTTTTATATAATTATTCTGTTTTATATTCTTAATTTCCTCTGATATTCTCTACTCCCTTTTTTCTATCATCTCAGAACTTGGACCTCTTTTATCTTCCTATACATATTCAGAGTGTGTATGTGGGGAGGGGATAGGACATAGTAATACATTAATTCCTCGATTTTTACTTTATTTAATTAATAGAAATCTTTGGTACTAGCTAATGTGCTAGTAGACATTTGGTAAAAAAAAATGATTTTAGGGAATAGTCAATTATGAATGTGATATCTGTATATCTGTATTCCCCAGATTTCTTTTTTCCCTTATGGATATCTCCCTCCTCAGTGTAGAGAGAGGTCAAACATGGTAAGATCTGAAAAGATCACAGCCCTTGTCTGTTTGGCTTCTGGTAGTAAATTATTTGTTATTTTATTCATCTAAAACTCCAGAGAAAAGAATAACAAGGATCAAACACAGGCTTTCCAAATAAAAGTATAATGAACAACTAGTAGGCCACTGGGCAGAATATGAATATTTCAAACTACAAACTTATAAATAGACAAACATTCCAGTTAAGCTTCACATCACAGGAAAGTAGCTCACCGTTCATTATAAGTAGTCACATGTTCTTGCATGAGTGCCAATTTCAGATGCATTTGTCTATACAAATTACAGAAAATCAAACATAGGGCTTTTCTCTATTGTCACATAACTATAAAAAGATTTCATTAAAATTTGACACACATCATTTTTTGCTTGTTTTCAAGAAGAATTGGTAACTAATTAAAAAAAAAAAACTTAAACAGAATGTTCTATTAGTAGTCTCTAAATCAACTGTATTCAAAGCCCAGGAGATTAAAAAAAAAATGTATAAATTCCAAACAAAATGTAATATTTAAACTTGATACTTATTTTTTTTACAAACAGTCTGTAATTTTTTGTTATTTGTACAACCAAAGATATAACATGTTTTAAAACTTATAAGAATAAATCAAAAAACATTCTTCAGACATTTACTGGAGGCACAATTAATTGAAAAGGCCATTATCAAAATATTATAGTACACTAAATGAAAGTTTACAAAGAGAAAACAAAGATAGGAAGTTTAAATCTAAATTCCCCATTAAGATTACGTTCCGTTTTGCAGAGGAGGAGAGATTTGATAGATATAATTTTGTCAAAAAGAAATGCATCTCCTAATTTTGTTCCAGCAACCTGCTCTGTTGTTTGATGAGGTGTTCCTAGAATTGAGTATAGTTACCAATAAAGCTAGAATCTCTTCTATTCAGGAAAAAGACATTAATTAGAGTCCTGAAATATAATACCTCATAATTATATGCTAATTTAAATGTTATATATAATGTATTTTTATCATCATCAACCACAAAATCCAGTGGCTATGACAATGAATTGACAAGTATAACATTTAAGTAGATAAACAGATTAGGGAGGTAGATAGACTATTAAAACTTACACAATTTCCTTACTCATATACTACAAGCCATGTACAATTTAAATAATAATTATAAAAACATTCATTTGTTATTATGAAATAAATTTATTCTGTGTTAGAGAAATGCTCCTTTGGTACACTAAAGTATGTGACTATTTGCAGTTATCCAGCAATATGTAGAATTATTTTTCAACCTATTCAAGCAAGGTTGGGGATGCATAATGGGGAAAATCTGACGGAATAATCTCAGAGCTGAAACTTTGTTAACATGACTGTGAAAATGTACAAAGAAACACATGCTTCAGTTATCTTCTCCCGGAAACACTTACAATATGGATCATAAAAGATATTCAAAAATTCAGACTTGGATTTCTTTATTCAAGAGTCAAATTTAACTAAGATGGAATCAAAGCATGTCGTACGTAAAGATTCTCAAATCAGACTAAAATTCAATAAATTCAATAAAATTCAATTTAAATTCAATAAAATATTTGTTTATTGATCCTATTTCATTCTTTTTCAATTTTTTAACAAGCATGATTTTGTTTGATAAAACAAAATATCTACAAAAGTTGCAGAGAAACCAATGTACCAGGTACCTGGCATCAGTTTCTTTAATAAGGGATTACATTTCTCTCTGTACCTTTGTTCTCATTGACTGATCAAGGAAATACACAAATTCACCAGGAAGGATTAACTTTACCCTAATGCTGAGATCTCAAAGGATTTTATTCCGTATATCTTTGCAATGATTCTCTTGTAATAAATACAGAATCATTTTCAAATAAATATTTTATATTGTCCTATAAAAATTAAGGACCTAACATTAATTTTTACCTTGATGAAAGCATTTCTGCAGGATTCTGTGTTCTTTTGAGAATGTAGAGTCATGGACAGTTAATGTGCTCCCTACACATTCTTAATATCAGATTTTCAAGCAAGCATTTCCCAAGTACTAGATTATAGTCAAATCATGGTTGAATTCTTTGACAAGTGCCTAAAGTGCTGATACAGGCTGTTGCTGAATGGATATCTATATGCTTTAGATACCAGGTGTTCAGGCAGCAGAAATGATATTCTCTGTTAGAATCCAGGGCCTGATATGTATATTTCACTGAGGTGGAGAAGCAAGCCACTTCTCCAAAGTGGTGTGATGAAGGGCAGATTCCCATATATAGGTTCAACTTTTTTGCTTTCAAAAAGGCGCTGAATAGTTTGGCTCTGCATTGTATGAAGATCCAGAATCCTGCCAAGGGGAAAAACCAAAAAAGATCAACAAGAGCCTGAACCTTTTTAGGGACAATTATTTCAATCTGCAGCCCAAACAAAAAACAGCTCTCATGTTGAACAGACCTGCGTTCTTAGGGATCTGCCAGGATATTGAGCTTAAAAGCATTCCCAGAAGTATCCAAGTCCATGTGCTTATTGAATGAGACTACTTATCATTATCCTTTTGACAGTGCAAGATGCTTGTTCCAAATAGCCATTCAATAACATTATGAAACTTTTATTTCTAGTAGTAATTACCCAAGACTAGATTGCTTTTGTAGATGCTGCTGATTTGCGATCAGAAGGTAATAAAATGCCAGGGAGCAAAATTTTTCAGAGGCATGGGTACCACCATTTATTTATTTGCTCATCCATGAGCTTCTTTCATTCACGGAAGTGAACATTATTTGAGACATGCAACGCTCTCTACACTGTGCTCGATGCTGGGAAGACAAAGATAGAAGAAGCAAGTTACCATGCCTAGTGCATTCCTCTAGATGAAGGATCTCCAATTGCTGCTGTATGACCGTTTACAAATTCTGCCTGTGCTTGATCTCTTTCTATCTCTTTCTGTCTTTGGTTCATTTTTCTTTACATCTTCTCTGTTCTCTTCTCTCTCAGCACTTAATCTTATCTCCTACATATGGTTACAGACAAGCTAGAGCTTATAGGATAATCTGGCGTTTTAAAAGGTAGGAGGAAGTACAGAGAAGGCAGGTGAGGACAGGTGAGGGAGGAGAGAATAAAGAGTGGAGGGAAGAAGATGTCTGTGAAAAATCCAAGTGAAAATCTCCATTGCATAATTGGAAATATTTATCTGGAGCTCAGGAGAGTGATCTAACCAGAGCTAATAAATACGGATAAAATCAGTTGAAGTTATAATGACCATATGGCATAGATACACTGAGAGGTGATATGATTTACCCATGGTTACACACCATTCTGCAGAGCCAGAATTCACACTCAGACAGTGTTACTTCCAGCTCTGAACAAGCTCCCAACATTTAAGAATGAAAAGGAGGACTTCCTTGGTGGTGCAGTGGTTGAGAGTCCGCCTGCTGATGCAGGGGACACGGGTTCGTGCTCTGGTCCGTGAAGATCCCACATGCTGCGGAGCGGCTAGGCCCATGAGCCATGGCCACTGGGCCTGCACGTCCGGAGCTTGTGCTCTGCAACAGAAGAGGCCACAACAGTGAGAGGCCCGCATACCACAAAGGAACTGTCAGAATGCAATGGAAGCTAAGAGAGTTTCAAGAAAGCAGGAGTGGTCAAGAGAGGAAAATGTTGCTAAGTGTTCAAGGGAGAGAAGTGATTTTGTACTGAAGCAAATGATATGAAGAAAAGCACTGGAAAGATTCTAAAAATATCTCATTGGTGAGAACTGTGTAATCTGAACATCACAGCTGCAGAAGGGTTTGTTACTGCTCTCCATGCTTGAGAGAAAAACCTCACCAGAGTTGTTGGAGGAGGTCTTCAAGGGTACGTGACCACGAGGTGACCCACAAGCTGGAGGCTTCTCACCCCCGTCCCCCCTTTGTAATGTACTTTCCACCCACTGTTCACACATCAAAAGCCTTTTCAAGGAGGAAGCCTTGAGAGAACAATCTGTACTGTATACATGAGTGAACTCCATTAAAGCCTCTATATAAACATTTAAGATTCTGGTGTGCAGGTGCAGATGTCTACTAGTCTTGCAGACACCCCAAAACAAGCCTCGCATGTAAATTCCCGGTTTTCTTTGGACTCTACTGGCCCTTTGTGTTCTGAGGGTGGGAGTGCAGGAGTTTTGAATTTCATCCAGGAAGCTCCTGAGTTTGGGAACCAACAAGTGTGGAAAGAATGTCACTAGAGAGGTGTTTAGAAGTGAGTTGAGATTACTTTGCTACTATTACAGAGCAAAGGCTCACTGCCAGACTCACATAGAAGCCACTACTATGGCTCCAGCTTTTGAGAAAAGAGTGAGCTTTTTTTTTTTTTTTTTTTTGGCTGCGTTGGGTCTTCGTTGCTGTGTGCAGGCTTTTCTCTAGTTGCGGCGAGCGGGTGCTGCTCTTCCTTGCGGTGCGCGGGCTTCTCATTATGGCGGCTTCTCTTGTTGCGGAGCACGGGCTCTAGGCAAGCGGGCTTCAGTAGCTGTGGCACGCAGGCCCTAGAGCACAGGCTCAGTGGTTGTGGCGCACAGGCTTAGTTGGTCTGCGGCATGTGGGATCTTCCCGGACCAGGTGTCGAACCCGTGTCCCTTGCATTGATAGGTGGATTCTCAACCACTGAGCCACCAGGGAAGCCAAAGAGTGAGCTTTATTTCGAAGAGACATGCGGCAAGGCTCTCAAATCTGTCTCCTGGATCCAGGGTTCAGGGCAAAATTTAAGGGGCTAGGGCAGAAGCTGATTGGTGACCTCAAATCAGTAATCAAGCTACTTGGGCTGCTGGAAGCCAGATTTTCCATATTGAAAGACCACTTTGTAGGGGGGCTCTGGTGGCAACATTTCTAACTGAGTTCTATAGATTGAAGTTTCTTGGTTACGGGACCAATCCAGGTTTGGAAAATGCGCAGTGTGGTCTCCATAAAATAACTCAAGGTTTGATTAATCAACAACTTATTTAAGGAGGCAAAGCCAGTTTAAGTTGGTCAATGTTTTAAGTACTGTTTCACTACCAGATTTTGGACAATTGAGAAGAAAAGAGAAAAGATAATCTGATGCCACCTATTTACTGGAAGAACAGAGGTATCATGGTTAAAAAAAAAAAGGCAGGGGGGTAAGCTGGTGTTGGGACTAGTGAAGGAAAATTTTATTAATTAATTTCGGGACATACTATGCTAGAAGTGACAGCAAGCTACACAAATGGAACTACTCACTGGGTAATAAGAAAAATGTGCTTTTTATAGCCTAAATTTTCCAGTTGTTTCTTCAGTCTTGAGGGTAATTGCCATGGATTTTGAGATCAGAAGCTCTTTGAATGGATGAGCCTCCAAAGGAAATACCTGGAGACATCAGAGGGACTAAATTTTCAGAAGTCTAAGTTAAAAAGCAAAGTAAAACAAGGGAGCAAAGGGGCTGGCATTGAGTGAACAGATAAGAAGAGTTACTGACTGGAGGAGGGAGAGGAGATGGGAGATGGTAGACCTGAAAGATCGTCAGCAATAGGAGAGGGAGGGTAAGCTGCAATTTCACTCACACCTTACTTTATTGGACATGCGAACACAAGTTCACAGTTTTGAAAGTTCACAACTTGCAGGTTCATATGTAGGGGAACTTACTGTGTTGTAAATGAGAGAGACTATTTGTTATCTTTCATGTTAAATCAGTTTATGTAAAGCGTGGGAGGACATAATATATTTAGGAATTTAAGATGCATTAATGATCTATTCAGGGCTCTAGTGGTGGTGTATGAGTATAGATGCTAAGTGTCAGAGGAATAGGCTTGTTTTTTTAATGCCCCAATTTCCTTCTATACAAATATCTAGGAGCATTAAAAAGATGACATGCAGATATCTGCTACATATATTGTTAATACCACCTATGTTTAGAGTGTGGACAAGTGATGAGGAATAATAATTAGAGTGAAGCAGTTTTAAACAGGTTCAGGAAGAATTAGCCATAAGGAAGATACTGCTGAGATGCTTATGAAAGCCATGGAGTTGTCCCTTGTGATGTGCTTTGTCAGGCAGAACTAATTATCTGTGGATGATAAGAGAAAATATGGTGAAAAACAGCAGCCATTTCCCATAGCGGGAGTATCCATTTAAAACCCAACAACTCCCTGAACCATGAGATAATTGAAACAGTACCAAAGCTGGCATGAATAACAAGGCCTGTACTATCTTTCTCGGAAAGTGGTGGAGGCAGGCAGTGAAAATATCTTCCAACACATTTTAGAGAAATTAAATTTCATTTAAATTTACCAACATTACCCAATTAGAATAAGAAGAGAGTTATTAAATACACCCAAACTAAGGCTTTCTTACCAGAAAATTAACTTAACTTGCAGAACTTTGCAGGTGGCATAATCTGATATATCATACGTTTTGGTTTTAACATGAAGACAAACTTTAAAGATTTCTTTGACTTTGACTATATATTCAGCAACCAAAATTAACACTTAAGTGTCTTAATGAATGTTTGTGCCAAATTAAAAGAGATAACACCTAAGAAAACTTAATATTCTACCCAACTTTCAGAATCTCCATCAATAAGGAAGTTATTTTTGTACCTGGATTCAGTTAATGGCAGCAAGAATGATTTACAGGTGTGAATGCTGCCAATTCTCCCTCACACTGTACTTCTTTAACACCCCAGTTTTCCAGGGCTGGGGCATTGTCTCAAGAAGTCCTGAAGCACCCAATGTCTTCTATGGCTCGTTTATGCTATGCTGAGCCTGTGGCTTTTTTTATCCTGGTACCAAAATGACTGCTTCTACTACAGGCATCATATCTGCCTTCTAGTCAGAAGGAAGGAGAGAAGGTCTAAAGGCAAAAAGGTAAGGAAAGCCAGGAAAGTGACTATGTTTAATTAGCACTTTAAGAAAATCAGGGTTTGTTAACAAAGAAGAGACTAGGTATTATTAAGGCAACCATAGTGTTTGCAGATATACAAATCTGTTACCAGATACTGAGAGAAATAAAAGAACAGGGATGCTGTGTCTTTTAGAATTTTAAACTATATTTATTGGTGTGTAGCACAGGAACTGCAATAGTAGCACTAATGTTTGTTTATTCAATAACCAAATGGTCTGAAAGTTGCAGAAAATTTGAGTAATTTTTTGTAAATTCAATAAAATTGCTAAAAGCATTTTTTGAGTCAAATATGAAATAAGAAAGGTGAATAAAAATGGATATTTGAAGTTTACCAATATATTTTCTCTCTGTTTTATATAATTTCCCATTACCAAGGATAATCACAAGTTAATTAAAAATGAAAACTCTGGTAAGGTAGATTATTTATCAAAAGAAAAAAAATGATAGGAAATTTCTAATGTGACTAATTGTTAGAAAAAATTAAGAATTTTTTTCCTGTAAATGTAAAATAATGATGAGATACGTGTAAGTTTTTGTGTCTTGTTATAAATGCTCATTACTTTGTTCCTGCTGAATTCCCAAAGTGGGATATAAGTTATAGTGAACTACATTGCTATTCATGTATTCCTTTCTTTACCACTGCCTATCTCTGCATCTCTTCAAATAGGCAGCATATTCTTTGAGTTTATAATGATACCAATAGTCAGTTTAAATGTAAGCTGCAGGGCTTCCCTGGTGGCGCAGTGGTTGAGAGTCCGCCTGCCGATGCAGGGGACGCGGGTTCGTGCCCTGGTCCGGGAAGATCCCACATGCCGCGGAGCGGCTGGGCCCATGAGCCGTGGTCGCGGAGCCTGCGCATCCAGAGCCTGTGCTCCGCAACGGGAGAGGCCACAACAGTGAGAGGCCTGCGTACCGCAAAAATAAGTAAATAAAATAAGCTGCAAGTAGTAGTATAAAACCAACTTAAAACCAGTAGGTTTCATAAATCGCTCTTAAATGAAATTTCTCTAAAAAAGAAGAATGTACATGCTAAGGAAAGACTGAACTTAGAATATTTGCAAACAGTAATAATATTGGCATGTTAAAGAAGCATATTCGTTAGAGTATATAATTATTGATGGTGACTAACATTGTAATTAGAATATAGCGGTTCACATAATTCTATAAAACAAGTAGATATATATACCGTTTTCAAATATGATGCTCATTTATCAAAAGAGAAAAATATTTCCACCCCATCAGCAGAAACTAATTGTCAACATATATAAGGTAAAATATATGGATATAAAAGGATAATTATAAACATTCCTGCTTTATGAAGAAATAATAAAACTGTCTTATAAAAAAAATCTTTTTAGTCAGAAAAGTCACATTTTTAATCCAATCATTGAAAAATAACACAGATTTTGTAATTCAACTGTTACACGTTATAATGTCTATGTAGAAACTTTAAACAAAATTTCTATATTTTAGTAGGCTAATATTTATAATCTATCATACTTTCTATAGTATTTGCATTATGATGCTAAAAATTAGTCAGATATAAAAAGTTGGTAAAATCAAGGACATAAATTATGCGGACACCATTTTTTACATACCTTATTCTCGAATCAGAGCCATAAGGACATTACAAAACAATGAACACAAGTAAGCATTTTTTGTGTTCTTCTAAATGAGAACTACTGTAAAGCTGTAATTCGGTTTTGGCTTTTAGATATTTGTAATACATAGCAGCCAAAACTAATTTCATACACACACATGTAATTTTCATACACACACTTAAGAGGAACACCTTGGCAGAAGAATGTAAAATATTCTCCTTATATGCAAAGGAAGGCTCCCTAACTGATGTGAACTGAAAAATAAAACTGATTGAATGGTTGCCCAGAAAGGAAACGTAGCAAAAAGAGGTTAGTTTCTGTGTAGTTAGGAAAGCCTCTAAAGTATGGAAAGAAAATTCCTGCCTGAGGGGAAGAAGAGTGACTAAAATAAGGTTTTTAATTTTGTTTTGTTTGATTTGAAAAAAAAAAGTGTTGGAGATATGGATCCAGTGTGATTTTGAAAAGGAATGGGTAACATGATCTTTCAGTGAAACTGAAGTTTGCTGAATTGTATATTTAGAAGTTATACTATGAAAAGGAACATATCCCCCTTTTTAAACAGCAAAATTCACTGATAAGTAAATTTTAAGGAACTGCTTGATTGACATTTGGGAATTTGGGAGGTGAAATGAACTGACGTCTGGGCTAAGCCATCACAAATGCATCAGCATAATAACCGAACAGAATAGTCTAGGTTGGAAGTCAACCCTTAAAACAGGTCATTTCCCAGTATCTCTTTCCTTGTCTTAAGAAGCTTTATTCCTTGTCTGTTTAATCCAAAATATAGATATTTTTAAAAGGTTCAAATTCAATTAAAATCACATTCTAATGCTGCCCTCTTATCATATAAGCAAACAGCAATTTTTTTTTTTTTTTTTTTTTTTGCTGAATCCATTACACTTACTGAATGGCTGACTTCCACAGTATTGTTTGGAAATTCATAACCCACAGTTATAAGTAAATCTGTTGATCTTTACTTTGGAGTATGCTTCATAGAGTTCCCTATGTACGATGCAGCTCAATTACAAGCCAATGACTACGAAGTGAAACACGTGCCCTCATGACTTCTAATTCCTGTCTCACGTTTAAAAACAGTGCGTTCTCAGTCCGAATTGTCTCAACAGTACAGCAGGTCTGCTGCAGATAGCATCCATCCACATGGGCCTCTTGGACTACATTTCAGGTACTCTAGGCATTATTGCAATTTCTTTCAGTTGCCCCCAAATCACTCCTAAGTGAATTCTATCAATACCACATAGCCTGCACTTAAAATCCCAAACATACTCTTGAAATTTGTTGAAAATCCACTCAGACATTTTCACACTCTGCAAAAATAGTAAAAAAAAAAATTATTTTCTGTGTACCACTCATTTTGGATATATACTGCATTGTTTTATTTACCTCCTTGTTTAACAATATGTGTCCTTGTGTGTGATGGTATGTGTGTGTATATGAAAGAGAGGGAGAGAGAGAGAAACAGAGAGTCTTATCTTTCTAATCAGATTCTAAAGTCATTGAGAGCAGATGAGTACTATATATCCTAACTGTGTCACACACAATATTGATGGATAGAATAAAAAATAAACCTATATACTAGTTGGCAGTAAGCTGAGTGATGATGTCTGCGGGATACTGGAATTAATCTATGGCATTATTTCTGTATTCTTTAAACCTCTGGTGTGCGTGCTCACAGACTTCATTAGTTATTTAAATACTTGCTAAGGCATAAATCATACTCACTAATGGAAAATACACTTGGGTTGTACATGAATGTCCACCTTTAAACAGAATGATATTGGAAGTGGCTGCCAGAATTGGAATTCTGTTAGTCACGTGCTTTGCACAGAACTGGAATAAATGCTTGTTGAATGAATATTTGGGGTGAGTGAGTGATCCTTCAGGGACAGATGTAAGGGATCCATCATGTGGAATTGGCCTGATGTTGTTGGTGAAAGCAGTTAAGCATCTTAAAGACCTCAGCGGCAGCTCTGTTTTGCTGGTACATAGAGTAGCAGTTCTTACCTCTTTGATTTTCTGTCAGAGCAGGGAGAGGGCTGTTCAAATGCTTGCAGCACTCCCCAGAGTTGCCAGGTTGCTAACTGCAGGCACAACTTTAATCCTCCTCTTAAGAAAGTGCACTGCTGTAGACATGAGTCAAACAGACCCTGTTTTATGGATATGTTAGAAAATTTAATTTATCAAACTTGCAAATCATTCACATATTTCAGTTCCTTATTAGTAGTAGCAAATTGTCTGTAGCCTCAAAAAATGAGTGTATTACATCAAAACCTTGCTACCCAGAAATTAAGGAAAACTGCATAAAGAAACAGCATTACATTTTGATCATTAGTTTTTCCTTAAAGTGCTATTATATTGATTCTTAGATCACTCTTCTGTCATGATAAGCATGACACTTTCCTTCTTGATGTGTATTTTTGGAATTCATTTTTCAGTCATTTCACTAGACCATGAGAGACCTCTTCTCAAGTCTTTTGTTGCTCTGGCACCTACCACCGTGCTGATAAAAACTTAGAGTATAGGTGTGGTCAAGATGTTTTATTTGTATGTGCTTTTATTGTGTGTCAGACTTGTGCCAAGTGCTCCGACAGTAATAATGACATAAACACAAGACCCCCTCTTTTTAACTGCCTGATTGTATAAGTAATACATGATAAACAGAGGAATGATAGAGTCTGATTAGTATTTGTAGCAAGTCCTTGTGACCTCAGGTTGGAGGGTGGTTTTGAGGAGGCAGGACGGAAGACAGTGAGATGTCAGTAGTGCATGTGACAGTTGGTAAAGACTAGAGCTAGGCTGGAGCTAAGGAAGCTGAAGCAATCAAAAAGAGGGAGAGGATCTGACAGTCTTTCATGAGGTAAAATGAACAGGGCTCGATTGTTGAGTAGGAGGCAGAATGAGAGAAGAGACTAGGATAATTCTAGTGACCGGAGGCTGTCTGGGTAGCCAGTGATGGTATTAATGGAGATTATGAGAAGGATAACCCATTTGGTGAGGTAACGATGGTGCATTCAGTTTTGGAACGTCTGGCTTGAGGCGTCTGTGGAATTATTTTATTTATGCTCATCAGGCAGTTGGAGTATTTAGTTGAGGGAAAAGGTCGACGTTTGGGAGCCAACAATGTACAGGGTATAGTGTAAGACATGAAAATAGATGAAATCACTCAAATAGCATGTATAATGGGAATTGAAGGAATTGTGGATAAAAAATACCAGCATTTGAGGGGCAGGCGCAGAATAATCTGAGACAATAGATAGGAACAGAAGTTCTCAGTCCCTGGTGAATGAAGGGAGTCTACATTTTTCGAAAGTGACTAGTCCACACAGCACGCAAATCTTGGTTCCTAATACCTTTCTCTAATAAAAGGAACCAAGACTCCTTGGAGAAATAGCTGAATTTAGGGTTAGGGCAGGGACTACACAAGTGATCCTGGGGCATCTTGCAGTGCCAGAAACTAAGGAAGTGCTAACACACACACACACACACACACACACACACACACACACACACACAATCCACAACACATTGATGAGGTAAAGTCAGAGGGACAGAGAAGTCAACTGAAAAACTCCCAAAGATGGCCAAAGATGGAATAGTTTGAGCAACAAGTAGTATCAGTATCGAATTATAATCCTGAGTATAAAATATCTACAAACCCATACAGAATTGAATCACTGAGTATATCAATAAATGAAGGCAGATGGATAAATCTCTCATATTAATTCCAAATAATTTATGTAGATACACTGTGCTCAAGGAAGGGGAATATAAATCCCCACTCTTTAAATGTAGGTTATATGTGGCATCTTCCTTCTAAAAAGTATATAGTATGGAAAGGGGCCAAAGGGTAGTTTTGCAGTGGAGAAAACTTACAACCACTAACCTAGACCAGTGATCAAGGTGAACATTAACAGTGATGTCATACTGAAAGAATGTACCATTTTTTTCACGTGATGAGAATGACACCTTGCCTGTGCTCTTCTTCCCCATAATTCTTAACTACAGTCTAACCACGAGAAAAACTCCAATTGTGGTACATCCTGTGACATATCTGACCAGTACTGCCCCAAACTGTTAAGGTCATCAAAAATAAGGAAAATCCCAGGGGCTCCCCTGGTGGCGCAGTGGTTGAGGGTCCGCCTGCCGATTCAGGGGACACGGGGTCGTGCCCTGGTCCGGGAAGATCCCACGTGCTGCGGAGTGGCTGGGTCTGTGAGCCGTGGCCGCTAGGCTTGCGCGTCCGGAGCCTGTGCTCCGCAACGGGAGGGGCCACAGCGGTGAGAGAAACGCGTACCGCAAAAAAAAAAAAAAAAAAAAAAAAAAAAGGAAAATCCTTAACAAGGAAAGGATGAACAGTGGTAATACATTTAATGTAATGTGAAGAGTACATAGCAACAAGCAAGTGCTCAAAATTCCAAACTTTTCTTCCCCTCTTCTCTTTTCCTCCCTTTTCTTCTTGCGGAACTTTAACAAATAGAAACCTTTTGTGTCCATAGTATGTATACATTTGCTTATTTGAAGATTCAAGACTGAAGCCTTCCTAAACATTTCTCTTGACTTCATATCTGTGTAACCCTCTCCTAGCATATCCTTATTTATTCTTGGTACATTTTATCTATAGATTAAATCAGGAAAACTGGAAAATGAAATCGCATCTGTAGTAACAAATCTGAGATAGTCTCAAATAGAAAAATTTCTTATAACTTCCAAGGAGTACAGATAAATCAAAGCAATTGAGAATGGTTACAGCCTTAGAACTGTCCCACCCATGAGATGTGGTGGGTGGCAGAGATTAACTCCTAACCTTATAAAGAGTGATCCTTCCTGGATTTCCTGGACAAAATCTTTTTAGCTATAATCTCTCCCTTAAGATCACCCTTCCTTTTTAAGAAGTGATTATTCCAGGAGAATAAATACAGGGAGCTGAGGTCAGCTATATATCTTGTAAAATACTTGTCTGGAGCAAAGGTCTTGGTGTCTTGTGGTATGGAAACCCTGGGAAGCAGGCAAAATGTGATTTGAGCATCCCTTTACCTTCTTTATTTCCACTCTTAGTGATTTTGTATATCATTTGCTTTTTATGCTTGCCTATTTAGGCAACGAAAGCCTGTCATTGAATCTTAGCACTCGAATCTGCTTTTCCTCAGCTGGTTCCATATACTCTACCCACTTTCACTATCAACAGCAAATTTATCTTTCTTTGATCTCATTCCTTCATACTTTCTATTTTGTTATTATGTAACTAGTCCTTCTGCCAGGCAACGGATTTAGTAGGAGAAGTCTACAAAGAGTGTTATAACTAAAAGGGAATTTGTAACCATTAGTCAGTAAATAAAAGTACAGGGCTTCCCTGGTGGTGCAGTGGTTGAGAGTCCGCCTGACAATGCAGGGGACGCGGGTTCATGCCCCGGTCCGGGAAGATCCCACATGCCGCGGAGCGGCTGGGCCCGTGAGCCATGGCCGCTGATCCTGCGTGTCCGGAGCCTGTGCTCCGCAACGGGAGAGGCCACAACAGTGAGAGGCCCGAGCACCGCAAAAAATAAATAAATAAATAAAGTGGTGATTTCATGTATGTGTTGAAAATTTTCACCTCCAGGTCAGAGCACAAAAGTCACTTCTAGGTAGGTTTCTGGAAATGCTTATGATGGAAATGAGATATCCATTATGAAAAATTGTATATATACAGTCATCCCTCAATATCTTTGTGGGATTGGTTCCAGGAACCTACAAAATCCATTTTGATCAAGTTCCATGGTCGGTGTTCCACATCTTCAAGTTCAACCAACCACAGATATTGTAGCACAGTACTGTAATGTTTACATTGAAAAAAAATCGCTTATAAGTGTACCCACAGAGTTCCAACCTGTGTTATTCAAGGGTCAACTGTATATTCATATATATATATATATATATATATATATACACACACACACATATGCTCCTCTTTTCTGTATGTGGTATGTGTATTTTTGCTTATTTGAAGATTTAAGACTGAAGTCTTCTAAAACATTTCTCATAACTTCATATCTATGTAATTATGTAGATTTGTAAAATATGTAAAATACATATAAAATTTCTTCTTGCTAAGCAGATTTCTTGAACGAATTCAGGATGATTATTTTTATTTTTTTTAATGTGGACCGTTTTCAAAGTCTTTACTGAATTTGTTACAGTATTGCTTCTGTTTTATATTTTGGTTTTTTGGCCACAGGGCATGTGGGATCCTAGCTCCCCGACCAAGGATTGAACCCACACTCCTTGCATTGGAAGGTGAAGTCTTAACCACTGGACTGCCAGGGAAGTCCCTAGGATGATTCTTAAAAACCAAAAGCAATGCGATTCAAAACTTAACATTTGTAGAATCACACAGAGAAATACAGAATTTTTTTTGTGAGATTTTCTGTAAACAATATAGAACATTTGAACAATTTGTGGTGATAATTCTCTTCATTTGCAAGGTTTGCTCACATATCCCATATTCTAATTATAAATCAACAAAAATAGATGCAGCAGCATGTTGTGGACATAACATTGAAATTGCAAGTAATTTAGTCAATGGAGAAAGAGTGCTAAGCAGAAAATACCCACCATATCCCACTAGAATTCCACAAGTTCAAAGTCAATGCTAGGTATCTAAGCCATCCAGGGACAAGGTCACTTGTATTAATTAGAACAGTAAAGGGCAAGTGGCTATACCAAAAAGACTGAAAATAATACAGTGGTTTAATTGAGATGGAAGTTTATTTCCCTTTCACTTAAGTATGTTTATGTTGGTGAGTATGTCATCTTCACAAGATCATTGTTTTTTTCTCAGTTTGGTTTGCCCGTTCATCACCACTGTCCTAGTCTTCTGAGTCTATTGTGTATCTCTGACACTTCTGTGTTCCAGCTCAGAGGAAAGGAAAAAGACAGGAAGATGCAAGCAATTTCCTTTAAACAAGTGAGGCATGCTTTGTGCGCATGTCCCACTGGTGAGAACCTAACAACGTGGCCACAGTGTAAATGCTGAACATTGTTTCATAAGATTAATAGCTGATTTATGGCTTTCAGCAGAAGGAATTGAATACAGTGAAAATAACGATGTCTATCCCATATGTTTTTTAAGAAATAAACAAAATAAAATCATCTCTCCTTATCAAGGCATATAATAATCATTCACTAAATATCAGGCATCTTCCTTTCTCTGGATGATTCGGTTAGACCTAGTGATCTAGGATTTCTTTGGAGAATTCATGATCTGCAGTATCCGCTGAAGATACAAAAACTCAAAGTCCCTATGGGCCTCAAGAGAGCAATATGTATAAGTAAATCAGGATGGATAAGCAAGGGCTTCACTGAACAATAAAATCATTTTCTGCTTTTTGGAAAATCATTCCATCCTACGTGGGATTTAGATTTAATCTCTAATTGAAGAGGAATATATTATTTCAGCTAATTATTTTGGATTAATCAATGTGGTCCCAGATTCCCATAGCTCAGGATCCTTATATGGTAAAAAGTCCTAGAAAATGCTGCACATCACCTGACACCTGCCTGGTATTTCCCTCTAATGTTACTTAAGTGCTCAAATTTATCACTCACAGTATTTAAAAGAAATGCTCTGTGATTGGGATTTTAGCCTTACCTCCTACATATTTCACGGCATTTCATTTGTCCCAATGTGACATACTGCAATAAGCTTGCCATGATAAAATAGACAAGTTTTCCACTGTGATTCTGAAAAAGGTGAAAAAGCCCTCCTTTTCAAAATTTGTTTCATTGTTGAGTGCTTTGGAAGATGCCATCGTCATAACTATTACATAAATCCCTTGGGAGATCATGGTCAACACTGAAAGAGTTCAAATTCTAGAAATGTGATTATTTACTGTCTAAAGATTTCAAAAGAACACATGACTGGAAGATGTGTTCTATGTTTAGTCTATAAAATTATAATAGTAAATTTAACATGATCAGAAAATGAAATGTTCTTCACATTTCTGCATTCTCTGGCTGAGATTTGCATTTGGAGGACCTGAAGCATGGTAATAACCTATGAGGCAGTCACTGGAAGCCAATACACTCAGACATCATGATGGATAATCTAGAATCATGAGTAAAGATATAACCAGCATTAAGTGAATGGTATTAGGAAATTGTAGAGGCAAGAAGGCCTAAATTGTTTCAGTATTAACAGGTTCCAAAAGCAATGACATTACAAGTAATAATAGTGTTGCTACCTTTTTCTCGTGGTGGGAGTTATGAAACTAGCTAGTAATGAAACATTTGACAATAAATAACAGGAATAAATGCTTTCTAGACATAAACAAATGCCTGAATACAAGGAAGGATCCTCACATGCAGTGATTGAAGGATCAAAAAATATGTAGTCCTAATTTCTCTACCCACTAGTCTAAATATTTATTTGTGCATAGTTATATCTCATATAGGCCCATGAGTTTTGTATTACACATATTAATTAAATTATCTATACTGCCAGGAACCCACAAAAGTATTTCCCCAGGGTCCTGCACATACCTTGGGAGACACTGCCCTCTAAAATATTGACAGATAGAGAAAAGGGGTCTTAAGATATTTGTTTCTTGGGGTTTTTTTGGTGAGTTTTTTAACATTATGAAAGGATATTAATTTTGGTATCCCTTGGAGACACTTCAGGCATGATTTAAATTGTTTTTCCGCATGTTAGACCAGTATTTTTTTTACAAGCAACACCTATTTCACAAATGAGAACATTCAGACAGAAAAAGTGATAATATAGGGCTTCCCTGGTGGCGCAGTGGTTGAGAGTTCGCCTGCCGATGCAGGGAACACAGGTTCGTGCTCCGGTCCGGGAGGATCCCACATGCCGCGGAGCGGCTGGGCCTGTGAGCCATGGCCGCTGAGCCTGCGCGTCCGGAGCCTGTGCTCCGCAACGGGAGAGGCCACAACAGTGAGAGGCCCGCGTACCGAAAAAAAAAAAAAAAGTGATAATATAAGGATTACTAGTAACAAACAGTGGAACTGAGGTTTGTGTCAAGGTGTGTCTGACTCCACCACACAGCACATCTTGTTGTTCCTATGATGAGGGACTATTTCAGACTCTGCAGTTCTGGAGATAGTAGCACTTAGAATCATCACACTCCTTTCACTTTCCTGTGGTATCAAAGCAATCTCACATTCATTATATTCCTCAAATATTCTTCACTAATAGAGAATAAAATCACTAGGATCATTAAGTCAAATCTTCTCAGCAGTTGTCTTACAATCAATACACATTTGCTTGCTGTAGGTTTGATTGAGTGCACATGTTCTGTAGAGTCAGACCACTGCCACAAAATGACATAACTAAGTTCCTCTGTAAATATTGAGGACTAGAGGTTAGATACATTTCTCTCACCTCAAGTTTCTGATTCCATAGGGAAGCCTGACTATATAGGTATCTATTGACCTTTCTTTTTATCACCTTAACTTCAACATAGGCAGTACCTACCAGAGTTTCTTGCCCATATATGATTCAATAAATACATATTGAATAAGTGAATGAACAAATGAAATAACTATCTGAATACTTTTAATATTCTGAATTGAGATGACATGACACTTTATTGAGTAGTTTTCATATCCTATACTTATGTGCCAGATATTATCAAACAATTAAATATATATTTTAAAGTTAATATTCTGACAGAACTGTCAAGACTCAGTAGAAAATAATTAGTAAAAGTATGTTATTATGACATATAAAATTGCTATTCACAAGAAAACATGTAGCTTAGATAGATGGATCAAAATGTTTGAAGCATAAATAATAAAATTCCTCTGATATGACTATATCACTGCTCAAAGATCAGATAAAAACTATGCTGAGGAGAAAATCAAGCACAAGAAAATCTTTTATATACATACAATATTGTTTATGTATAAAAATAATTGAATTAGTAATATATTCTTTTTTGTGGTAAGTGCTTAACAATTGATAAAGCAAAATTTAAAAACCATGCAATCTAATGTTAATTCTGCTAGAAAAGGAATAGATTTTTTTATCAAACTGGATTTATTCCAGAGAAACCAGCTTCTGGGGGTGTTGGGATCTGGCTTTCATATGTTAATGGATAGTTTTACTTTTCAAAGTTGTTGGTGGGTAGTCAGGGAGCAAGGAGAAAACCCTCGTTGATCCCTAGCATAAACTGATCAATGGGAACGCACAATGAGCTTGAAGCAGTGAGCACATTGTTTCTATCAGTACTGATGATCTAATTTATAATAAAAAGAGAATGTCTTTGGTGTTATCAAAGGTTGTATTCCTCCTAGAATAAGTAGGGAGGAGGGAATAGAGGAAATCAGCTCTGTACAAGAGGTTTGTGCTTAGAAGTTGGTCAAATAAAACACATGCTCGATTCAGTCTGTATCTATTTAGACCAGAGTTATTCCAAGCCACACTGGTAAAACTGAGAGGCATTGGCCACACTCAACAGTAAACATCCACAGGTCCTTTAGAAACATTCTATTTTATTTCAACGCCTCATATACAGAGACCAGAGTAATGTTTATCACCATTAGTCATTCAAATAAAATATTCAATGAATGAATTGATTAACTGATGGATAAAGCATTTGACAACTGGCACCATAAGGATAAGTTTATTGATTTATTTATACTTTTCAACCTTTAGAATATTAATTATCTAGAATGCTTAGGTAGATGCCTAATTGAAATGATAAAAATGTTCATTTAGCTTTTTAATTACTTGAAATTATTTTGATATATTTCCTCTTTCTCTTTGTATATTTCTTCAGATTTTATAAAAATCAAATATATAATCAAGAAATTGAAAATAATTCCTGGCTAATAACTAAAGAGTCTTCCTGCTGTACCAAACATGGGTAGTAAATGAATTATTTATATCACCTGATTTAAATGCCATCCTGATAACAGATACTTTTCTCAGTTAAATAGTTCTGGAGAAATAAAATTAAAAAACAAATTTTCTCCCAACCCAGGAGAGTTCTTCATAAAAGTAGTAGAAAAAGAAAACAGCTTTATTATTAAACAAGCATTAAATCCAAAAATAATGCACATTTAAAAATAATCTACTAAGAGATTGCAAAGACAGAAAGAAATCTCACTCTTTTATATAGCGAAGCAGATACAACCTATTCCATACAAATTCTTCAAGATAAACAATACTAGTCCTCAGGTAAGAGGATTTGGCCACACCATTTGTCAAGCATAGTTCTTCCTAGATTCACCTGGTAATTGGAGTGACTATTCCTATTAGCAACTGGCTTTATCCAAAGGAAGTACAAACTTCTCACATCTTTACTACAGGAATTTTGCTAGTTGGAGCAAGGTGCCTGCCAAAGTTAGCCTCCTACCCTCCCACAGAAAGTGGGAGATAGGGTGCTGTCTTCTTTGACATTTACATTTTAAAGAGATGGCTAGCAAGGCCTTAAGAAAGACATTCTTGGTTCATAAAGTTGACAAAAGGCCTATATAATTTCAAAAGGAATTATACACACTTCGAAGACAAGAAAAAGTACTTAGAAGTTTTTAAAGCAAATATTCTAAGAAAAAGACGGGGAGGAAAATTTCTTCCTTTATTTTCAAAAGGGAGGATCAAGCTTCTTATTTTCAGTTTGTATTTGTCCTTCCATGGTCATATGTTTTCTTCCAGAATTACCTTGCTGATGGCAATAAGTTCACACCCTAATGGTTGCCACCATTTCTCTCTCAGAATTTCCTCATTTCTCTTTGTATTCCCTACTTAATATTACTCTGGTATTACCAAATTGGAACGCTTGGTAGCTTAGCTTTTAATAAGCTGTTGATTTCTGGGCAACGTGATTACTTTGTCTGAACCATAATTTTAAAATTTAGAATATATTATAGGTATATTTCTAATTCTCTGTGCATAATGAAGAAAGCTAATGTTAGGGGACGTCGATATCTGAGGGTCTCTGATTTGAGTTGTACTAATCTCCATGGTAAGCGTTTTCTTTATACCCAATCTCATATTTTTTAATTTATTTTTTGAAGTGTTAATTACTGCTGTACAGCAAAGTGATTCAGTTACACACACACACACACACACACACACACACACACACACACATATATATATATTTTATATTCTTTTCCATTATGGTTTTTTATAGGATACTGTATATAGTTCCCTGTGCTATACAGTAGGACCTTGTTTATCCATCCTATATATAAAAGCTTACATCTGCTAACCCCAGCCTCCCACTCCATCCCTCCCCCAACCCCCTTTCTCTTGGCAACCACCAGTCTGTTCTCTATGTCCCTGATTTTGTTTCTGTTTCATAGATAGGCTCATTTGTGTCATATTTTAGATTCCACATATAAGTGATATCATGTTATTTGTTCCACTCTCATTTTTGATAAATGGAATTATTTTAAAATTGGGCTTGGTAGTCCTGTAACCAAACCCAGATTTGACCACTCACTGCTCATAAGCCAATAATTCAAGAGGCAGGTGTCAGTAGAAATGAAAGGTGCTTTAATCAGAAAAGCTGACAATCTGGAGAGAAGGTGGACTCGTGTCCAGAGAGCACCTCCGAAGATTCTGCTCAGCTGTGACAGTTTTTAAAGGGGAAGAATGGGGAAGAATCTCAGTGAATCATCGAGGCAGGAGGTTGGGTTCTACATCATTCTCCATTGCGTGCAGATTGGCTGACTCTTTCTTCAGATGTTATCTTGCCTGTGTGATCTGCCTGCAGGGTTGCTAAGGGAGCTGTTGTGGATAGAGAGCTGGTCATTTTTTAATTGCTTAATTCTTCACTCTTACTTCTTTTTATCTAGGAAAAGAGTCAACAGGTTAGGCAAGGCATGGTGTGCATTCAGGAGAGCATAAGTCAGGAGTTAGGTTAAATTGCCTAGTGGTCTCACTCCTATAATTATGTTCTTTTAAGGTTAGAGGACAGAAACAGAACAGAAATGGACAAACAGGAGAGGGGCAAAAGAGCTGTTTTCACTAGGTCTCAATTTATTTACTCTTACAAAGAGAAATACAAATGGCTAATATGAATAGAGCAATTGCTTAGTTCTAAGCACTTTACATCTAGTAACACATTTAATCTTTAAAACAGCTACATGGTAGATACTATTATTATTGTTATTTTTTTTACAGAACGAAAACAGAAATACAGAGAGTTTTAGCCATTTTCCAAAGCTTGCATAGTTAACTAGCATCAACAATGGAAATTTGACCCAGTGCCCCCAAAGTGTTATAAGGACTATATTACATGGTGTTATGAAGAGGCAAATTAGATAATCCACTTAGTGCAATGTTCAGCACATAGAAAGCACTCAATGAATACTACCCACTATTGCTGTTTTATGATTGTTGCTGTTGTTGCCATTCTACAGCTGCATTCTTCAGTCTTCCAGGGTAATCTTTATTCTTTTCTCCATTAACTTCAAAAAGCTTTTATTCTACCTGTTCTATAGGTAATATTAACACATAAAGGCAGAATTTTAAGGTTGGGCAATTCTGAGTTTTTTGATATTGCAATTTATTTTTCTTTTAAAAAGTTAACAACGATCAAATGTTAAACTTCGACATGTGGAGACTGAGTATAGTTTGGGATTTTCTGATCCTAATCATTCATTTGGTCATTCATTCATTGATTCAGTCAACAGCTATCTACTGGGTGCCTACTAAATGCTACGCTCTATGCTAGGTGAAGTCCATCTTTTAAAGATTTGAGAAGAGTTAAGGATTATTAGAGGTTCAAAGCCCAAAGAGATCGAAACCTATTATTAGAGCTTAATCTTCAAACAAATTTGGCATGAACTACACAAAAGGCTCAGAACCTTTTGAATATGACCCTGTCATCTTTCACTAAGTGATTTATTCAGAAATCTGTTACTATTTCCTTAAGGCAAAATAGACTTGAATGACCCAAGGTTTTCATTAGTGGTTTTCGATTTTTTTTTTTGTCTCAGCTAATTGCTTTAGAATACCTCTCCATCTGCAATATCCTTATGGTTAATATTTTAAAACTCTCTGATAGAAACTTAGCTTCCCCTTAGGAAGCCTGAAACTTGCAAAGGCAAAATATTTAACTTATGAATGGTGGATGCAAGAAGTCAGAAATAGTAAAAAATGTTTAAATTTTGAAGAATTAGTCATAAAAATAATTATACTTTGGTGAAAACATACCTTGAAAGTGTCTCTTTGTGCTATTCCCCTCAAGGTCAATTTTTGCCACAATCATCGGTGGTGAGTAGAGGTGTGGGAAGGCTATTGTGTAAATGTCACAGGATTGGGTAGTTTGGTTTCAAATTCCCTCTCTGCTTCCTAGTCACCAAATGATTTGGGGGCATTTACTCAACAGCTTTACATCTCAGTTTCCATATCTGGAAAGTGGGTTGATATTGTAGGGGAGGAAAAATGATTTTCCCCTCAACCCTCTAAGTTCTTGGCTGAGATCCCTCTGTAATAAAAGACAGATGAACAGTAGAAAAACAAAAGCTTAATAACATGTAGGCCTCTTGTATACGTGAGAAGTACCCAGAAAAACTGAATAACTCCCAAAATGGCCCAAGTGATCACCTTGAGTACCATCTCCAGCTAAAGACAAAAGATGGAGTGGAGGAACCAGTTATGGCAGGTTTTCAGGCAAAACAAAATAAACAAGGGTATGGTTGATATGCAGATTTAGGCAACTGCCTTCTCTAGTCCTTACAGGGTCCACATTATTTTTGCTCTCTGACTTCATTTCTTTCTAGGCCACAAGAGCTCAGAACCTTCTTGTTCTTCTTGGAACAGGACAGATACAATCCTGCCCCAAAGTTTAGGTAATTGATGTTGCCTCTCTTGGAACACTTTTTGATCTATGCACTGCACAGCTAGCTTCTCACTTCCTCTCTTTACTCATATGTGACCTTCTCTTTTAGACCTTCAGTAACCATCCTACTAAAAATGGCAGTTCCCTTCTGAACACTTCCTAGTCTTCTTTTAGGGTTTATTTTCCTCCATAGCACTTATCACCATTTATTATATGCTATAATCTACTTACTTATGCTGTTTATTGTTTGTCTCTCCCATTAGAATACAAACACCTTGAGGGCAGGAATTTGTGTCCCTTTTGCTTAAAGCTGTGAACCTACTTCCAAGAAAAGTCTAAGATTCAGATGACATTCAATAAGCGTATGACAGTATAAATTGTCCAAGTAAAAAAAGTAAAATATCATGATTATTAGAGTGTGAATAAAACAAATACTGTGGGTCAGAATATGTAGGATGGCATTGTGATGAGGGAGACTTGAATTGTACACTGGGATGATCTGTATAAGTTGAGACAATGGGAGAGAACTTGAAAGAGCTTAGGAAGAATACAGTTACCTTATATCATCGATTGTTTTAGTTGTTTACCATTTATATTAGGTAATCAATTCCTAGGTATTTAACCAGGAAACCAGATATTATAATTGGTCTTAACCAGGTTGCTATGTCATACTTATGATTGAGTACTTCACACTTTCTATCAACTGGAAATCCCATGATATGTAAATATAATAATCTAATAGTGCTCTCCATATCCCAAGGGATGGTTCAGCCTCAGACACCCTTCAGGAAAGACCTTATAGATTTAGCATAAAAGGTAAATTCTAATTTTTAATTAAGCAGAGGCCACATGAATCAAGAATCCTATGAACTGTCTCTACCATGTCTATTAACATTAAATTAAATTAAATTTTTAATAAACTAAAGGGTTTTCTTTGCATTTCTTAAATGAAATATGAGTCTTTTGGGTTTTTTTTTCTGCTTTACAGTTGTGTGCTAGCTTGTGCATTACAACAAAATGAATAAATTATACATATACATATGTTCCCATATATCTTCCCTCTTGCGTCTCCCTCCTTCCCACCCTCCCTATCCCACCCCTCCAGGCGGTCACAAAGCACCGAGCTGATCGCCCTGTGCTATGCGGCAGTTTCCCACTAGCTATCTACCTTACGTTTGGTAGTGTATATATGTCCATGCCTCTCTCTCACTTTGTCACAGCTTACCCTTCACCCTCCCCATATCCTCAAGTCCATTCTCTAGTAGGTCTGTGTCTTTATTCCTGTTGTACCCCTAAGTTCTTCATGACATTTTTTTTTCTTAAATTCCATATATATGTATTAGCATATGGTATTTGTCTCTCTCTTTCTGACTTACTTCACTCTGTATGACAGACTCTAGGTCTATCCATCTCATTACAAATAGCTCAATTTCATTTCCTTTTATGGCTGAGTAATATTCCATTGTATATATGTGCCACATCTTTATCCATTCATCCGGTGATGGGCACTTAGGTTGTTTCCATCTCCAGGCTATTGTAAATAGAGCTGCAATGAACATTTTGATACATGAATATTTTTGAATTATGGTTTTCTCAGGGTATACGCCCAGTAGTGGGATTGCTGGGTCATATGGGAGTTCTATTTGTAGTTTTTTAAGGAACCTCCATACTGTTCTCCACAGTGGCTGTATCAATTCACATTCCCACCAACAGTGCAAGAGGGTTCCCTTTTCTCCACACCCTCTCCAGCATTTATTGTTTCTAGATTTTTTGATGATAGCCATTCTGACTGGTGTGAGATGATATCTCATTGTAGTTTTAATTTGCATTTCTCTAATGATTAGTGATGTTGAGCATTCTTTCATGTGTTTGTTGCCAGTCCGTATATCTTCTTTGGAGAAATGTCTATTTAGGTGTTCTGTCCATTTTTGGATTGGGTTGTTTGTTTTTTTGTTATTAAGCTGCATGAGCTGCTTATAAGTTTTGGAAATTAATCCTTTGTAAGTTGCTTCATTTGCAAATATTTTCTCCCATTCTAAGGATTGTCTTTTGGTCTTGTTTATGGTTTCCTTTGCTGTGCAAAAGCTTTGAAGTTTCATTAGGTCCCATTTGTTTATTTTTGTTTTTAATTCCATTTCTCTAGGAGGTGTGTCAAAAAGGATTGTGCTGTGCTTTATGCCATAGAGTGTCCTGCCTATCTTTTCCTCTAAGAGTTTGATAGTTTCTGGCCTTACATTTAGGTCTTTAATCCATTTTGAGCTTATTTTTGTGTATGGTGTTAGGGAGTGATCTAATCTTACACTTTTACATGTACCTGTTCAGTTTTCCCAGCACCACTTATTGAAGACGCTGTCCTTTCTCCACTGTACATATCTGCCTCCGTTATCAAAGATAAGGTGACCATATGTCCATGGGTTTATCACTGAGCTTTCTATCCTGTTCCATTGATCTGTCTTTCTGTTTTGGTGCCAGTACCATACTGTCTTGATTGTTGTAGCTTTGTAGTATAGTCTGAAGTCAGGGAGCCTGATTCCTCCAGCTCCATTTTTTGTTCTCAAGATTGCTTTAGCTATTCGGGGTCTTTCGTGTTTCCATGCAGATTGTGAAATTTTTTGTTCTAGCTCTGTGAAAAATGCCAGTGGTAGTTTGATAGGCTTTGCATTGAATCTGTAGATGGCTTTGGGTAGTATAGTTATTTTCACAATGTTGATTCTTCCAATCCAAGAACGTGGTATATCTCTCCATCTATTTGTATCATTTTTAATTTCTTTCATCAGTGTCTTATAATTTTCTGCATACAGGTCTTTTGTCTCCTTTGGTAGGTTTACTCCTAGATATTTTATTCTTTTTGTTGCAATGGTAAATGGGAGTGTTTTCTTGATTTCACTTTCAGATATTTCATCATTACTGTATAGGAATGCCAGAGATTTCTGTGCATTAATTTTGTATCCTGCTACTTTACCAAATTCATTGATTAGCTCTAGTAGTTTTCTGGTAGCATCTTCAGGATTCTCTATGTATAGTATCATGTCATCTGCAAATACTGACAGCATACTTCTTCTTTTCTAATTTGGATTCATTTTATTTCCTTTTCTTCTCTGATTGTTGGGGCTAAGACTTCCAGAAGTATGTTGGATAAGAGTGGTGAGAGTGGGCAATCTTGTCTTGTTTCTGATCTTAGTGGAAATACCTTCAGTTTTTCACCATTGAGGATGATGTTAGCTGTGGGTTTGTCATATATGGCCTTTATTATGTTGAGGAAAGTTCCCTCTATGCCTACTTTCTGCAGGTTTTTATCATAAATCGTTGTTGAATTTTGTCAAAAGCTTTGTCTGCATCTATTGAGATGACCATTTGGTTGTCTCCTTCAATTTTTTATATTGTGTATCACATTGATTGATTTGCGTATATTGAAGAATCCTTGCATTCCTGGAATAAACACCACTTGATCATGGTGTATGATCTGTTTAATGTTTTGTTGGATTCTGTTTGCTAGTATTTTGTTGAGGATTTTTGCATCTATGTTCATCAGTGATATTGGCCTGTAGTTGTCTTTCTTTGGGACATCCTGGTTTTGGTATCAGGGTGATGGTGGCCTTGTAGAATGACTTTGGGAGTGTTCCTCCCTCTGCTATATTTTGGAGGAGTTTGAGAAGGATAGTTGTTAGCTCTTCTCTAAATGTTTGATAGAATTCACCTGTGAAGCCATCTGATCCTGGGCTTTTGTTTGTTGGAAGATTTTTAATCACAGTTTCAATTTCAATGCTTGAGATTGGTCTGTTCATATTTTCTATTTCTTCCTGATTCAGTCTTGGCAGGTTGTGCATTTCTAAGAATGTGTCCATTTCTTCTAGGTTGTCCATTTTATTGGCATAGAGTTGCTTGTAGTAATCTCTCATGATCTTTTGTATTTCTGCAGTGTCAGTTGTTCCTTCTCCTTTTTCATTTCTAATTTTATTGATTTGAGTCCTCTCCCTTTTTTTCTTGATGAGTCTGGTTAATGGTTTCTCTATTTTGTTTATCATCTCAAAGAACCAGCTTTTAGTTTTATTGATCTTTGCTATTGTTTCCTTCATTTCTTTTTCACTTATTTCCGATCTGATCTTTATGATTTCTTCCCTTCTGCTAAATTTGGGGTTTTTTTGTTCTTCTTTCTCTAATTGCTTTAGGTACAAGGTTAGGTTGTTTGTTCGAGATATTTCCTGTTTTTTAAGGTAGGATTTTATTGCTATAAACTTCCCTCTTAGCACTGCTTTTGTTACATCCCATAGATTTTGGGTCGTGGTGTCTCCATTGTCGTTTGTCTCTAGGTATTTTTTGATTTCCTCTTTGATCTCTTCAGTGATCACTTTGTTATTAAGTAGTGTATTGTTTAGCCTCCATGTGTTTGTATTTTTTACAAATCTTTTCTTGTAATTGATATCTAGTCTCATAGCATTGTGGTTGGAAAAGATACTTGATACAATTTCAATTTTCTTAAGTTTACCAAGGCTTGATTTGTGACCCAGGGTATGATCTATCCAGGAGAATTTTCTATGAGCACTAGAAAAAAATGTGTATTCTGTTGTTTTTGGATGGAATGTTCCATAAATATCAATTAAGTCCATATTGTTTAATATATCATTTAAAGCTTGTTTTTCCTTATTTATTTTCATTTTGGATGATCTGTCCATTGGTGAAAGTGCGGTATTAACATCCCCTACTATGAATGTTTTACTGTTGATTTCCCGTTTTATGTCTGTTAGTATGTGCCTTATGTATTGAGGTGCTCCTATGTTGGGTACATAAATATTTACAATTGTTATATCTTCTTCTTGGATCAATCCCTTGATCATTATGTAGTGTCCTTCTTTGTCTCTTCTAATAGTCTTTATTTTAAAGTCTATTTTGTCTGATATGAGAATTGCTACTCCAGCTTTCTTTTGGTTTCCATTTGCATGGAATATCTTTTTCCATACCCTTACTTTCAGTCTGTATGTGTCTCTAGGTTTGAAGTGGGTTTCTTGTAGACAGCAAATATATGGGTCTTGTTTTTGTATCCATTCAGCCAATCTGTGTCTTTTGGTGGGAGCATTTAGTCCATTTACATTTAAGGTAATTATTGATATGTATATTCCTATTTCCATCTTCTTAATTGTTTTGGGTTCATTATTGTAGGTCTTTTCCTTCTCTTGTGTTACTTGCCTAGAGAAGTTCCTTTAGCAGTTGTTGTAAAGCTGGTTTGGTGGTGCTGAACTCTCTCAGCTTTTGCTTGTCTGTAAAGGTTTTAATTTCTCCATCAAATCTGAATGAGATCCTTGCTGGGTAGTGAAATCTTGGTTGCTGTTTTTTCTCCTTCATCACTTTAAATATGTCCTACCAGTCCCTTGTGGTTTGCACAGTTTCTGCTGAAAGATCAGCTGTTAACCTTACGGGGATTCCCCTGTGTGTTATTTGTTGTTTTTACCTTGCTGCTTTTAATATGTCTTCTTTGTATTTTATTTTTGACAGTTTGATTAATATGTGTCTTGGCGTATTTCTCCTTGGATTTATCCTGTATGGGACTCTCTGTGCTTCCTGGACTTGA
>NW_020172369.1:2240989-2258948 GCF_003031525.2 Neophocaena asiaeorientalis asiaeorientalis
CACGTCTGGTGGTGTGTTTTGGGGTGTCTGTGGACTTATTATGATTTGAGGCTGCCTTTCTGCTAATGGGTGGGGTTGTGTTCCTGTCTTGCTAGTTGTTTGCCATAGGATGTCCAGCACTGTAGCTTGCTCATCGTTGAGTGAAGCTGGGTGTTGGTGTTGAGATGGAGATCTCTTGGAGATTTTCACCATTTGATATTATGTGGAGCTGGGAGGTCTCTTGTGGACCACTGTCCTGAAGTTGGCTCTCCCACCTCAGAGACACAGAACTAACTCCTGGCTGTAGCACCAAGAGCCTTTCATCCACACGGCTCAGAAGAAAAGGGAGAAAATGTAGAAGGAAAGAATTAGTAGAACTAGAAAGAAAGAAAGAAAGGAGAGAGGGAGGAAGGAAGGAAGGAGGGAAGGAAGGAAGAAAGAAAGGAGATAAAGTAAAATAAAATAAAGTAAGGTAAAATATAATAAAGTTATTAAAAGGAAATTATTAAGAGAGAAAATAAAAAATTAAAAAATCAGACAGATAGAACGCTGGGACAAATGGTGGAATCAAAGCTATACAGACAAAATCTCACACAGAAGTATACACATACACACTCACAAAAAGAGGAAAGGGGGAAAAAATCAATCTTGCTCTCAATGTCCACCTCCTTAATTTGGGATGATTCATTGTCTAAAGGAGGGAAGGAATGAAAGAAAGAACGAAGATAAAGTAAAATAAAATAAAGTTATTAAAATAAAAAGTAATTATTAAGAAAAAATAAAAACAACCAAAAAAAAATACGGACGGATAGAACCCTAGGACAAATGTTGGAAGCAAAACTATACAGACAAAATCTCAAGCAGCAGCATATACATACACACTCACAAAAAGAGGAAAGGGGGAAAAAATCAATCTTGCTCTCAATGTCCACCTCCTTAATTTGGGATGATTCATTGTCTATTCATGTATTCCACAGATGCAGGGTACATCAAGTTGATTGTGGAACTTTAATCTGCTGCTTCTGAGGCTGCTGGGAGAGATTTCCCTTTCTCTTCTTTGTTCTCACAGCTCACAAGGTCTCAGCTTTAGATTTGGCCCCACCTCTTCGTGTAGGTCGCTGGAGGGCGCCTGTTCTTTGCTCAGACAGGACGGGGTTAAAGGAGCCGCTGATTCGAGGGCTCTGGCTCACTCAGGCTGGGGGTAGAGAGGGGCACAGAGTGTGGGGCTAGCCTGCGGCGGCAGAGGCCAGCGTGACGTTCCACCAGCCTGAGGTGCGCCATGCATTCTCCTGAGGGAGTTTTCCCTGGATCCCGGGATGCTGGCAGTGGCGGGCTGCACAGGCTCCCCGGAAAGGGGGTGTGGATAGTGACCTGTGCTAGCACACAGGCTTCTTGGTGGCAGCAGCAGCAGCCTTAGCATCTCATGCCTGTCTCTGGGGTCCGTTCTTTTAGCCATGACTCGCGCCCGTCTCTAGAGCTCCTTTAAGCAGTGTTCTTAATCCCCTTTCCTCACACACCAGGAAACAAAGAGGGAAGAAAAAGTCTCTTGCCTCTTCGGCAGCGGCAGGTCCAGACTTTTCCCCGGACTCCCTCCTGGCCAGCCGTGGCACACTAATCCCCTGCAGGCTGTGTTCACACTGCCAACGCCAGGCCTTATCCCTGTGCTCTGACTGAAGCCCGAGCCTCAGCTCCCAGCCCCACCTGCCCCAGCGGGAGAGCAGACAAGCCTCTTGGGCTGGTGAGTGCCAGTCGGCACTGATCCTCTGTGCGGGAATCTCTCCGCTTTGCCCCCCGCACCCCCGTTGCTGTGCTCTCCTCAGCAGCTCTGAAGCTTTCCCCCTCCACCACCCGTAGCCTCTGCCCGTGAAGGGACTTCCTAGTGTGTGGAAACCTTTCCTCCTTCACAGCTCCCTCGCACTGGTGCAGGTCCCATTCCTATCCTTTTGTCTCTGTTTATTCTTTTTTCTTTTTCCCTACCCAGGTACATGGGCGATTTCTTGCCTTTTGGGAGGTCTGAGGTCTTCTGCCAGTGTTCAGTAGGTGTTCTGTAGGAGTTGTTCCACGTGTAGATGTATTTCTGGTGTATCTGTGGGGAGGAAGGTGATCTCTGCGTCTTACTCTTCTGCCATCTTCCCAGAAGTCTCCTATGAGTCTGTTTTTAGTAATGGAAGGGTAGCTTTATTTTTGTGATGCTCTGATTTATACAAAAATTGCTTGGATATTGTTCAGTACTATATTCTATGAAATAAACTTACCAATATGTGACATCCTTATCCTGCTTTCAGATGTCTTTTTTGTCAAAAGAAAATTATGACCCATAAAAATGATCTCTCCTAAATAAATACATGGTATAGAATAGAAAAAAATAACAATGTGGTTTTACTTGACTTACTTGTATGTGCTTGCTTACTTCTTAGGCATTGGATGCCTCAAATCAAATACTGTTATTGGTCTTAGTTTCATTTTTATTAACTATACTCTGCATATTATTCAGTGACTTACATTTTCTGTGACATTGCCAAATGGTCCTTACATTTGATAAAATGTATTAAATATTATGTTCTTATTGAATTTAAACTAATTGCATTTGTTTCAGTTACTGAGACCACATTCTGTAGCATTCTGTGCATTTGTATCTATTTTTATTGTGGTATACTGAAGATTTTCTCTAAGTAAATTAGCAATAAGCCAAGATTTTATTTTTTTTCTTCTTTTTCTGTATGTGGGCCTCTCACTGTTGTGGCCTCTTCCACTGTGGAGCACAGGCTCCGGACGTGCAGGCTCAGTTGCCATGGCTCACAGGCCCAGCCGCTCCTCGGCATGTGGGATCTTCCTGGACTGGGGCAAGAACCCGTGTCCCCTGCATCAGCAGGTGGACTCAACCACTGCGCCACCAGGGAAGCCCAAGCCAAGAAATATTTATGAAGAGTTTATGTCATTAAGTAGTTGAGGGAGGTTAACAAATTATTTTCAATGTTAATTCTTATCATTCTTTCATATTAATATGCAACCTGAACATTTTATCATTTAGTGAATTAATCAGATTTATCGAGTGCTTATAAAATTGTTAATCTTAATGTAAAATGCATTAAATTCTTCTTCTCTTGTAGAACAAATCACACACTTTTGCCCTAGCCTGTAAAGGCAGGCATTATATCCAACTTATTCTCCTATCACAGAGTGTTTGACTGCACCAAATCCATAGGAGCTGCTTAGCAAATATTTGTTAATTAAACAGTTAATAATCACAGAACAAAAATTTTCTCTAATTTTTGCTATTTTGAAAGGAATTGCAGTATTAAAACATAAAATCAAGCGTACTATTATCCTCAAGAAACTTACAGTCTGAAAATAGTTTCAATTTTTTTTAACTTTTGATTTTCCCTGAAATATCCTAAAATATTTTTCTCTTTTAATCTCCATGTGTTCTGATACTAAGTTCAACTCAGCACAGGCAAATCAATATGTGGAGTAGATTGGTTGCAGAGAAGGCAAAGGTAGATTGAGAGGCACCTGGGTCCCTTTTGTGACTCATGCTACTTAGAGCTAGTTTGGATTCTGCATTGGTTTCCCTTGGCAAGTCCTAATAAGACCTGTTGTGCTGGTGTCCATACATTTTAACATTTTTGCTCTAAAATGTGTTCCAACTGAGTTAATACATTGTATGGTTACTCTACCTATGACTTCCTCTTTCCATCATCACCAGTTTGTCTCTAGATTTTTCAAAGTTCCCACCCCGTGAGTACCTAAGAATGTGTAGGGACTTTTAGATAGCACACCCTAGTTTGAGAAAGTCTAAAATTAAGTATAAATAAACACAAAAGTCCTGCAAATTACCACTCCTTAGTTGGTTCAATAAGTATGCCACACAGCAATGCCTGAGATCCAATTCATGTATTGTTAGAAAAAATTTAGAAGCTTCAGTCCAAATGTACCAGATGCTTCATGTCAAGCACCAGCAGCAGCATTGCTATTAGCATCATAATAAAGGACAAGATGACACATTAGATATCAAAAGAATGGCTTATATTTTTTCTCTTACTAAATTATAGGAGTTGCCAAACATCTAAATTTGTATTGAAAACTTTGCTTTTTCTAACTGAAGCTGGATATTGACCCCGCTCTATTTTTCCTTAATTTGCAAAATGTTCCCAGTACATAAATATCTGGGTACGTGTACAAGTTTTAAATATTATAATCACATTCTTAAAATAATTTATATTTTTGTCTGTTACAATTTTGATTTATGCATGATATAAATGACTTTGTTTATGGCCTTTTGATACTTGAAACGTTATCTTGCCCAAGCAATCAGAGTAACAAATACAATTATTCAAACCAACCGATCTCATTTTGGCAGAAAAGAAACCATAGCTGTGAAATCTAACTGCGTAGTTTTCAATTTTCTATATGTTCAATCATCTTGAAGACATAAGGATCATTCAAGATTTGATGCATTTTTTCAAATGTGTACCTTAATGGATGAAGGGCAAGTTTTAGATTCAAACTGATCTGGGCTTGAATCCCAAGTAAGTCAATTACTAGCTTTGTGAGTTGGGCAAGTTATTTGATCTTTTTCAGCTTCACTATCTTTGTTTGTAAAATTAAAATAACAATGCTCCCCTTGAGAAGGTTACAGGATTATGTGAGATAATGCACTTAATATGTCCAGCACAGTGCCTGGCACATAATACGGGTTTATTGTTGTTCTTTTTTTGTTTTTTTTCCCAAAAAAATTACCAGTGTGTTGAAGGAAGGAGCTGTACTTACTATTCTTTGTCATATCTCTTTCTTACTTGTCTATCTTATTCTCTCAAAAGTGCCACCTACATGGTACTCAATAAAAATATACTGCCTTCATTTAATAATTTCTAGAACTTGACTATAAATTTGACATTTCTTAAGCTCTGTCTGATAATACTGATCACTTTACCTGTGCTCTAAATCCTGTCCTCTCTAGTCTAATCTGATAATCTCAACTCACAAATATTGCCTCCTCTCAACTTTACTTTCAACCCATTCATATACACTAGCACTGTTCTTTCAGCTTGTAAATATTATATTTTCAAGCTAATCTTTCCAAGAAGAAGGAGGTGTAGGAGAAGGAGAAGAAAAAGAGAAAGACCCAAAAATAAAAATAAAATAAAATAAAAATAAAATAAAATAAAAGAGAAAGACCGCCTTCGTCCTATATTCTAATCTAGCATTCCAATATTCTTCTCCCTAGAACCATGCTCTTTGCAATAACAGTAGGCATTCTTATCTTGGTTTTGTCACCCATCATTTTTTTTCTTAACCCTTAGCAACCTGATTTCTGACTCACTTTTCAGTGTTTTTGCTCTCTCCAAAATCACTAGTAGCCTACTATTTGCCAAATCCAGAGATATTTGTCAGTCCTTATCCTGCCTTGCCTCTTTACTTGACCTCTCTACTGATCTTAGCTCTCTGTCTAATGCTTAAAATAACTAGAGTCAGAAGGAAAACCCAACTTTCCATTCATTAGTTAAGCTAACCACTCATAGAGGAAAAGAAAATCTGAATTTGTTTGATTATTGCACTTTCATCTGTTATAATTGCATATTTACTTAAATTAGCATTGTCAATTAAACTATTTGCAGCTCAAGCAGGGAGTTTTAGATGTTTTTCTATTGATATTGGTTATTCACCATTAATAATCTTCCTTGATAAATATACAAAATTAGCATTTTAAAATATTTTTTGGAAAATAGGCATAAATTCTTTGATGTTATCAGAAATTTACCATCCAGTTTTAGTATTATGGATTTCCTGATATTTGTCTTGCTTCTGAAGTGATAATTTTTGTTCATTCAGCCAAATCTATCTAGCCAAAGAAAAAGATAAGGATTTTCCATAAATGTATATCAAAGAAACTTCTTAAGCATATCATTGTCACTATGATAGATATTTATTTTAAAAAATACCAAGCTTTATTCTGTTAGGAGAATAGGAATTGACTGGAAAGAGAGGGCTGAAGGGGAACGATGGGTCAGGGAGGCTGTGGCAGACACTCAGATTTAGAGGCAAGTGGGAGCATGGGGCTTTCTAGGAACTGAAAGAAAGCTAACGGACCCAGAGAAGTAGATAGGGGAAAGATCTTGACAGCCTTTGGAGCATTTAGAGATTTTAGTCTTTATCTTAAAAATAATGTAAATATTTAGTAATACTTTAAGCTTGATGAGGGAGAGATGAAGGAATAGATGAACTTTATAAAAATATCAGTTTGGCTACAGATTGGACAGGAACCACAGTAAGTGCAAAAAGGCTGTTAGCATGCTACTGTAGTAGCCCAGGAAAGAAATTATGAGAATTTGGAGGACTAGAATTAGTGACAGATGCAATACATGTTTAGAAAGTAAAACTAAAAGTGAAAGGAGTTGGTGAAAGTTTATATAAAGTGTTATGAAGGTAAGAGCAGTATAAAGTAATTCTTCAAAATATTTAATTGAGCAACTACAATGTGAACAATTGAATAAGTAATGTAGAGGAGACCAGGTTGTGATCAGAGAGAATACTAAAATCAGGACTTTTGGTGAGAGTAGAGATGGCAAAGATTGAGACAATAAGGAGAGTAGGAAGAGGAGCAGGAAACTGTAATCAACTAAGAGCAAGACATTGGAGGATCAGATGTTGGACTGGCCATGCATATCAACACTGGAGTCACCTTATATACTAGAGATGAAGGCTGAAAGTAAGATAAAAACATCTTCAAAAAATAAAACAAATGAGCTATTGGGAGAAACAATATTTAATAGATGGATAGAGAAGCTTGCAAATGAAGCTGATAAGAAGCACATAATTTGGTTTGCATGAGTAGGGGATAGTGCATGTATAATTTAATTATCCCATCAGAGATAACATTGGCCTTCTTGGAGAAGCAGACTAAGTGCACATTGCTGAGTGCCATAAAGTTCAGTCTCATTTTCTTCAAGAGGAACCTTTTGCAGTATATGTGGAAAGGGAGGATAACTAACATCTGTCACAAATCTTCCAGTTGCATCTACTTCTTCACGTCATATGTTCCTCAGTGTTTCCCTCAAATCTTTCTGAGCTTTGTTCTTTCATACTAGAATCATTATACATTTGCTGTGATACTGCTATTTCCTGCCTAACTGTGTTGCAGGAGGTATTATATTCTTTAATTCCTTTAGCAGTACTCTAAAATACTGAATGTGCGCAACAGACTTCAGTGAAGCATTAGAGTGTGTGTGTGTGTGTGTGTGTGTGTGTGTGTGTGTGTGTGTGTATACACATACATATACAGCTATCCAGAGCCTCTGTATTAAGGTTCATCCTTAACATTTCTCCATAAGAGATCATTCGTTGAACCACTCTTTCAGGAAATCTCCACACAGGAACTGGTGCAATGAATTCAACATTATTTTAGTGAACAATCTTTATTCATCAGTGTGCTTTTCTTGTATGTTTAATATTAACATTTGAAACATGATTTTTTTTTAAAAATTATGGAAAATTCTGAAATATTGACTTACAATTAATCACTCAAATAGTCAATCAATCAATCACAGATAGTATTTAGTTACCTTATTCAAGGTATTACATTAGAAAGCACTGAATTGACACACAGAAACAAAAATCAGATTCACGGCTCTCAAGAAGATTTTAATCAAGTGCATGAAACAAAATACATATGCACCCAAGAGAGTCCATTTATTTAGCTATTATTTTTAAAAACATCTACTATTGGCAGGGAACTGTGATAGGTACTTTATATATGTCACTTTTAATCCTCTCAAGGTAGATATTTTTATTCTCATTTAATATATGAGAAAACTAAAGCTCAGAATTTTGGTGATAGAAAGTTCACTTTCAAATTTAAGAAATTAATTCCTTCCTAGAATAGCATGTTCATAACAGTAAATGGCATTTTGAACCAAAGTTACTATAATTAAGTGCAGAAAGTTTCAAAAAATTAAAAACATACAGAACTTACTTTCTGACAAAAATAAAGTTAGGAATTTTAAAAAACATGAAAAATTTATATGAAATATAATTCTAAATAATCAATAGTCAGGTTAGAACCATACTAAACTTTAGAAAATACTTGGCATCAGTGATAATAAAAATTATTCAGAGCAAAACATGTGATACACAGTTAAAGTGAAAAATAAGTGTTTTCATTAGATAAGAAGAAAGCCTAATAAATTATGACCTAAGTATCCAATTTATGAACCTACAAAAAGAATAATAAACAAATACATTTAGGTCAAGGAGAAAAAATATATAAGAGCAGAACTTAATTAAAAACATAAAACTGTGATGCAATAGAGAGAATTAAAAAAGTTACATGTGTTTGTTTTAAATATCAATACAGTTAACATCTGGCAGGATGATAAGATTAAAAGAATATACATTAAAGCCATACTAGAAAAAGCTCAGATAAATAGATGCAGCAGAGATCATCAAATTATGAGACAATATTATGAGCTTGATGGCAATAATTTTTAAAACATAAATTATGTGAGCAAGGGAGATTAGTTCAAGATGGCAGAGTAGAAGGACATGTGCTCACTCCCTCTTGCGAGAGGACCAGAATCACAACAACGTGCTGAACAATCATTGACAGGAAGACACTGGAACTCACCAGAAAGATACCCCACATCTAAAGACAAAGGAGAAACTTCAATGAGATGGGAGGAGAGGCGCAATCACAATAAAATCAAATGCCATAACCACCGGGTGGATGACTCACAAACTGTAAAACAATTATACCACAGAAGTCTACCCACTGGAGTGAGGGTTCTGAGCCCCATGTCAGGCTTTCCAACCTGGGGTTCTGGCAATGGGAGGAGGAATTCCCAGACAATCAGACTTTGAAGCCTACCAGGATTTGATTACAGGACTTCAACAGGGCAAGGGGAAACAGAGACTCCACTCCTGGAGGGTAAATACAAAGTACTGTGTGCACCAGGACCCACAGGGAAGGAGCAGTGACCCCATAGGAGACTGAAACAGACCTACCTGCTAGCGTTGGAGGGTCTTCTGCAGAGGCAGGGGTTGGCTATGGCTCACCATGGGGACAAGGACACTGGCAGCAGAAGTTCTGGGAAGTACTCCTTGGTGTGACCTCTCCAGGAGGTGCCATTAGCCCCACCAAAGGGCCTGTGGGCTCAAGTGCTGGGTTGCCTCAGGGCAAACAACCAACACAGAGGGAACTCAGTTCCACCCATCCACAGACAAGCAGATTAAAGTTTTACTGAGCTGTGCCCACCACCAGTCCCTCCCATCAGGAAGCTTGCACAATCCTCTTAGATAGCCTCATGCACCAGAGGGCAGACAGTAGAAGCAAGAAGAACTACAATCCTGCAGCCTGTGGAACTAAAACCACATTCACAGAAGGATAGACAAAATGAAACAGCAGAGGACTATGTACCAGATGAAGGGACAAGATAAAACCTCAGAAAAACAACTAAATGAAGTGGACGTAGGCAACATTCCAGAAGAGGAATTCAGAATAACGATAGTGAAGATGATCCAGGACCTCGGAAAAAGAATGGAGGCAAAGATCGAGAAGATGTAAGAAATGTTTAACAAAAACCTAGAATAATTAAAGAACAAACACCTAGAAGAGTTAAAGAACAAGCAAACAAGGATGAACAATACAATAACTGAAATGAAAAATACACTAAAAGGAATCAGTAGCAGAATAACTGAGGCAGAAGAACAGATCAGTGACCTGGAATTCATTGCCACAGAACAGAATAAAGGAAGAAGAATGAAAAGAAATGAAGACAGCCTAAGAGACCTCTGGTACAACATTAAACGCACAAACATTTGCCTTAAAGGGGTCCCCAAAGGAGAAGAGAGAGAGAAAGGACCCGAGAAAATTTTAGAAGAGATTACAGATGAAAAGTTCCCTAACATGGGAAAGGAATTACCCAACCAAGTTGAAGAAGTGCAAAGAGTCCCAGGCAGGATAAATGCAAGAAGAAACATGCCGAGACACTTGGTAATTAAATTGACAAAAATTAAAGACAAAGAAAATTTATTAAAAGCAACAAGCGAAAAACGACAATTAACATACAAGAGAACGCCTATAAGGTTATCAGCTGATTTCTCAGCAGAAACTCTACAGTCCAGAAGGGAGTGGCATGATATATTTAAAGTGATGAAAGGGAACAACCTGCAACCAAGATTACTCTGCCTGGCAAGGATCACATTCAGATTTGACAGGAAATCAAAAGCTTTACAGACCAGCAAAAGCTAAGAGAATTCAGAACCACCAAACCAGCTCTACAGTAAATGCTAAAGGAACTTCTCTAAGTGGCAAACACAAGAGAAGAAAAGGACCTAAAAAAAAAAAATCCAAAACAATTAAGAAAATGGTAATAGGAACATACATATTGGTAACTACCTTAAATGTGAATGGATTAAATGATTAAACCAAAAGACACAGGCTTGCTGAATGGGTACAAAAACAAGACCCATATATATGCTGTTTATAAGAGACTCACTTCAGACCTAGGGACACATAGAGACTGAAAGTGAGGGGATGGAAAAAGATATTCCATGCAAATGGAAATCAAAAGAAAGTGAGAGTAGCAATACTCATATCAGATAAAATAGGCTTTAAAATAAAGAATGTTACAAGAGACAAGGAAGGATACTACATAATGATCAAAGGATCAATCCAAGAAGAAGATATAACAATTATAGACATATATGCACCCAACCTAGGAACACCTCAACATATAAAGCAAATGCTAACAGCTATAACTGAGGAAATCAACAGTCACACAATAATAGTGGGAGACTTTATAACACCCCACTTATACAAATGGACAGATCATCCAGACAGAAAATTAATAATGAAACAAAAGCTTTAAATGACACAATAGGCCAGATAGATTTAATTGATATTTATAGGACATTCCATCCAAAACAGCAGATTACACATTCTTCTGAAGTGAACATGGAACATTCTTCAGGATAGATCACATCTTGGGTCACAAACCAAGCCTCAATAAATTTAAGAAAATTGAAATCATATCAACCATCTTTTCTGACCACAATTCTATGAGATTAGAAATCAATTACAGGGAATAAAACATAGAAAACACAAACACACGGAGGCTAAACAATATGTTCATAAATAACAAAGAGATCACTGAAAAAACCAAAGGGGAAATCAAAAAATACCTAGAGACAAATGACCAAAAATACACGACCATCCAAAACACATAGGATGCAGCAAAAGCAGTTCTGAGAGGAAAGTTTATAGCAATACAATCCTACCTCAAAAGACAAGAAAAGTCTAAAATAAACAATCTAACCTTACACCTAAAGGAACTAGAGAAAGAAGAACAAACAAAACCCAAAGTTAGTAAAAGGAAGGAAATCATAGAGATCAGAGTAGAAATAAATGAAACAGAAACAAAGAAACAGAGCGGCTGGGTCCGTGAGCCATGGCCGTTAAGCCTGCGCATCCGGAACCTGTGCTCCGCAACAGGAGAGGCAAGCAATCTACAGATTCAATGCAATCCCTATAAAATTACCAATGACATATTGTAAAGAACTAGAACAAAATATCTTAAAATCTGTATGGAGACACAGAAGACCCCTAATAGCCAAAGCAGTCTTGAGGGATAAAAACAGAGCAGAGATATCAAAATCCCTTACTTCAGACTATACAAAAAAAATATAATAATCAAGACAATATGGTACTGGAACAAAAACATAAATAAAATCAATGCAACAGGATAGAAAGGTCAGAGATAAACCCATGCACCTATGGTCAACTAATCTATGACAAAGGAGACAAGGATATACAATGGAAAAAAGACAGTCTCTTCAATAAGTGGTGCTGGAAAAACTGGACAGATACATGCAAAAGAATGAAATTAGAACACTCCTTAACACCATACACAAAAATAAACTCAAAATGGATTAAAGACCTAAATGTAAGAATGCACACTCTAAAACTCTTAGAGGAAAACATAGAAAGAACACTCTTTGACATAAAGCATAACAAGACCTTATTTGACCCACCTCCTAGAGTAATGGAAATAAAAACAAAAATAAACAGATGGAACCTAATGAAACTTAAAGGTTTTGCACAGCAAAGGAAACTATAAACAAGACGAAAGACAACTCTCCAAATGGGAGAAAATATTTGCAAACAAATCAATGGACAAAGGATTAATCTCCAAAGTATTAAACAGCTCATGAAGCTCAATATTTAAAAAAAAACTGAAAAAATGGGCAGAACACCTAAATAGACATTTCTCCAAAGAAGAGATACAGATGGCCAAGAGGCACATGAAAAGCTGCTCAATATCACTAATTATTAGAGAAATGCGAATCAAAACTACAATGAGGTATCACCTCACACCCGTTAGAATGGGCATCATCAGAAAATCTACAAACAACAAATGCTGGAGAGGGTGTGGAGAAAAGGGAACCCTCTTGCACTGTTGGTGTGAATGTAAATTGATATAGCCACTATGGAGAACAGTATGGAAGTTCCTTAAAAAACTAAAAATAGAATTACCATATGACCCAGCAATCCCACTACTGGGATATACCCAGAGAAATCCATAATTCAAAAAGACATGTGTACTCCAATATTCATTGCAGCACTATTTACAATAGGCAGGTCATGGAAGCAACCTAAATTTCCATCAACATATGAATGGATAAAGAAGATATGGTACATATATACAATGGAACATTACTCAGCCACATAAAGGAACAAAATTGGGTCATTTGTAGAGACGTGGAGGACGTAGAGACTGTCATAGAGAGTGAAGTAAGTCAGAAAGTGAAAAACAAATATTGTATACTAACGCATATATGTGGAATCTAGAAAAGTGGTCCTGTTGTACCAGTTTGCAAGACAGAAATAGAGACACGGATGTAGAGAACACATGTATGGACACCAAGTGAGGGAAGTTGTGGGGGTGGTGGTGGGATGAATTGTGAGATTGGGATTGACATGTATACACTAATATGTATAAAATAGATAAGCAATAAGAACCTGCTGTATAAAAAAATAATTAATTAAAATTAAAAAAAAGAATTAATCAATGAGAGACTATAGATAAAATGAAGTACAGCTGTACTAACCAAGACATTCTCAAAATTGAGTAGGAATCCAATAATTTGGAGATTTGCAGAGTAGAAAATCCAACATTTTCCAAACTCCAAACATCAAAAATATGCATGTCACCCCAAGTCCTTTTCATGATCTTCTCGTTAAATACACTTTTTCTGGGAAAAAAAAAAAATTGTGTGGCAAACCTTTTGGAAAACTTGTACCTTACCAAAATTAATTCAAGATAAAACAGAAATTGAGGGCTTCCCTGGTGGCGCAGTGGTTGAGAGTATGCCTGCTGATGCAGGGGACACGGGTTCGTGCCCCGGTCCGGGAAGATCCCACATGCCACGGAGTGGCTGGGTCCATGAGCCATGGCCGCTGAGCCTGCACGTCTGGAGCCTGTGCTCCACAACGGGAGAGGCTACAACAGTGAGACACCTGTGTACAGCAACAAAAAAAATAACAAAAAATAACAAACAGAAATTGAGCTAGAACACCAAAGTTTCTTACTTAAAATTCTCGGAAAACTTTTTTGTTTGTTTTGAAATCAAAGTTTTTCAGATTTTAGAACATGATATGTCACATATATTTTATTTTATATGACATTGCCAGCAGGTAAATACATAATAATTGGATTGCAGGACTTTAACTGTAGAGGGTTGGGCTATACAATCATTAAAAAATTTGAATGAGTATTTAAAAAATTACCTACCCAGAAACTACAAGGGCCAGTTTAAACACATACTTAAAGTGAATATTTGGAAGTTGGCAGAAAAGTAAGACACGGAGATCACCTTCCTTGCCACAGATACACCAGAAATACATCTACACGTGGAACAACTCCTACAGAACACCTACTGAACGCTGGCAGAAGACCTCAGACCTCCCAAAAGACAGGAAACCCCCCTCGTACCTGGGTAGGGAAAAAGAAAAAAGAATAAACAGAGAAAAAATAATAGGAATGGGACATGAACCAGTGGGAGGGAGCCGTGAAGGAGGAAAGGTTTCCACACACTAGAAGCCCCTTCATGGGCAGAGACTGCAGGTGGCGGAGGGGGGAAGTTTCAGAGACGTGGAGGAGAGCTCAGCCACAGGGGTGCAGAGGGCAAAGTGGAGAGATTCCCGCACAGAGGATGGGGGCCGACTGGCACTCACCAGCCCGAGAGGCTTGTCTGCTCACCCGCCGGGGTGGGCGGGGCTGGGAGTTGAGGGTCGGGATTCGGTCGGAGTGCAGGGAGAGGACTGGTGTTGGCTGCGTGAACACAGTCTGCAGGGGATTAGTGCACCACGGCTAGACGGGAGGGAGTATGGGGAAAACTCTGGACCTGCCGAAGAGGCAAGAGACTTTTTATTCCCTCTTTGTTTCCTGGTGCGTGAGGAGAGAGGATTAAGAGCACTGCTTAAAGGAGTTCCAGAGACAGGTGCGAGCCGCGGCTACAAGCACGGACCCCAGAGATGGGCATGATACGTTACGGCTGTTGTTTCCACCAGCAACAAGCCTCTGTGCGAGCACGAGCATAGGTCATTATCTACACCCCCCTTCCAGGGAGCCTGTGCAGCCCACCACTGCCAGGGTCCTGGGATCCAGAGACAACTTCCCTGGGAGAACACATGGTGCCCTTCAGGCTGGTGCAACGTCACACTGGCTTCTGACGCCTCAGGCTCGCCCTGCACTCCATACCCTTCCCTCCCCACCCCGGCCTGAGTGAGCCAGAGCCCGCAAATCAGTGGCTCCTTTAACCCCGTCCTGTCTGAGCGAAGAACAGACGCCCTCCAGTGACCTACACGCAGAGGCAGGCCAAAATCCAAAGCTGAGCCCCTGGGAGCTGTGAGAACAAAGAAGAGAAAGGGAAATCTCTCCCAGCAGCCTCAGAAGCAGCGGATTAAAGCTCCACAATCAACTTGATGTCTGTGGAATACATGATTAGACAACGAATCATCCCAACTTGAGGAGGTGGACTTTGAGAGCAAGATTTATGCTGTATAGCTTTGCTTCCACCATTTGTCCTAGGGTTCTATCCATCAGTTTTTGGTTTTTGTTTTAATGTTTTTTTCTTAATAATTATTGTTTTATTTTAATAACTTTATTATACTTTATCTTATTTATTTTATTTTACTTGATCTTCTTTCTTTCTTTCATTTTTTCCTTCCTTCCCTCCTTCCTCCCTCCCTGCCTCTGTCCCTCCCTCCCTCCCTCCTTCTTTCTTTCTTTCTTTCTTTCTTTCTTTCTACTTCTACTAATTCTTTATTTCTACCTTTTCTCCCTTTCATTCTGAGCCGTATGCATAAAATACTCTTGATGCTGCAGCCAAGAGTCAGAGCTGTGCCTCTGAGGTAGGAGAGCCAACTTCAGGACAGTGGTCCACAAGAGACCTCCCAGCTCCACATAATATCAAATGGCAAAAATCTCCCAGAGATCTCCATCTCAACACCAGCACCCAGCTTCACTCAACGATGAGCAAGCTACAGTGCTGGACACACTATGGCAAACAACTAGCAAGACAGGAACACAGCCCCACCCATTAGCAGAGAGGCTGCCTAAAATCGTAATAAGTCCACAAACACCTAAAAACACACCACCAGATGTGGACCTGCCCCCCAGAAAGACAAGATCCAGCCTCAACCACCAGAACACAGGCACTAGTTCCCTCTACCAGGAAGCCTACACAACCCACTGAACCAACCTTACCCACTGGGGACAGACACCAAAAACAACGGGAACTACGAACCTGCAGCCTGCAAAAAGGAGACCCCAAACACAGTAAGATAAGCAAAATGAGAAGACAGAAAAGCACACAGCAGATGAAGGAGCAAGATAGAAACCTACCAGGCCTAAAAAATGAAGAGGAAATATGCAGTCTATCTGAAAAAGAATTCAGAATAATGACAGTAAAGATCATCCAAAATCTTGGAAATAGAATGGACAAAATGCAAGAAACATTTAACAAGGAACTAGAAGAACTAAAGATAAAACAAACAAGGATGAACAACACAATAAATTAAATTAAAAATACTCTAGATGGGATCAATAGCAGAATAACTGAGGCAGAAGAACAGATAAGTGATCTGGAAGATAAAATAGTGGAAATAACTACTGCAGAGCAGAATAAAGAAAAGAGAATGAAAAGAATTGAGGACAGTCTCAGAGACAACATTAAACGCACCAATATTCGAGTTATAGGGGTTCCAGAAGAAGAAGAAAAAAATAAAGGGACTGAGAAGATATTTGAAGAGATTATAGTTGAAAACGTCCCTAATATGGGAAAGGAAATAGTTAATCAAGTCCAGGAAGCACAGAGAGTCCCATACAGGATAAATGCAAGGAGAAACATGCCAAGACACATATTAATCAAACTGTCAAAAATAAAATACAAAGAAAACATATTAAAAGCAGCAAGGGAAAAACAACAAATAACACACAAGGGAATCCCCATAAGGTTAACAGCTGATCTTTCAGCAGAGACTCTGCAAGCCAGAAGGGACTGGCAGGACATATTTAAAGTGATGAAGGAGAAGAACCTGCAACCAAGATTACACTACCCAGCAAGGATCTCATTCAGATTTGATGGAGAAATTGAAAACTTTACAGACAAGCAAAAGCTGAGAGAGTTCAGCACCACCAAACCAGCTTTACAACAACTGCTAAAGGAACTTCTCTAGGCAAGTAACACAAGAGAAGGAAAAGACCTACAATAAAGAACACAAAACAATTAAGAAAATGGGAATAGGAACATATATATTGATAATTACCTTAAGTGTAAATGGACTAAGTGCTCCCACCAAAAGACACAGATTGGCTGAATGGATACAAAAACAAGACCCATATATTTGCTGTCTACAAGAGACCCTCTTCAGGCCTAGAGACACATACATACAGACTGAAAGTAAGGTATGGAAAACGATATTACATGCAAATGGAAACTAAAAGAATGCTGGAGTAGCAATTCTCACATCAGACAAAATAGACTTTAAAATAAAGACTGTTAGATGAGACAAAGAAAGACACTACATAGTGATCAAGTGATCGATCAAAGAAGAAGATATAACAATTGTAAATATTTATGTACCCAACATAGGAACACCTGAATACATAAGGCAAATACTAACAACCATTAAAGGGGGAAATTGACAGTAAAACATTCATAGTAGGGGATGTTAACACCCCACTTTCACCAATGGACAGATCATCCAAAATGAAAATAAATAAGGAAACACAAGCTTTAAATGATACATTAAACAAGATGTACTTAATTGATATTTATAGGACATTCCATCCAAAAACAACAGAATACACATTTTTCTCAAGTGCTCATGGAACATTCTCCAGGATAGATCATATCTTGGGTCACAAGTCAATCCTTGGTAAATTGAAGAAAATTGAAATTGTTTCAAGTATCTTTTCTGATCACAATGCTATGAGATTAAATATCAATTACAGGAGAAGATCTGTAAAAAATACAAACACATGGAGGCTAAACAATACACTACTTAATAACGAAGTGATCACTGAAGAAATCAAAGAGGAAATCAAAAAATACCTAGAAACAAATGACAATGGAGACACCATGACCCAAAATCTATGGGATGCAGCAAAAGCAGTTGTAAGAGGGAAGTTTATAGCAATAAAATCGTCCTTAAGAAACAGGAAACATCTCAAATAAACAACCTAGTCTTGCACCTAAAGCAATTAGAGAAAGAAGAAAAACAACAACAAAAAAACCCCCAAAGTTAGTAGAAGGAAAGAAATCATTTAACTCAGATCAGAAATAAATGATAAAGAAATGAAGGAAATGATAGCAAACATCAATGAAACTAAAAGCTGGTTCTTTGAGAAGATAAACAAAATTGATAAACCATTAGCCAGACTCATCAAGAAAAAAAGGGAGAAGACTCAAATCAATAGAA